>NC_081375.1:36128067-36501475 GCF_030684315.1 Stegostoma tigrinum
TCCACACTCACTGTGACTAACACAACAATCTTCACACTCACTGTGACTAACACAACAATCTTCACACTCACTGTGACTAACACAACAATCTCCACACTCACTGTGACCAACACAACAATCTCCACACTCACTGTGACCAACACAACATTCTCCACACTCACTGTGACCAACACAACAATCTCCACACTCACTGTGACTAACACAACAATCTCCACACTCACTGTGACTAACACAACAATCTCCACACTCACTGTGACAAACACAACAATCTCCACACTCACTGTGACTAACACAACAATCTTCACACTCACTGTGACTAACACAACAATCTTCACACTCACTGTGACTAACACAACAATCTCCACACTCACTGTGACCAACACAACAATCTCCACACTCACTGTGACTAACACAACAATCTCCACACTCACTGTGACCAACACAACAATCTCCACACTCACTGTGACTAACACAACAATCTCCACACTCACTGTGACCAACACAACAATCTCCACACTCACTGTGACTAACACAACAATCTTCACACTCACTGTGACCAACACAACAATCTCCACACTCACTGTGACTAACACAACAATCTCCACACTCACTGTGACCAACACAACAATCTCCACACTCACTGTGACTAACACAACAATCTCCACACTCACTGTGACCAACACAACAATCTTCACACTCACTGTGACTAACACAACAATCTCCACACTCACTGTGACCAACACAACAATCTTCACACTCACTGTGACCAACACAACAATCTCCACACTCACTGTGACTAACACAACAATCTTCACACTCACTGTGACTAACACAACAATCTCCACACTCACTGTGACTAACACAACAATCTCCACACTCACTGTGACCAACACAACAATCTCCACACTCACTGTGACTAACACAACAATCTCCACACTCACTGTGACCAACACAACAATCTCCACACTCACTGTGACTAACACAACAATCTCCACACTCACTGTGACTAACACAACAATCTCCACACTCACTGTGACTAACACAACAATCTCCACACTCACTGTGACCAACACAACAATCTTCACACTCACTGTGACCAACACAACAATCTCCACACTCACTGTGACCAACACAACAATCTCCACACTCACTGTGACTAACACAACAATCTCCACACTCACTGTGACTAACACAACAATCTCCACACTCACTGTGACTAACACAACAATCTCCACACTCACTGTGACCAACACAACAATCTCACACTCACTGTGACCAACACAACAATCTCCACACTCACTGTGACTAACACAACAATCTCCACACTCACTGTGACCAACACAACAATCTCCACACTCACTGTGACTAACACAACAATCTCCACACTCACTGTGACCAACACAACAATCTCCACACTCACTGTGACCAACACAACAATCTCCACACTCACTGTGACCAACACAACAATCTCCACACTCACTGTGACCAACACAACAATCTTCACACTCACTGTGACCAACACAACAATCTCCACACTCACTGTGACTAACACAACAATCTCCACACTCACTGTGACTCAACACAACAATCTCCACACTCACTGTGACTAACACAACAATCTCCACACTCACTGTGACCAACACAACAATCTCCACACTCACTGTGACCAACACAACAATCTCCACACTCACTGTGACCAACACAACAATCTCCACACTCACTGTGACCAACACAACAATCTCCACACTCACTGTGACTAACACAACAATCTCCACACTCACTGTGACCAACACAACAATCTCCACACTCACTGTGACCTAACACAACAATCTCCACACTCACTGTGACCAACACAACAATCTCCACACTCACTGTGACTAACACAACAATCTCCACACTCACTGTGACCAACACAACAATCTCCACACTCACTGTGACTAACACAACAATCTCCACACTCACTGTGACTAACACAACAATCTCCACACTCACTGTGACTAACACAACAATCTCCACACTCACTGTGACCAACACAACAATCTTCCACACTCACTGTGACCTAACACAACAATCTCCACACTCACTGTGACCAACACAACAATCTCCACACTCACTGTGACTAACACAACAATCTCCACACTCACTGTGACTAACACAACAATCTCCACACTCACTGTGACTAACACAACAATCTCTCACACTCACTGTGACCAACACAACAATCTCCACACTCACTGTGACTAACACAACAATCTCACACTCACTGTGACCAACACAACAATCTCCACACTCACTGTGACTAACACAACAATCTCCACACTCACTGTGACCAACACAACAATCTCCACACTCACTGTGACCAACACAACAATCTCCACACTCACTGTGACCAACACAACAATCTCCACACTCACTGTGACTAACACAACAATCTTCACACTCACTGTGACCACACAACAATCTCCACACTCACTGTGACTAACACAACAATCTCCACACTCACTGTGACCTAACACAACAATCTTCACACTCACTGTGACCTAACACAACAATCTCCACACTCACTGTGACCAACACAACAATCTTCACACTCACTGTGACCAACACAACAATCTCCACACTCACTGTGACCAACACAACAATCTTCCACACTCACTGTGACTAACACAACAATCTCCACACTCACTGTGACCAACACAACAATCTCACACTCACTGTGACTAACACAACAATCTCCACACTCACTGTGACCAACACAACAATCTCCACACTCACTGTGACCAACACAACAATCTCCACACTCACTGTGACTAACACAACAATCTCACACTCACTGTGACCAACACAACAATCTCCACACTCACTGTGACTAACACAACAATCTCCACACTCACTGTGACCAACACAACAATCTCCACACTCACTGTGACTAACACAACAATCTTCACACTCACTGTGACTAACACAACAATCTCCACACTCACTGTGACTAACACAACAATCTCCACACTCACTGTGACTAACACAACAATCTCCACACTCACTGTGACCAACACAACAATCTCCACACTCACTGTGACCAACACAACAATCTTCACACTCACTGTGACTAACACAACAATCTCCACACTCACTGTGACCAACACAACAATCTTCACACTCACTGTGACCAACACAACAATCTCCACACTCACTGTGACTAACACAACAATCTTCACACTCACTGTGACCAACACAACAATCTCCACACTCACTGTGACCAACACAACAATCTCCACACTCACTGTGACCAACACAACAATCTTCACACTCACTGTGACCAACACAACAATCTCCACACTCACTGTGACCAACACAACAATCTCACACTCACTGTGACACCAACAATCTCACACTCACTGTGACCAACACAACAATCTCCACACTCACTGTGACCTAACACAACAATCTTCACACTCACTGTGACCAACACAACAATCTTCACACTCACTGTGACCAACACAACAATCTCCACACTCACTGTGACTAACACAACAATCTTCACACTCACTGTGACCAACACAACAATCTCCACACTCACTGTGACTAACACAACAATCTTCACACTCACTGTGACCAACACAACAATCTCCACACTCACTGTGACCAACACAACAATCTTCACACTCACTGTGACCAACACAACAATCTCCACACTCACTGTGACTAACACAACAATCTTCACACTCACTGTGACTAACACAACAATCTCCACACTCACTGTGACCAACACAACAATCTTCACACTCACTGGCACCAACACAACAATCTCCACACTCACTGTGACCAACACAACAATCTTCACACTCACTGTGACTAACACAACAATCTCCACACTCACTGTGACCAACACAACAATCTCCACACTCACTGTGACTAACACAACAATCTCCACACTCACTGTGACCAACACAACAATCTCCACACTCACTGTGACCAACACAACAATCTCCACACTCACTGTGACTAACACAACAATCTTCACACTCACTGTGACCAACACAACAATCTCCACACTCACTGTGACTAACACAACAATCTCCACACTCACTGTGACCAACACAACAATCTCCACACTCACTGTGACTAACACAACAATCTTCACACTCACTGTGACTAACACAACAATCTCCACACTCACTGTGACTAACACAACAATCTCCACACTCACTGTGACCAACACAACAATCTCCACACTCACTGTGACCAACACAACAATCTTCACACTCACTGTGACTAACACAACAATCTCCACACTCACTGTGACCAACACGAACAATCTTCACACTCACTGTGACTCAACACAACAATCTCCACACTCACTGTGACTAACACAACAATCTTCACACTCACTGTGACCAACACAACAATCTCCACACTCACTGTGACCAACACAACAATCTCCACACTCACTGTGACCAACACAACAATCTTCACACTCACTGTGACCAACACAACAATCTCCACACTCACTGTGACCAACACAACAATCTTCACACTCACTGTGACCAACACAACAATCTCCACACTCACTGTGACTAACACAACAATCTTCACACTCACTGTGACCAACACAACAATCTTCACACTCACTGTGACCAACACAACAATCTCCACACTCACTGTGACTAACACAACAATCTTCACACTCACTGTGACCAACACAACAATCTCCACACTCACTGTGACTAACACAACAATCTTCACACTCACTGTGACCAACACAACAATCTCCACACTCACTGTGACCAACACAACAATCTTCACACTCACTGTGACCAACACAACAATCTCCACACTCACTGTGACTAACACAACAATCTTCACACTCACTGTGACTAACACAACAATCTTCACACTCACTGGCACCAACACAACAATCTCCACACTCACTGTGACCAACACAACAATCTCCACACTCACTGTGACTAACACAACAATCTTCACACTCACTGTGACCAACACAACAATCTCCACACTCACTGTGACTAACACAACAATCTCCACACTCACTGTGACTAACACAACAATCTTCACACTCACTGTGCACTAACACAACAATCTCCACACTCACTGTGACCAACACAACAATCTCCACACTCACTGTGACTAACACAACAATCTCCACACTCACTGTGACTAACACAACAATCTTCACACTCACTGTGACCAACACAACAATCTCCACACTCACTGTGACTAACACAACAATCTCCACACTCACTGTGACCAACACAACAATCTCCACACTCACTGTGACTAACACAACAATCTCCACACTCACTGTGACTAACACAACAATCTCCACACTCACTGTGACTAACACAACAATCTTCACACTCACTGTGACTAACACAACAATCTCCACACTCACTGTGACTAACACAACAATCTCCACACTCACTGTGACCAACACAACAATCTCCACACTCACTGTGACCAACACAACAATCTTCACACTCACTGTGACCAACACAACAATCTCCACACTCACTGTGACCAACACAACAATCTCCACACTCACTGTGACTAACACAACAATCTTCACACTCACTGTGACCAACACAACAATCTCCACACTCACTGTGACCAACACAACAATCTCCACACTCACTGTGACCAACACAACAATCTTCACACTCACTGTGACTAACACAACAATCTCCACACTCACTGTGACTAACACAACAATCTCCACACTCACTGTGACCAACACAACAATCTCCACACTCACTGTGACTAACACAACAATCTCCACACTCACTGTGACTAACACAACAATCTTCACACTCACTGTGACTAACACAACAATCTCCACACTCACTGTGACTAACACAACAATCTTCACACTCACTGTGACCAACACAACAATCTCCACACTCACTGTGACCAACACAACAATCTTCACACTCACTGTGACCAACACAACAATCTCCACACTCACTGTGACCAACACAACAATCTCCACACTCACTGTGACTAACACAACAATCTCCACACTCACTGTGACTAACACAACAATCTCCACACTCACTGTGACCAACACAACAATCTTCACACTCACTGTGACCAACACAACAATCTCCACACTCACTGTGACCAACACAACAATCTCCACACTCACTGTGACTAACACAACAATCTCCACACTCACTGTGACTAACACAACAATCTCCACACTCACTGTGACTAACACAACAATCTTCACACTCACTGTGACCAACACAACAATCTCCACACTCACTGTGACTAAGACAACAATCTTCACACTCACTGTGACTAACACAACAATCTTCACACTCACTGTGACCAACACAACAATCTCCACACTCACTGTGACTAACACAACAATCTCCACACTCACTGTGACCAACACAACAATCTTCACACTCACTGTGACTAACACAACAATCTCCACACTCACTGTGACCAACACAACAATCTCCACACTCACTGTGACCAACACAACAATCTTCACACTCACTGTGACTAACACAACAATCTCCACACTCACTGTGACCAACACAACAATCTTCACACTCACTGTGACCAACACAACAATCTCCACACTCACTGTGACTAACACAACAATCTCCACACTCACTGTGACCAACACAACAATCTCCACACTCACTGTGACTAACACAACAATCTCCACACTCACTGTGACTAACACAACAATCTTCACACTCACTGTGACTAACACAACAATCTCCACACTCACTGTGACCAACACAACAATCTTCACACTCACTGTGACTAACACAACAATCTTCACACTCACTGTGACCAACACAACAATCTCCACACTCACTGTGACCAACACAACAATCTTCACACTCACTGTGACTAACACAACAATCTTCACACTCACTGTGACCAACACAACAATCTCCACACTCACTGTGACCAACACCTCAATCTTCACACTCACTGTGACCAACACAACAATCTCCACACTCACTGGCACCAACACAACAATCTCCACACTCACTGTGACCAACACAACAATCTTCACACTCACTGTGACCAACACAACAATCTTCACACTCACTGTGACTAACACAACAATCTCCACACTCACTGTGACCAACACAACAATCTCCACACTCACTGTGACTAACACAACAATCTTCACACTCACTGTGACTAACACAACAATCTTCACTCTCACTGGCACCAACACAACAATCTCCACACTCACTGTGAACAACACAACAATCTCCACACTCACTGTGACTAACACAACAATCTTCACACTCACTGTGACCAACACAACAATCTCCACACTCACTGTGACCAACACAACAATCTCCACACTCACTGTGACCAACACAACAATCTTCACACTCACTGTGACCAACACAACAATCTCCACACTCACTGTGACCAACACAACAATCTCCACACTCACTGTGACTAACACAACAATCTCCACACTCACTGTGACTAACACAACAATCTCCACACTCACTGTGACCAACACAACAATCTCCACACTCACTGTGACTAACACAACAATCTCCACACTCACTGTGACTAACACAACAATCTCCACACTCACTGTGACCAACACAACAATCTCCACACTCACTGTGACTAACACAACAATCTTCACACTCACTGTGACTAACACAACAATCTTCACACTCACTGGCACCAACACAACAATCTCCACACTCACTGTGACCAACACAACAATCTCCACACTCACTGTGACCAACACAACAATCTCCACACTCACTGTGACCAACACAACAATCTTCACACTCACTGTGACCAACACAACAATCTCCACACTCACTGTGACTAACACAACAATCTCCACACTCACTGTGACTAACACAACAATCTCCACACTCACTGTGACCAACACAACAATCTCCACACTCACTGTGACCAACACAACAATCTCCACACTCACTGTGACCAACACAACAATCTCCACACTCACTGTGACCAACACAACAATCTCCACACTCACTGTGACCAACACAACAATCTCCACACTCACTGTGACTAACACAACAATCTCCACACTCACTGTGACCAACACAACAATCTTCACACTCACTGTGACTAACACAACAATCTCCACACTCACTGTGACTAACACAACAATCTTCACACTCACTGTGACCAACACAACAATCTCCACACTCACTGTGACTAACACAACAATCTCCACACTCACTGTGACCAACACAACAATCTTCACACTCACTGTGACTAACACAACAATCTCCACACTCACTGTGACTAACACAACAATCTTCACACTCACTGTGACCAACACAACAATCTCCACACTCACTGTGACTAACACAACAATCTCCACACTCACTGTGACCAACACAACAATCTCCACACTCACTGTGACCAACACAACAATCTCCACACTCACTGTGACCAACACAACAATCTTCACACTCACTGTGACCAACACAACAATCTTCACACTCACTGTGACTAACACAACAATCTCCACACTCACTGTGACCAACACAACAATCTCCACACTCACTGTGACCAACACAACAATCTTCACACTCACTGTGACTAACACAACAATCTTCACACTCACTGTGACCAACACAACAATCTCCACACTCACTGTGACCAACACAACAATCTCCACACTCACTGTGACTAACACAACAATCTCCACACTCACTGTGACTAACACAACAATCTCCACACTCACTGTGACTAACACAACAATCTCCACACTCACTGTGACCAACACAACAATCTCCACACTCACTGTGACTAACACAACAATCTCCACACTCACTGTGAACAACACAACAATCTTCACACTCACTGTGACTAACACAACAATCTCCACACTCACTGTGAACAACACAACAATCTTCACACTCACTGTGACTAACACAACAATCTCCACACTCACTGTGAACAACACAACAATCTTCACACTCACTGTGACTAACACAACAATCTTCACACTCACTGGCACCAACACACCTCTCACTACAGTCATCACCACCTCCACCACAGCTCCAATACAGTCATTATCTCCAATTCCCCATCTGGGCCACAACCATGACAACAAATTCCCATGGGTTTCTCCAGTTGATCTGAAAGGGTCCTTCCTAGAAAATGCAGAGGAGAAAAGTGTGAGTTTGAATTTGAAGAGATGAGTCTATCCTTTGTCCTAATTCATAGAATCGTTACAGTGCAGAAGCAGGTCATTTGGCTCATCGAGTACACACTGACCCTCTGAAAAGCATCTCACATGGATCCAGCTCCTCCAACCTATCCCTGTGATCCTGCATTTCCCACCATAGCTAATCCACCTAATCTGAACACCCTGGACACAATGGGCAATTTAGCATGGCCAATCCACATAACCTGAACATGTTTGGACCATGGAAGAAAATCAGAGCACCTGGAGGAAACCCACGGAGACATGTGGAGAACATGCAAACTCCACATAGACAATTGCCCAAGAGTGGAATCAAAACCAGGTCCCAGGCACTGTGAGGAAGCAGTGCTAACCACTGTGCCACCATGCTGCCCTGTAAATGGAATAGCTATGTCTCTGTGCTATAAAAACTCTGTGGCAAAAAGAAAGAGGTGGTTAACTAATGTCTAAATAATATCCTGTTGAATAAGAGGCTTCTATCTGGTACATAGCTTATGTGCATTGTTACTATAGTCCTTTCGGATATGACTTTTCTCTTGCTGAGGCTTTTAGAGAATCAAGAGGTGAATTCCTTCCAACAGAATTCCCATTTAAGTTTCTAGTGAATGAGAAACCATTGAGAAATGATGATAGTGAGGGTAATGCCATTGAATGTCAAAGGAAGGTTCTTTCCACAGATGCTGTCAGACCTGCTGAGCTTTTCCAGCAATTTATGTTTTTGTTTCTGATTTCTAGCATCTGCAGTTCTTTCAGTTTTTTATTAAATTCTCTCTTTCAAGAGATGATTATTGCCTAGCATTTGTGTGGTGCATATATTACTTGCCATTTATTAGCCCAAGCCTGAATGTTGCCTGCTGTATACTGACATGCACTAAATCAATATTTGAGGAGCTGAAAATGGGAAATGGGAAAATCAGTGAACATTACCAGATCTAATATCATATTGCAACAAAGGTCACTGATGAGACAAATTTTAGACCAAACTACCCCGAGGAACTCCAATAATGATGTCCCGGGATTGAGTTGATTGTCCTCCAACAACCACAAGCTTATTTTATACTCGATATGTAGGATAATAGGTCGGCACAATGTTCTGAGCCAGTACGGTGCTGTGCTGTTCAATGTTCTATGTGCTATGTTGTATATGTCTCCAACCAATGGAAACTGGCTGCAATAAGGGTACAACTTCAGTTCCATTCTCTTATGAAAAGCAGCTGGTTCAGTTACCATGGATTGTAGTAAAAGGTTTGGGCCTAAGCTTGACGGTGCGAAATTGGTTGAGGAAGATTCAACTAGCTGTGCTCAACATTTTTCAGTTAGAAAATTGCTACCTGAGTGAAGTCCTAATTAAATATCCTGATGTTTTTAGGAAGGTCTAGGGACAATGACTGGAGGCAAGGCTACCTTGTATGTTGACCAGGAAGACATTACCCAATTCTGCAATACCTGCTCAGTGCCATTCGCTTTGCAGACAAAAGTAGAGGCAGAAGTCAGAAGGCTGGAAAACAAAGGAGTCATCAATCTAGTTTGCAGACCAGTGCTGGTCATACCAATTGTGAAGACTGACTGGTCGGTTCATCTTTGTGGGGATTTTAAACAAACAATAAACCGCTTTTCACAGCTGGATAAGTACACAATCCTTCACAGAGGATTTGTATGCACAGCTGACAGAGTTCTGTTCTTCATGAAGCTGGGCATGAACTATGTATAATTGCAATTGTGGTTAGATAAGAATTTCCAGAAGTACGCTACAATTAATACCCATAAGAAAACATGAGACTGCCACTTGGGGTGTCATCAGCTTGTGCACTTTTTCAGCAGACGATGGAGAACATTTTACACGGTCTACTCAGTTTGTCATTTATCTAGATGACATGACAAAAACAGGGAAGACCAATAAGGAACACATAGAGAACTTGGACATGGTTCTCAGATGTTTCTTCCAGGCAAGCATATGTCTTAGAAAGGAGAAATGTGTGTTCCAGGCACCTCAAGTGACCTACTTGGGCTACAGAGTTGACAAGACCAGGTTACATCCATTGGAAGATAAAGTGAGGGTGATCAAAGGTGCCCTGGCTCCCTTAAATGTGTCGGAGATTAGGTCTTTCCTTGGGCTGGTGAATTATGATGGAAAGTTCACTCATAAACTGCAACCTTTGCATCAAGTCTTAAAAAAATGTTCAGCCTTGGCAAAAATCACTTAGCCATGCCATAGTTTTCAGAGAAGTGAAGCAACAGCTATTATCCTCTAAGGTGTTAACACACTATGATCCCAAGTGAGATCTGGTATTGACACGCAATGTCTTCCTGTATGGCATCAGGATAGTATTAGCTCATTCGCGGCCCAATAGAGAGAAAAGCTCACGACTATTTGCATCCAGGACTTTGGTTAATGCAGAGCGTAAATACGTCCAGCTAGAGAAGAAAGGTTTCGTGGTCATATTTGGCGTCGTGAAGTTCCAACAATACCTTTATGGATGTAGATTTGTAACAATAATGGACCACAAACTCTTGTCAGGTCTGTTAGGAGGAGGACAAAGCAGTGCTGCGCATAGCTTCAGGTCGAATTCAGCGGTGAGCTCTAATACTAAGTACATATAATTACAAACTGGAATACTATCTGGAAGGCTAAGGAGCAAATATGGATGCATTGAGCCACTCCCGCGGGCAGATATAACAATAGTAGTACCACCACTGAAAGAATCCTCCATGTTTTAAGTTTTCGGACACATTTCCAGTCACAGCTGACGATATCAGATTTCAGACGCAGAAAGCAAAACTGAAACAACTGGTAATGATGGGGGAAACTGAAACGCAGTCACAACCTGAAATGAAATCTTTTTGGACCTGGCCAGGCCAGGTCACAGTAGAGGACAGTATATAATTATGAGGAGCAAGAGTGATTTTCCTGAGCAAAGACTGCCACCTCATACTGGTTGCACTCCGTCAGGTTCATCCACAGGTTTCCAAAATGAAGATGTTGGTGAGATGTTGGTGGATTGAATGCAGATGTAGCTGCATTGATGGAGCAGTGCCCAGCGTGCCAACAAGGACAAAATTTACTGCCACAAGTCCCCCCACATTTATGCGAATGATAGCCAGGAGAAGGCTAGACTCAGATACACATCAACTGTGCATGTCCTTTCATGGGCTTAATGTTTATAATCACTGTAGGCGCACACACAATGTGGCTGGATGTGCATAGAATTCATTCGTCAAACATGGGGATGACGATAAAAAATGGCACATATCTTTTGCAAAACATGAACTCCTGGAAGTGTTGGTCACAGATGATGGCCCATTATTTACCAGCAGGGAATTTCAGTATATCCTCAATTGGAATGGTATTCATCATATAAGGACAGCTCCATACCATCCACCGTCTGGCAGAAAGCGCTGTCCATACTGAAGGCAAGCTTAAATAAACAGCTAAGTCCTGATGGCATTAGGATCACCATTGCCAGACATAAGAATCCGTTAAGCAAGAAAGACAGTTTAGTTCAGGGAGGATGTTAGGTGTAGGAAGCTGCAGAAATGGACCACAGAATGAATAAAAGACATAGTTGATGTGAGGTCAAGTCTTGTGACATATAGAGTTCAGGTAGGTGCAATGGGCCTTAACAAGCACGTGGACCATATGAAAGCTACAAACATGGAAACAATGCAGCAGCAAAGCTTGCCTGGCTCCTCAGCCTGTTGTGGAACCCAGGGGTTCTCCCTTTCTGTCAAGTGTCAAAGATATCTCAGAATCTGCGATGGACATGATGGATGTCACTGCCTCGATGCCTTTGCCACCTGAAGGAGGGAATGAACTTCTTCCTAGACACTCTGGGCATAACAGGCAAGCTACTGTGCATTATATACTGTCCATATCACAGGCAGAGTTGGAGGAACCTGGCCCAGTGCTAAAATGCCCCAGGAGAGGCTAAAAAAAATTGCCCTACATCTTCAAACTCAGACGTGGTGGGATGTAGTGATTGTAATGAGGTCAGCCAGGTGGATCTCATAGAATATGAGTTCCCTGATTGGGGGTGATAATATGGACCAATCAGCGAGCCCTGGCTGACAGATAAGAACAGGTGTGTCAGACATCCTGTTCACTCTGAGAGCTGGCTGTAAGGGAGCTGCATCAGTATCAAGGAGTCTACATGTATAAATGAAGGGTGACTCGGTGACTGAAGGTCTCTGTGGCGTGTCTGGCTTGTTGGTGGAACAGGAAACACTCAGGATGATCATGGTGATATCTTGGACATTGGAAGGTATGATTCCATGACCATGACTATGTTGCACTGTTGCTTTAGGATGGCTGTCCAAATTTGACCCTAGCCATGAGATGACTGTGAGGTGCTTCTACCCACTGTGAGATCAGAAAAGAGGCACATGTAGTTAATTTCTCTGTGAAGGATTCCTATACTGAGACAAACTACCAGTCCAGCTTACCTTCCTAAGGACGAATTCCGCCTCACGAGCCTGGTATGCTGGATTGATGTTAGCCTGTGATCAAAGGACAGGAGACCAGAATTAAAATGTAAAATTTAATGGATTTGTTATATTGTAATTCATATTGTGCAGTGCAATGCAAACTCAGCAGCTTGACACCATTTTTTCCATATCATTGAGAAACAAGAGTCATTTGGTCAACTTGGCTGTTCATCAGTTGGTGCAAAGACACTTTAAAAATAGCAGCTTTCGCTATCCGACTCAGAATTAGGTGGGAAATTTCAAAGCTGCTGGTCTTTAAAGAAAAAAAAATGACTATTCATTTTTACCAAGAGAACAAATATCATGGACCATTGTTACTAAGTTCATACTCATTAAGCTCATGTTACCAAAACAGGGCCCACATCTCCAGTAGCTTAGGGCCATAGAGATTTGACTCTTGGGCCCTATCATTATGCTTTCAGTGAGCTTCCCACACAATTCCAGTAGAAAATCAGACTTGGTTGGCAGGCTGGTGTGGTATTTCAGGTGGCAGGGAGCTGCTGCCAAGGAACTGAATCAAGGAGCTGTAGCCATGTGTTTATGTGACTGAAATCAAGATGGATGGAGGCAATCAACAGGAAGAGGAATCCCAGGAGAGATCCAAGGACAGAAATCCTACCACACATGGAAACTAATAATCATACTTTCTGGCTTACTCCTGGCCCTAAAATCACTTGCTGCCAGGTTGGCCTTGGGGAGGACCTACAACAACTTCCTTAAGCAGGACTTGAGGAGAAGGGCGTTGGGATAAAACAGTTGTTGACTGTTTGACTACTTACCAATATGATACCAGCTTGTGCGGTTGCAAACTGCATTAAAACCCACTCATAAATATTTGGTGCCCACATGCCTAGCCGGTCTCCTTTCTCCAGGCCAATGGCGAGCAGTCCTGCAGCCATTTGGTCAACCTGTGAAAGGACAAATGTTACGTAATCAGAATACAGAGGTTGGCAACATACTATAACAGATCTGAGTAAACGCATGATTGTGTGAAAACTCTTCAAACCAGTTACAGAGGATGTTGTACATTAAACAAAAGAAGCAGAAGGAGGCACCTCCATGAGTACTGCCGTCCTCAGTAATGGCCTGTGCTGGAATGAGTGTAACCGGCATATCTGACCTGATCAATACCATCTTCAAATATGAGTGCCTCTGTACATGATCCTTCATCCTGATCAGGGAGGTCAGTTGTCAACCATTAATAAAAGCAGATGATGCTGGAAATACTCAGGTCTGGGAGCATCTATGGAAAAGTAATTGTTGGGGAAAGATGTCAAGGAGGAGTCTCCAGTTCTGTGTTCAGCAGTTCAAGCAACCTTTATTCAGGGCTTTTCTAACAGAGGATTGGGAAAGGACAGAGACCACTCTGAACGTGGCTTTTACATGGGGCCAGTTGCCTTCTTAATTATGCCTCAAGATGGAGGTCAGTGACACTCTAGCTTCTCATATAAGAGCAATATTTTTATTTATTTCACGTTACAATAATTACATGCAACATTGATGTCATTGTTCCATCCCTGTAATCTATACATCCAATCCCATAAAAAACCAGATCAATGATGAACACTCCTATGGCCAGCCCTATGTTCCCCATGATCTCATGATATTTCCCAGACATCATTATCATCAAGCCTCAGGATCTTACAACACACTCCATTAATTTACATTCTAATGTTAGTGGTTTTACTCTTTCTCAGACATTTGCTAAACTTGCTAATCTCAAAGGACTGTTCAAATTTTGTTACAGGAGGTACAAAAAGATGCTAATTCCAATTAATTGCTATAAAATTCATAGCGTCAGTTCTAATATAAAGTTAGTTATAAATAAAGTTACGAAGTTAGACTTATTGTTAGAATTTTTTAGCCAATAAGTTGTGAGCAGCTTCTGTTCTTCCTGAGCTTGAAATGTCAAACAAACACTGCCCCTCTACCTAGAAGCTGCAATTATAAGTTCTATTCACATGCTGTCTATAAGTGTGTTTTGAACAGGAGATTGCTTCTAAAATGAAATTTACTGTTCCTACTCTAAATATTTCTACAGCATTTTTATAATAAAACAACATCTATTCAAATTCCATTATTAAAACTGAAACTCTATCACTTCACAGTTCAAGGTACTTGTCTGAATTCCTAAGGTTGTTCAAGAAATCTCTGTCCTTCATAAGAATTCATTTGAGTTTTTTCCATCATTATCTAGGTTCACTTACTTAGGATGGGAAGCTGGCATTTTTTACTTCCTCAAAGGAGAGGAGTTGATAGCATTTGAAAGGTAAATGTTAAATGCTTTGACAGCTTTGAATATTAAATGTTACCTTTTAAATTAGGCATGTTTTATTACAGAACAGGGCTCGGTCATCCACAGAGAAGTTGACCACTTCATTGATTAAAATCGTGCATGTGAAAAGGTACATATGAATACTTCTTCCATTTTGGAAAAGTGGAAATTTATTGTAAACGGTGCTTTGGAATTCTGGTATCATAATCCAAAGTGATTGAATTTTCAGCCCCTCAAATTTGAAAAATGGGCCTTTCCTTTGGGAAAGGCAACAGACACCTCCTTCACTGAAACTATTTTAACCGACAGGACAGCTGGTGTTAGAGATAATGGGAACTGCAGATGCTGGAGAATTCCAAGATAATAAAATGTGAGGCTGGATAAACACAGCAGGCCAAGCAGCATCTCAGGAGCACAAAAGCTGACGTTTCGGGCCTAGACCCTTCATCTGTTATCTGTTTTTGAAGTTTGAAGAGGTTTCATTGGTGGTAAGTTGTATTTCTTTTGACAACTGGGATTATGAATGTTTGGTTGAGTTTCCAAAACCACAGAACATTTTATCTACCAGGGCTGTGCTCACACATTGATTGACATTTTAAGTGGCCAGTAAGGGATTATATGCTAGAGATAATAGGAACTGCAGATCCATTTGAATACAGACAGATTCACCAAGAGACCAGGTTGTCATTTTTGCAAGAAGGGAGGCAATAGCCTAGTGGTATTATCACTGGACTGTTAATCCAGAAACCCAGATAATGTTCTGGGGACCCGGGATCTCATCTGCCATGGCAGTTGGTGGAATTTGAATTCCATAAAAATCTGGAATTAAGGATCTAATGATGACCATGAATCCATTGTCAATTGTTGGGGGGGAAAACCCATCTGGTTCACTAATGTCATTTAGAGAAGGAAACTGCCATCCTTGCCTGGTCTGGCCGACATGTGACTCCAGACCCACAGCAATGTGGTTGACTCTGAATTGGGCAACTGGGGACAGGCAATAAATGCTGCCCAGCTAACGACGCCCCTCATCTCATTAATGAATAAAAAAAGGGAGCAGTTCCAAGCAAAGTTGCAGCAAGAAAATTTACAGAATAAGCCCTAAAAGATGGCTAGATTCATGCCATATAAAATAACAACAACGTGGAGATGCCTTTTCTTAATAAGGTAAAGTCATTACTTTTATTTTATTTACTGATCTATTTTACCTTAGCTTACGTTACATTACCTTACTAACAAAAGGCATCTCCATGGGCTACACCCTCTTTAGAGACAGACAACTGATGGTAGCTTAACCTGAGGGTCACCATGCCTTATGTGAGGAGAGAGATTGAGAAGAAGAGTCCTTCATGGCAACTTCAGCCGGTGTGGAATTTTAACCCACTCTCCTAGTGCCAATGAAGGAAACAAGCAGAAGTTTCAGGAGTGCTGATATCCGCGTAAAGGAAAACAAGGCACTTTAGATACAAGAGATAACAAGGTGTAGAGCTGGATGAACACAGCAGGCCAAGCAACATCAGAGGAGCAGGAAAGCTGACGTTTCGGGCCTAGACCCTTCTTCAGAAAGAAGATTCTCAGATTCTCCAGCATCTGCAGTTCCTACTATCTCTGAAACACTTTAGATACAGGAAACAGTTTTAGTTGGTGATGCAGAACAATGGCAAGAGGTTCCATTCAGCCACCAAACATAAAATCATATAGGTCAGGTGGTGTAGAACTAAAGGTCAGAGAACAATACGAATGCTATACTTTATATTGATTCAGAGCTGTCTGACCTTAGCCAGGATAGCCAGTAGCAAATTTCACTGGATTTGCAAACTAGAGGAACTTGAACTTGAAAAGACTAACGTAATAGCATCAGAACTAAATTTCCATTGCTGTTCAGAGGAGTGGGAAAGCAGAAGCCACCATAAGGCATCACTCCATATCCTGAAACGTCAGTGTGTCTATTTAGACTCAGAAAATGTTCTTCATCTACTATTGCTAAAGATAAAAAAGAAGAAATTGACTATGTTGAAGTGAGGAGGTGTTTCACTATGATAAAACAACAGGCTAGTGCTTTGAGAATGGTTCCAGCACAAAGACTGAAAGAATCTTTCAGAATCTGTATAGATATCACACAAAACAGGGTAAATGCAAATTTCATCCCATGTTGTCAGTGGATTACATCTTAGCAATGTTGGGAGAGAGTTTATTCTTCACCAATCCAGATGCTAATAGTGTTTTCTTGTCAACTAACCTTCAGAGAAGAGCTCTACTTATTCACAACCTCGTTCCACCTGTTTGAACAGTTTTGTTTCAATGCATTACCTTTCAGCATCATATCAGGACCAGAAATCCTGCAGATGACAATGTCCAACAGAAATGGATGGAGCTATCTGTTATATGGATGTTGTCTTCATCCATGGATCCACTCAGATAGAACATGACGCCAGCATGCAAGCTTTGCTGCAATGCCTACGGGAAGCAGGACTTGCTCTCATCAAGAAACATAAAGTCTCACAGTCCACTGTCAGGTTCCTTGAGCATACTGTGGACACATCAAATATCAGAATTTATCCACAGAAGACATGAGCAATTAAGGAGATTCTAACTCTTTGAAACATTGCTGAGCTTCAAAGATTCATGAATCTGTAAATCAAGTTGGAAAGTGTCTGAACATAAAAGCTGTTGCCAATGAGCCACTACATCAGCTGAAAGAAAAAGACAACACATGATATTGGAGGAATCTCAGTAGAAGTCTTTTGAGAAAATCAAAGCTGTTGATTTCAGCTGTTATTTTAGCTCCCTGTGACCCATAGCTACCTACAACTATTACTGCAGATGCATTTTCTATAGGACTAGGATCTATAATTTTCCAAGTATAGGTGGATGGAAAATGTAGCCAGTTTACTACACAACCAATTCTCTGACAGAGACTGAACAGAGATGAACAGCGATAGAGTTAGAAGTATTAGTTGCTAGATGGGCTTGTGAGAGATTTGAAGGTTATGTTCTTGGTCTTCATTTTCAAAGACAGACAATAAGCCTTTATTGATCTTCATAAATCCATAGAAATTGCCCAAATGCCTCCATCAGTCCCACAATTTACACTGAGGTAATGAGATTTGATGCAGATGTCTTGTCTCCCATATTCCCAAGGTAAGATATGAATAAGTATAGGGAGTTCTCATGGAGGCAGTGGAAACCTACCTTTACATTATTCACAAGCAGAACTTCAAGATGCACAGAAATCCAACATGAATCTCTTCATATCAGAGGCTATTGAATCCAAGAATGGCCAACTGATAGGCCACGTAATCCCCTTCTCAGGCAGAAAAATAAACAGAGAAAACACCTTTTTATGATTTGATTTAGTCACATGTATCCAAGTACAGTGAAAACTTTTGTTTTGTGAGCGGTACTGGCAGGTCATAGCAAACAAGGACATATAGGTCATAGGAAACTTGGACAGAGCGAGGCATACAATGTTACATCTACGCAGGAGGTGCACAAAGCAAGATCAACATTAGCAAGGTCCCATTATTTGAAATGAGAGAGGTCTATTCAGCAGTTTTATAACAGCTGGGAAGAAGCTGATTTTGAACCTGTAGGTGCAAGTATTCAAGCTTCTGTATCCTCAGCCTGAAGGAAGAGGTTGGAAGAGAGCATTACCAGGATGGGAGGGGTCTTTGATGATGTTGGCAGCACTTCTGTGGCAACAAGATGTGTAAATGGAGTCCATGGATGGGAGGTTGGGTTTCTGTGATGGTCTGGCCTGCGCATATATCTTTCTGTAGTTTCCTATAGTCTTGGGTACTGCAGTTGCCGTGCCAGGCCGTTATGCATCTAGACAGAATGCTTTCTACGGTGCATCTATGAAAGTTTGTCAGAATCCTTATGGATATGCTAAATTTGCTAAACCACCTGAGGAGGAAGAAGAGGAATTCTTGTGCATTCTTGACCTATACATCTACATGGGAGGTCCAGGACAGATTGTTAGTCATTGTCACTCCTAGAGGCTTGATACTCTCGACCCTCTCCGCCTCAGCTCCACTGATGTAGATAGAGATATGTCCTTCTCCTTTTTTCCTGAAGTCAGTGATCAGGTCTTTTGTTTGGCTGACATTGAGAGAGATTATTATCATTGCACCACGACTCCAAGCACTCTATTTCCTTCTTGTATTCTGACTCATTGCTGTGTCCTTGTTATCCAGATGTTCTAGGGATGAGTTTAGGGCTAGGGAAATGACATTAGCTGTAGACTTATTTCACTGGTTGGCAAATTTCTAGGGATTGAACCTTATGCTGTTCACTTTCAGGGCAAAAGAACACTTTATATCACCTTCCTTTCCATTATGACCAGGTACGCTCCTCAGGCAGAGAAGGTTGAGTGCTCAGCTCCTGACTCTCCCACATACATTCATGCAAAATGTACAAGATGATGACTTTGGAGAAAAAAAAAAGTGAGGCAGAAAGAGGATGAATAACATTCCAGTCAGACATGGAACGATAACAAATGTCACAAACAGTTAATCTACCAGATCTCTAACAAGGAAGGCCAGCTTGGATTCAAGATCAAACTCGTTATCGACAAATAGCAGAAAAGACACCACATCTACGGTCCTACTTTATTCAAACTAAAAATGGTAATGTATGAATGAAACTGATGTGAACTAGTTTCTACATAGAAACAACCTTCTATAATATCAAAACAGTCATCAACACTGATTTGATTTGATTTGTTATTGTCACATGTACCAAGATTCAGTGAAAACAATTGTTTCACATGCTAACCAGCCAAATTATACCTTGCATAAGTACATCAGAGTGCTAAACCAGAATGTAGAACACAGTGTTACAGCTACAGAGAAGGTGCAGAGAAATATCAACTTTCATATATGAGGGATCCGTTCATAAGTCTGATAACAGCAGGGAAGAAGCTGTTCTCCTGTCAAACAGACCTGCGACACTGCTTTCATTGAAAGGTCCAGATGATAGTGCGTTTAATGAACCAGAATCGCCTGTCAGTTCTCCTGCCCGGCAAAGTCCAAGAGATCACATAGAGGACCTGAATTCCCAATCTCCTCCAACAGAGGTGAGAACATGTTTGGGTAGATTTCTAATAACACTGCAGTGTTTGTTCCTGTTGTGAAGAAACTGAAATCATAGACCTGCAGGAAACTGTAATATCATGGGTAAAATCAGAAACTTGGGAAGAGATGTTGTATCAGGAGTTAAGTCCTAATGTGATATCCTAATGACGGACACTATATATCCCGATTGCAATGTACAATGTCACATAATCTTGGTCTCTCCTGCAGCTTTGTAAAAAGAAAAATCCCACAGATTGGCGGCTCTTTATTAAAGTTAATGTTTTCCATATCTCAGCAGACTAACCAAATATTTTTAGCAGCACAATGAGACCAAGAATATTTTAGTTCAAACCTTAAACTGATGTAAAATACTTGAAACACAAGGAGGGGAGTAAAATCTGAAGAATCATAGAGACAAAGCAGTGTTCTCACCTCCTGCTTGAATTGTCCAAAGGTTTTCCTGACTCCACCCTGCAGAAACACTAGAGCCTCTTTATCAGGGTGCTTATTGGCTACATCTTCAAGGCATTGACCAATGCTTTTGGAAATGAGTGGCATATTAATGGCACCATGAACATAACTGGTAGTGAGGGTTGGCTTCGTTGGGATAACTGATGCATAATGAAGTTTTCTAAAAAAGAGAGAAAAAAAAATGTGACATTTAGTCATTTAGCATTATACTGAGATGAAACATTAAACAGAAAGTCCATCAATCTCACAGGGCATTTAAAAGGACCCACCAGAACTATTCAAAGAAGAATTGGGTTATCCTGACCAAAATCATGAACAGATTATCTTATTATTGTTCATGGGATATTAGCATGGCATCCATACTTTCACTTTCATACAGGTGCAAGATCCCATCCTCTATTCTAATTTTTGCAGCTGCTACTAAGTCCTATTTTCCTCCATTATTTACTTCTGCTCATTCCAGCACCTTGGCTCCCTTAATTACTCTTCCCAATTGTTATTATTCCTACTTTCCTACTGTTCTGTCATCATCTCTCCTCAACAATCCATTAGCCTTCCTTTGTTTGTCCCTCATTATCCTTCATCGTGTTCAAAGGCAGCAGTCACTATTTCTCCCAAAGCAGTGACCCCAACTTACTTATTCACATTAACCACCAACTGTGTGGCACCTTCTCCTTCTTCGATCAACCATGCTGTTCTAATTATATCACCCAACACTAAATTCCCATCCTGTGCTGCCCTTGGTAGCCATGCAGACTCCCTGTGTGAAAGACATGTAGTCCTCCCTTCAATCCTTTGTTTTTCCATGGTTTCACTATACTTGGCCTGCCTCCTGCAGCTTTACAAACAACTCCTGATTTTTAGCAAGTCCCACTCCTCATGGTTTAAATAAATGATTCCTGCATCTATTTTGCAACCTGAAGAATGTCTCTTAAACTATCCTTTCTCTTTGGACCAAGTCTGCTCAGGCTTTTAATCAAGCAAGCTTTATCGATTTAATTTCTGGCTTTGTGATGCTCCTGGAATAATATTTCATTTGTGGTACTTTAGTTCAATTTCTGTAGCTATGCCTTATCATGCCCTGTCACTATGGCAGTAATATCGATTTAAGCTGATCAAAAATATTGGTTTATCTTCTCTCTTTTCCAGCCTGAATGACTGAATCTTTTTAAAGACACCCCAGGTCTGTCAGGATTTGAAATTTTACAGCCTCTGATATCTGTCCATTTACCATTATACTCAGGACCACTTCCTAAGGCCACCGCCTCATGCTGCAGCCTGTCTCTGGTTTTGAAGTTGATAATTCGCCTTCTCCAGAGAGTTGCTAACTCTCCTGTTAGAACAAGTCTCTTACCGGCTCTGAATTTATTACAACCATTCACAATTAAATATTTTTCTTGGTGAGGATTACCATGAGGGTTTCTTTTGCAGGGTACTTAAATCTTTAGTACTTCCCCTTGTTGTGTGTAAATTACCACAAGTTCATTTAATTTGGCTACTTATTAAGAAATCTCATAGTCAACCAAATACAGAAACAATTACTTTAGTTTTATTGCATGTAATAAGCAAAGTAAGACCCCTCTGTAGTGAATGTAATGAAGTCAGCCAGAATATGAGTTTCTTGATGGGGGTTGCTAATCTAGTCCAATCATGGAGGCCTGGCTGATGTAAAAAGGTTGAGTATCAGGGATATTGACACACTGGTGCCTGGCTCTATATGAGGCAGTACTCTAGTCAAGGACAGTTCATGTGTTAATAAAAGGTGACTTGGTGACAGGATACCGTCCTCTGTACAGTTATTTCACACTCAAGTAAATAAGTTAAGCCTCACAACCCAACTCAACTATTACCAAATAAATGGTGGGATTAAACTACAATTCCAACCAACAGTGTCTTTCTCTGGATATGTCCAGTGATCGCTCCTTGCACATTATGGTTCTATGGAAGGCTGTTCCCAAAAAATCCTGCAGTTGAATTTTTACAGGATTTGCTGTCTTGTTAAGCTCATGGTGTGACATTATTTATGGCAATTATGAAGTCACCAAGTTTGTAGTTTGCTTCCTTATCAGCAATAACTTCTCTGTTCCTTGTTACATTTGATGTTAGCTATCTAGTTCACAACATAGCCTGTCCTGTCATTATCTTATTTTCCCATTTGTCACAAGGCAGTTAGTTATCAAGCAGATGTTAAAACAATCTGTAAATGTAGCTTCAACGCCTTCTTTTCCCAGGATGGCATATTGGCATGTTGCTTTTAATTCTTTTATAACAGTTTGTACCTTATCTCAGGGAACAATTCATTTCAGTACAAATTATAACTGATTCCTTCAATCCATGCACAGTTACTGAAGTTCTGAAATTGACAGTATCATACTGTGCTGTTCACTGAGTTGTACGAGCAGATAACTTAGGTTTAAGCGTGAACCTGAGGATCTCACACTGCTGCTTACCATGTGATGTATGACGTGGAGGTACCAGTGTTGAACTGGAGTGGACAAAGTCAGAAGTCACATGATACCAGGTTATAGTTCAAGAGATTTAATTAAAATCACAAGCTTTCATAGCGCTGCTCCTTCATCAGGTGACAACTTCATCTGACAAAACAGCAGTGCTCCAAAAACTTGTGATTTCAAATAAACCTGTTGGACGACAACCTGGTGTCATGTGACTTCTGACCATGTGATGTATGAGCAGTCAAATCAAATCCATGCCACTGCCAATATGTTGCATGGGCAGGCCATTATCCTGTGTGAGCTTCTGATCATGATGAATGCTGCTGCCAACATCCTCAAGTCTCAAACTATAGGATCTGCTTGTTCTAGTGTGGTAAAGGAAGATCATTTTGCTGGTGTAACTATAAAAGTATCTTAGTAGTGTCTGAGTAATTAACAAGAACTAGTTAATTGCACGTTAGCAAGTAATAACATGTTACATTGATATGATGGACATTGTTATAGAGACGTTATGGAGGGTGAGATGTTAGGTCTCACTCCTTTGAAATCTCAAACTGTTCTGTCCACAAGTCCACATAACATGATCATAGTGAATGGTGCATATGGTACTCATCCATATTAACTCTTTCAGGCCCATATACAATCTAATGCTGTAACAAAGTTAAAAACAAAATTACATAGAGAAAATGGTAGAAGATTAAATTACATCCATTTGATTACCGACAGACTCCCAACCAACAGAAACACAGATATTCAATTCACAACATCAGTGAAAATCCTTATTCAATCTGATTTTTGTAGAAAGCCTGCTTTCTAAACCCTTCTCCTTACTCCTTTAATTTTTAAGATTCACCTCCTTACCAATAACCTCTCCAGTGAAGCTGAAGAAAATTTCTGAATAAGGGTCCTGACGTGAAACATCAACTTTCCTGTTCCTCTGATGCTGCCTAGCCTGCTGTGTTCCCCTAGCTCCACATTCTGTTATCTTTGACTCCAGTATCAGCAGTTCTTACTATCTCTGACCTCTCCATTGAGCTGTCTTCTTCTACTCTCCTGTAAGATATCCTTTCCTAAGTACTGTTCTTATTCAGTTTGAAACTGTACCTTAATCCTTTCCTTGAAAAAGTCATGCTTCATCTATGCTCATCTCCAAATACTGTTCATCTCTATTTTGCCTTTCTTCTCCTCATACCTCTTGTATGGACTACCAGAAGGTTTTTGATAAAGTCCCACACAAGAGATTGTTAGCGAAGGTGGAAGTTCACTAAATTGAGGGCAAATTACTGACATGGATAGGAAATTAGCTGAGAGGCTGGAAACAGAGATTTGGAATAATAGGGACAGTGACATCAAATTGGCAGGATGTGACTAGTGCTGTCCCATAGGGATTTGTATTGGGGACTTCAATTATTTACAATATTCATTAACCACTTGGATAACGGCATAAAAATTCAAATATCCAAATTTTCTGACGACACAAAATTGGGCGGCATTGTAGACTATTGTTGACAACAGCATAAATTATGACAGTATATTGATAAATTAGGTGGATGGGCAAAACTGTGACAGATGGATTTTAATATAAGCAACTGTGAGGTTATTCACTTTTTGGAGAGAGAAAGGATACAGCAGGGTATTTGATTTAGAAGGCACAAAATTAAATACAGTGGATTTCCAATAAGATTTGGGGAATCAGGTGCAAAGCTCTTTAAAATGCAACAAACTGGTGCAGAAAATAGTCAAGAAGACTAATGGAATGCTGGCATTCATATCCAAAGGGCTGGAGTATAGGGAAGTAGACAATATTCTGCAGTTATATGAAACCCTAGTTAGGCACCACTTAGAGCACTGACAGCAGATCTGGGCACACATAAGGAAAGATGTTTTAGCTGTGGAGGGACCTCAACACAGGTTTCCAAGGATGATACCTGGACTTCAGGAATTAAATTATGAGGAGAGATTAGACAAATTAAACCTTTATTCTTGAGAATTTAGGAGAATAAAGGACGATCTGGTTGAGGTATTCAAGGGAAAAACAGGATAAAGATAATTTATTTCCACTGTTTGAAGTTTCCAGAACCAGTATCATAGTCTGTGAATTAGGGTCAGGCCATTCAGGAAAGATGTTAGAAAGCACTACTACATGCAAAGAGTAATGGAGGCTTGGAAGGGATGGGATGCGAATAAAAGTGAAATGGCCAGTATTTCACACAGCTACACTGATTAGCAATGGTGTTGAGTGAACCTCAGCCAAATATTCTTATTTGGTAACTCAAACTAGTGAAGACAGTAAATGGTCAAAGGAACACAGAATCAAGAACACATGCAACATGGATTTATTTCAAGATTGCTGACGAACATTGGATCAGGATTAGTTACACCAGTAACCTAACCATATGGTGAAAAGCCACCAGGTATCTGGCTGAAATATAAAATAGAACAAAATCACAGAAGGTAAAACAAAAAAAAACATAAAATTAGTCATAACCAAAAAGAACTGCAAATTAAAAGTTTATTTGAACCCCAAAGTCCCAACTTCGTCATACTGCCAAATGTTAGAAAACGAAGGAGCAATTTGCTAATTTACACTGTCCCATAAAATCAGTTACATTCTCTGGGTTTTGACATCTAAGGCTGGTCAATGCAAGGTCATAAATATCAAACCCATAGAATTTGACACCACACTAGAAAGGTGAAAAACGTGAAAGAATAAACCAAATCAAGCCATCCTCAGTGTAAATTTGGAACCAAAGTCTGAAGGTGACAATCAGATAAATTCCAGATGATTCAACCAATATTTTTCAGATCACAGACCAAAATTTAATTTAGTTTTCAGATCACAGACCAAAATTTAATTTTTTTTCAAGGCTCAATTACTTTGCCCACAACATATGAAAGCAATGTTACATTAAAAGTTCAGTGGAATTACAGCCTGTAACCCCAACCACATACACAACATATCTGATCAAGGGTCATTTGTTCATCCAGCCTCACATTTTATTATCTTGGAATCTCCAGCATCTGCAGTTCCCATTATCTCTGATCAAGGGTCATATCATTTCTCCTTGAAGGTGAGCTTTAAGAGTAAAGTTAGACCACACAAACATTCAGAGAATTCAGGAGGATGAAAATTTTGGCAATTTAGTGGAAAGAGTATATCTCACTGAGAAGAAAGCACCTGAAGACATACATTAAAAGATTAGCTAAGGCACTAAAGCACACAAAGAAAATAGCTCAAAAGGGGACATCCGACATACTGTAGTTGACCAGTTTTACTGATGTACAAAGTAACCTTTTACAATTCTCAGGTATACCGAGTCAAATGGGGCACTTGAATTCAGTCAGGAATCTCAACACAGAAATGTGCCTTTCAGTTCAATTAGAACTGCGTCAGCATTATTCCTCCACCCCAGCAGTATCCTCAATCCAACATACTTATCCTGTTCCCATTTCTCCCTTACGTTCAGCCAAGTATCTAACCTATGCTTAAAGGTTAAACTGGGACTAAAAATTATGAAAAGCAGAGGAGTGGCAGCCAGGTTGCCCAGAAGGTCACCTCCCCATTGGAACCTTGCCTCACAGCTTTAATGTGCTTCAAGTTCTTGCCTAATTGCAGGAACTGCACTACTCACTGGGGATGAAGTCCCACCCTTGGGATCAACACCAGTAACACTACAAGCACACCATGAGCACAGCAGTACTGTACACAGGCTCACAGGGGGACACAATAGATCCTGGAGCAAAGGACATGCAGAGTATTGGGTCTGGGACGGACCGGAAAGTTTAGGGAGAGTTTGAGTTGAGTGAGAGCTGGGATTTTGAGAGAATGCAGGTGGGAAGGGAAGGTGTACTACCTTTGGAAGGGCAAAACCTTCTGAAGATATTGTTCCCTCAGGAGCATCCCTCTGTCCAAAAATGAGCCGCCTGAAGACATTCCACCCATCATTTCCTCCAAGTTAATAATTTTTTTTAAACAAAAATGACAATGTCATTCCTACCAGCTTGCCTACAACAACCATACTTTACCATTAACATTGAGTTTTCAATAATTTCAATTCAACATTCATTATAGTGCTAGTGATGACTGGGCTGCTCATTTCAAAGCCAGGCCACCACTCTATTATGGGGGTGAGTTCAGGGGTGGGTTGGGCACCTAACCCAACTAGGCATGATGCACCCACCTGCTGATGACACACCCCGGGCACTTCAAACACTCAGCCTCTGATCTGTAGCTCTAGCAATCACTAACTTTGGTAGCTAATTTCACCGCCTCTCCAGAATTTGAGAGACAAGCATTACTCCTTCCTCAATTCTAAATCTCTCATATTTCAGCTTTAATCATTGTTTGCTCAATCACTGGAAACACTCTATTTCAATCTTTTCTGTTCCCTAAAATGTACCTCTATCAAAGTAACCAGGCTTGTTCTCAAATAAACACTGGGCACTGTGTCTGGGAGGGACTGGAAGGTTTAGGAAGACTTTGAGTTGGAATCTTTCATCGTATTTATATTGCATCATAGCAGACAGTGTTTCAAAGGCTCTTTCCTGTGCCTGTTCTATTACCTCCTCATCCTTCCCATTTAGTGCAGCCCGTAACCACATAGGATACTTCGCACAATAGCTCCACCACAGTTTTTACAAAGTATGCTGACAAGCCAGCATTTATTAAATTGTTAAATTTCTTCTTCTGCAGAATTCCATAACAGTTTCCAGTGATTTGATACAACTGAATAAAAAGTGGTTTAGCCAGGAGGTAGTGAAAGTTGACCCTGATGGTGTGGGCGCTGGAGTCACCCCAAGGTCAGACAAGGCAGAACTGCAACTTTTCACAGCCACAGCTCTTGGGAGTGACTCAGCCTCCCCACTCTTACATCCAGCAATATTAAAGCTCAGACTGCTCTCTCCATATGCTTATTGAATAAGGAAAGGGAGGGAGGTGTCTTAAGAAAATTTGCCTAATTCTGACTCAAAGACAGGGTGTTACACATGATGAAAACTAAATCCAAGCATGAAACAATTACTGAAGGAAAGGCACCATATGAGTAATTGTTGTAAATGGTAATCACAGAACTCTTCCAGCACAAGAGAAGGTTATTTATCCCAGCATGCCTGCACTGGTTCTTCAACAAATAATTGTCCAACAGCCTCTTTAATGCCTGAATTGAACTTGCCTCCAATATAATCAGGGCAGAGATTCAGTTTGGAGGAATGAGGGTGGTAGAGTTTGAGGTTCTGGTGATATACAATCACATAATCCAGGGCAGGGACCCTTATCCACTCTCCATATACTCACAGGAAAAATTGTTATCAGGCAGATGTGTGCTTTATGTGTGACTGTCCAGGACACTTTACCTGGTAGTCTGAGACCGCGGGGAAGCTGGGAACTAGGGGAAGTCTCCTGAGCCCTTGCTGTTAGATGGACCTGGAAGGGAAGAAGGAACACACTCAATGTATGCCATATTCCAGGAGAATGGCTGAGGGGGGAGTTAGTTAAGATTGCTAAGGCTAGCTGTCAGTAAGGCTGATGGTGTCAGGCCTCTCTGATGTGGGTGTGTAGTGCCAAATGGGATAGTGTAGGATGACCCTTAGTGAAATAGGAAGCCACTCCACCAAAATCTTATCGGTCTCTGGAGGTTCCTGCACTGCCCCCAACATACCCAATGGAATCAGTTTATCATAGACACTAAATAGAGCACGATTTTGAGTGGGGGTAAAAATTGATTCAGAGATACTGCCGATGCTGGAGAATCTGAGACAACAAGATGTAGAGCTAGATGCACACAGCAGGCCAGGACGGAAAGCTGACATTTTGGGTCTCGGCCCTTCTTCAGAAGAATGGTCTAGACCTGAAACATCAGCTTTCCTGGCCCTCTGATGCTGCTGGGTCTGCTGTGTTCCTCTGGCTCTACACCTTGTTATCCCACGATTTGGAGTGGTTTCACCAGCGACTCACCGAAAATGGAGGAAACTGACCCTAGAATTTAAATTGAGAGAAATTGTTATCACTATATTGCTATATTAGTAAATTTAGACCCAGAAGCAGAACACATTCTTGGCCATGACTTAGTGAGGAAGTGTAAACTTTCATTTGATGCAGTAAATTGCGTAATTTGGTAAAAGGGAGAGTTAGCAGATGTGCTGTGGAGGTCCCTGTGGGGCCATCTACTGTGAGGATACTTTGGGGAAATTTGGGTTAACCCCAGCCACATGTCAGATGACCCAGAAGTGCAGAATATTATCAGCAATCATAGGACCATCTTTGACACCCAAAGACACAACTGTGGTTGAATGATGGGTGAAGTGGTCATACAGGGACTCAATTCAAAGCCACAAAAACTGTATGGGTTTCTCAAACAGCAGAAATGGGAGTTCTCAAGGTGATAACTAGTTTGTTTCAACAGGGAGTATTGCATCCCATGGCTTCCACAAGTAACTCACCAATATGGCCACTCAGGAAGCCATGTGAATCTTGGGAACTCACAATTGACTACTAAGAGCTGAACAAAGTTTCCTCAGTAATAAGGCCTGTGACTACAGCTAACCCTGAGACTACATTGAAGCAAGCCCCTCAGAATTGGTATTTCTCCACTTTGGGCATCAGCAACAGATTCTAGTCTAGCCTGTTGAAGCGAAAATGTCAATCCAAGTTTGCCTCTACAGATCAAAGCCATAAAAATATTTGGACATTTTTGCCCCAAGGATTTCACTCTTCTCCCTCTATTTTCCTTCAAAGTTTAGCCGTAGGACTTAATTTTAATACCTAAGTGCGTCTTCCAGTATGTGGACATTCTCCTTTTGCCAATGTACAACACAGGGATTAAGACAAAGAGCCTACAGATTATAAAATTAGTACCAGATTGTGAACCTGTACCTAACAGCGGGAAGTACTTTCGTCTATACACAAGCATCATGGGACTGCAAGCAATGATCATATTCCAGATTATCCTGAATGTGGGAATAGAAGTCACTACTACTGTGAACAGAAGTCTTTGGAAGCCTGAATGACCAAGGCAGAATGAAACCCATTGCAGGGAATTTTTGAGTGTAACAATAGGGGTGCAGAAATAACAAAGTGTGGAGCTGGATGAACACAGCAGGCCAAGCTGCTGCTGCTACAGTTGGGACATGGAAGTGTCAGAGAATTTAACTAAAATAAAGGTATGGTGGGGTTGGTGTTTGGAAAATTCTGGACAACCATTAAATTTCCAGGTTTCAATACTTTTAAATTCATGAATTGGACAAAGGCATCTGATTTTGTTTGTAGACCGGTATGCTTATGTGGAATGTATGACAACATATGCTCATGCCACAAATATTCCTCATTCAAGTACACAGTGGGGCAGTCGTAGCTTACACAAATGACCCTTCTCTGTCTGTATGTGGAGAAACAGGGATGAGAAATGGATATGGGAAGTAATGCCAATAGAGAAGTGCACCAAAACCATGCCTGGGCCGGATAGCAGGATCATGTTATGAGATTTGTGCAAACCCCATATGATAACATAAACTAATAGAGCTAGTGCTACTGAATTTGACATCCATCCAGTTATAATCATGTGCCCTGTCCCACAACAGAAATTGTATGGGAAGTTCATTCAGATGGTATGAAAGCAGAACATAATAGCAGATGAGAAAGGGGAACAATATTGGGGATAGAGGAGAGAGATAATGGGAACTGCAGATGCTGGAGAATCCATGATAATAAAATGTGAGGCTGGATGAACACAGCAGGCCAAGCAGCATCTCAGGAGCACAAAAGCTGACGTTTCGGGCCTAGACCCTTCATCGGAGAGGGGGTTGGGGAGAGGGTTCTGAAATAAATAGGCAGAGACGGGGAGGCAGACTGAAGATGGACAGAGGAGAAGATAGGTGGAGAGGAGTGTATAGATGGGGAGGTGGGGAGAGGATAGGTCAGTCCTGTGCTTCTGAGATGCTGCCCGGCCCACCGCAACCACCCAGCCCCACACTCCGCCATCCTGAATTCTCCAGCATCTGCAGCTCCCACCATCTCCTATCATTTGTATAGAATGATTCAACATGTTTGGTGTAGCATTTATACATTCTTTTAAAATTCATTCATGGGATAGGGGAACCAGCAGATTACTTTTTACTTCTACAACCTATCCTTCCCACCTACTGGTAAAGCTTTTTTTTTGCCTGTGGGTTGTTTATACAGCAAAATGAGATTTTATCACAGGCTTTAGTTAGTAATGGGTCAATGGAGGGCACGGCTCTGGATGGATACGAGCCAACGTAGAAAACAGTAGTGTGTCCATATCCAATATACCCCTGAGACAAAAGTAAAGGTGGGCTCAAAGCAACATTAACAAGTGAAAATTGCATGCTGGAAGTAGATGATGATTCAGGGCTAGTGAGTGAAGGGTAGATGGGAAATACCACCCAATGTATAACAACTGGATTAACTCTATACCACAATGGCAGACTAGAGTGCCCCATCAGGAATAATTCTTTCTGTTTCTAACCTGAAATTGCGACCGTAAAGGCAATGCAGAGATGACAAATTCCATGAGAAAGGGCAATGGTAACTGTAAAAGTTGCTGAGCAGATTAAACAAAGATTGAGAGATGATAAAGAAAACTAACAATGATAAAGTTATTGCCAGAACTATATGGGAAACTACAGAATAAATCAAACAGAATATATGAGACCCAAGTGAAAATTCAAGATGACAATTCAAGTTGACAAAACTAAAACATCCACATATTGGATGACATCTGGGATTGGTGATCAACATACAGATACACTCCTGGATTAGAATGACTTTGTCAATATTTTTCTGATATATCTGTCAATGTATTTAACAATAGGTGGTTATAAGGATAAGACAGACTAAACAATAGTTACAGACTATTATGATGATGCATAGAGTTGAGCATAGCATGTTATAAAGTGTAGCAATTAATATTATGTGTATAAGCTATTTAAGCGTTGGCTCACCAAAGGAATGGGTAGGACAGGCAATGGTGATCCTATGTGTTTGACACTGATGTGATCAAAGAGGGGAATATATGGCTGCACCTTAGTTCCTACACTGTGTCAGAATGGTTAACAGCTAGGTCTGTACAAGGATGATGGAAAAAAGGCCAACCTCAAAGGAAATCTGGTTATTGTATGAGGCAGAACCAGGCACTGCTAGTTAAGCAGGAATCTAATGATAAGGGCTGCTAAAAGGCTGCTTGACCTTCATGGTTATTCAGATTACTAAATTAAAGACTGAAATGACAATGATGAAAAATAATGTATCTTGTCTATATGACCCTTGGATGGATGATCTTAGAGTCACAAGGCTCCTGGGCAGGACTTGAACTTTCAGTTCAGAGAAGAAGGCCAGACCCAACTGAATGACTGAAGCTTGGCCAGGTATCCCTCACAATGTAGGTAGTACCTCAGTCTCAGTAGCGCAGATTTTTTTTTGTAACCTGATACAACTTAATGTTGTGGTGTTAAAATGACTGAGTGATAAATAAAGAAGTAGATTGCAGTAACGGGGCAGACTTTATCATTGTATTCACTGGCACTGATCCAGAGAGGGCAACAGACACTTTACCACTGTAAAGGAATCAGATAGGTCCTTAGACCCAATCAAGGAAAGAGAATGGTGGCGATAACCCAACTACATGGACTAGACGGATACAAATACAAGAAGTATTCACTAAAACCACCTAGTGCAACATCTATAACTCTACCCCTGCCTCAGTTCGTCTGTCACTGAACTCTCACCCATCCTTGCTCCTCTGGACTTACTTGTTTTGATGCACGCCTCGGTAACTTCCCACTTTCCAAACTTGAGGAAATCCAAAACTATTCTCTTTGCTTCCTAACATTCCAAGTACTTTTCACCCATTACCCTGGTGCTCACTGAATGGTGTTGACAATGCCTTAATTTTGAAATTATGATCTTCATTTCCAAATCTGCCCTTGGCTCACCTCTCCTTATCTCTTTTATCAACTTTAGCCCTACAACTCTCTGAGATATCTGCACTTTCCCAGTTCTAGCCTTTTGATCACCCCAGCTTGAATTGCTCCACCATTGATGGCCACACCTTAGTCTGCAAAGGCCCTAAACTCTGCAACTCCATTTCTTTTTATTTCCATCAACAAAAGTCACTCTTTAAAATCCATAACTTTGACCTAACTTTGATATCTGCACTAATATTTCCCTGTGTAGTTCAGTGTTAATGTTTGTTTGGAAACACTCTATGAAACATTTTGGGGCATTTTACTACATTTTATTACAGTAAAGAACTAATATTAGTCAAAATTCTGTTGCTATTGATTGATGAGTGATCTTCCAAGTGTAACGTGAGTCTTCACCTCTGGAAGAGTAACAGAGTATTTCAGCCTATACAGACTTGCAGAAAAGCTGTTTGACCAGCTTAACAATCCTGATGCTTGTTCAAGAAATCAGATTGTGTTACAAAGTCAGGAAATACTCATGACGAAAAAGCTATTGAAGCACGAAGGAAAATTACTGAAGGGGAGCCACCGTGTGAGGCAATCTGGAAAACAGCTCCAACAAGGGGCTTGGCCAACGCATATTATCATGAAAGTTAATTGAAATGTGTCCCAGCATAATGTTTAATAAGGTTCCTCATTTAGCACTTGGAATTATAGAAATGTAAGTAAGGTAAAATCACTATGATTTTGAACATTGAACTTCTCTGGATGGGAGTTTGCTCGCTGAGCTGGAAGGTTAGTTTTCAGACGTTTTGTCACCTTTTTTTTAATTTGAAAAAATATACTTTATTCATAGAATGTACAAAAAAAAAATTTATACACCTACCCAGTCATGCAAGCTGCTCCGGGTTACCCAGGGGGTACGTACACCAACTAAAGGAAAAAACAAAACAAAGAAGAAAAAAAAACAAAGCAAAGAAAATACCCCGGCAGTCGTCTCCCCGCACAGTCCCCGTTGGACCCCTGACCAGTTGGGGAAGGCGCCAGCTGGGCCCAGTTACCAGATAGGGCCCTTTTTTCTATTCTGGACAAGGGGTTTCATACGGTGGTCTTTCCCCACCGCGCCTTGGCGGCGGCTGCCCCAAGCTTTAGCGCGTCCCTCAGCACGTAGTCCTGGACCTTGGAGTGTGCCAGTCTGCAACACTCGGTCGGGGTCAGTTCTTTCAGCTGGCAGACCAGCAAGTTGCGGGCAGACCAAAGAGCGCCTTTCACCGCATTGATGGTCCTCCAGGCGCAGTTGATGTTGGTCTCGGTGTGCGTCCCGGGAAACAGCCCATAGAGCACGGAGTCCCACATCACGGAGCTGCCCGGGACGAACCTCGACAAATACCACTGCATCCCCCTCCAGACCTCCTGCGCATAGGCACATTCCAGAAGGAGGTGATCAACAGTCTCGTCCCCCCCGCAGCCACCTCGAGGGCAGAGTGCGGTGGCACAGAGATTCCGGGCATGCATAAAGGATCTCACTGGCAGAGCCCCTCTCACCGCCAGCCAAGCAATGTCCTTGTGCTTGTTTGAAAGTTCTGGCGATGAGGCATTCTGCCAAACGACTTTGGCAGTCTGTGTGGGGATCCACCCTCTCCTTTTCCCGAAGGGTCTCGAGGATACTACGTGCTGACCACTCCCTGACAGCCTTGTGGTCAAAGGTGCTTCTTTTCAAAAATTTCTCCACAAAGGACAGGTGGTACGGGACGGTCCAACTACTCGGAGCGTTCCGCAGCAACGAGGCCAGGCCCATCCTTCGCAACACCGGGGACAGGTAGAACCTCAGTAAGTAGTGACACTTGGTGTTTGCGTACTGAGGATCTACACACAGCTTGATGCAGCCGCACACAAAGGTAGCCGTCAGGGCGAGGGTGGCGTTCGGTACGCCCTTTCCCCCATTTTCCAGGTCTTTGTACATGATGTCCCTGCGGACCCGGTCCATCCTCGACCCCTAAATGAAGTGGAAGATGGCCTGGGTGACCACAGCGGCTCAGGTCCACGGAATAGGCCAGGCCTGCGCCACATACAACAGTACCGAAAGCCCCTCGCACCTGACAACCAGGTTCTTACCCACGATGGAGAGGGACCGGAGCGTCCACCTGCCCAGCTTCTGCTTCAGTTTGGTGATACGCTCCTCCCAAGTCTTAGTGCACGCCCCAGCTCCACCGAACCAAACACCCAGCACCTTCAGGTAGTCTGTCCTGACGGTGAAGGGGATGAAGGAGCGGTCGTCCCAGTTCCCGAAGAACATGGCCTCGCTCTTACCCCTATTGACTTTGGCACCCGAGGCCAGTTCAAACTGGCCGCAGATGTCCAACAGCCTACTCACCGACCGACGATCGGTGCAGAAGACGGCGACATCGTCCATGTACAGGGAGGTCTTGACCTGAAGGCCTCCGCTGCCTGGGATAGTCACGCCCTTCAGGCTCACGTCCTTCCTGATGGATGGGGCGAAGGGCTCCACACAGCACACGAACAAGGCAGGAGAGAGCGGGCAGCCCTGCCTGAATCCAGATCTGATGGGAAAACTGTCCAATTCCTACCCAATGATCGAGACTGCGCTAACGATGTTTGTGTAGAGCAGCCGGATCCAATTGCGGATGCCCTCCCCGAACCCCAATTTGGAGAGGACATCCCTCATGTAAGCATGAGAGACCCTGTCGAAGGCCTTCTCCTGGTCCAGGCTGACAAGCCAGGTGTCCACCCGCCTGTCCTGCACGTAGGCGATCGTATCCCTGATGAGCGCGAGGCTCTCAGCGATCTTCCTGCCCGGCACAGCACAGGTTTGGTCGGGGTGATTCACCGACTCCAGGACAGACCTGACCCGGTTGGCTATGACCTTGGCCAGGATTTTGTAGTCCACGTTCAATAGTGAAATGGGACGCCAATTCTTAATTTCTTCCCTCTCCCCCTTCCTCTTGTAAATGAGGGTGATGATGCCCTTCCTCGTGGACTTGCACATTTCCCCTGCCCGAAGCGCACTATCGTACACCTCCAGCAGGTTCTGGCCGACCAGGTCCCACAGAGTGGAATACAGCTCGACCAGTAAGCCGTCGCTCCCGGGAGTCTTATTCCTCTCCAAGGACTTGAGGGCTCTGGTAGCTCATCCAGGGATATCGGCCGGTCCAGCCACTCCCTCGTGCCGTTGTCTAAGACCTCCGAAATAGACGGCAGGAACGGCTTGGAGGCCGTGCTGTCTGTGGGCTTCGTGTCGTACAGTCCGGCATAGAAGGATCTGCAGATCCTCAAAATGTCGGGCCGAGACGACGTCACCGAGCCATCATCCTCCTTCAGCCGGCTAAGCACAGAGCTCTCTTTGTGCACCTTCTGAAAGAAGAAACGCGAGCACATCTTGTCCTGCTCCACGGAGTGGACCCTGGACCGGAAGATTATCCTGGAGGCCTCCGCGGCGAAGAGCGAGGCTTGCTGGCCCCTCACCTCGCGGAGGTCCTCCGTGACATCGAGCCCCATCATCTGCAGAAGGAGCAGGTTCTGCACCCTTTTCTGGAGTCGCGACAGCTTTCTCCACCTCTCTCTCGCCTTCCGAACACCCTTGAGGACAAAGAACCTCTTGATGTTCTCCTTCACCGTCTCCCGTCGCCCGGAGACTCAAAGAGGGGTTTCACAGTTCTCCAACCAACGTACTCCTTCTCAAGCTCCTCGATGTTCTCTGGGGTCAACAGAGTCGTGTTGAGCTTCCACGTCCCCTTGCCGGCCGGCTGGTCGTCCTGTAAGTGACAGTCGGCCAACAGGAGGCAGTGGTCAGAGAAGAACACCGGCTCGACGCCAGTGGACCTGACCGAGAAGGCCCGTGACACAAACAGGAAGTCTATCCTTGAGCGGTCACTGTATATAAATTATGTGCCTGCGCACTTCACTCCATTCACCTGACTAAGGAGCAGCGCTTTGAAATCCTGTGATTTCAAATAAACGTTGGACTATCGAGATATAGGAACTGCCGATGCTGGAGAATCTGAGATAACACAGTGTAGAGCTGGATGAACACTGCAGGCCAAGCAGCATCAGAGGAGCAGGAAAGTTTGACGTTTCGGATTGAGACCCTTCTTCAAAAAAATGTTTCCGTCTCGACCCGAAACGTCAAACTTTCCTGCTCCTCTGATGCTGCTTGGCCTGCTGTGTTCATCCAGCTTCACTCCGTGTTCTCTTATGTTGGACTATAGCCTGGCTTTGTGTGACTTCTGACTTTGTCAGTCCCAGTCCAACACCGGCACCTCAACATCCTAGCTTTTACTTTAATGAGACACCACCCTTATTATAAAAGCAAAATACTACAGATGCTGGAAAACTGAAATAAAAATAGAAAATGCTGAAGAAACTCAGCAGGTCTGACAGCATCTCTCCATGGAAAAACGGAGTTAACGTTGAATGTCTTCGAATGTTGTCAAAACAAAATACTCCTATCAATTCACAGACTGGCAGCCAATATTCTACCTCTCACACGAGAGAATGAGACTATTTAAAATACGCTGACAGATGCTAATATGCACAGCCATCTGTGCCGAAATAACCACAAGACCCGGCGATGAGTGTTTGACAACAAAAACCTCCCAGTCACAGAAGAGATCCTAGAACAGAATGCTTGGGGGAGACACAAACGAAGTGAATGAGTCATTTCTCTCATTTCCACAACCGAAGACATTCTGTTAAATGACCGAAGACACTCTGATCCCCGAAGCTTAGTTACAGCCAGCGGCAGCCTTTACCTGTATGGGGCAAGTGTTTTTGTCCCACTGCTACTGTAGCCTTTCCAGAAATCTTCCGGGAAGAGCCGCCAGCTCCGGTTCCAGGGGCCGGCACAACTCCTCAGCCCGAACGCGAAGCCCATTATTACAAATACAGTGTAGAAAACGGCGATAACTCCGAGGGCTCCCTCTTAACACACTTCTAACTGAACTTTTACACTTCCGCAACCCACACTAAAACCAGATTAGAAGTTCCTTCCCGTCCAATGTCAGCGCAACAGTTGCTCAAAATGAAAGATGGACGGTTCTGCCGACCATTCAGTGTGTGGTATCCGCTGTCAAAGTCTGTTCCAGAGGTCCCAGAAAGAATTCGCCAATGCAGCAGAAAGAAAGCCCAGCGTTTAAACACATCATTGGGGGCAAACGAGACACTGCAACTTTGCTGAACACTGAGGGCAGCTTGTTCTTTGACCCTATGGTCAGGGGTAGGGTTCAATCTCTTTAGAGGAGGTGTGCGGGAGTAAACAGGCAAACTCGGGTAATCAGACCGGAATGCAGCGCCAGGCCAGAAGTGACTCTGCCCACTACAGCCGTTTATAGTATCAGAAATTCCCCACTGAAATCACACCACAGCACCCGACATCTGCAATCATACAGCATTAAAGAAAGAAACTGAACTGTTCAGCCCATCGTGTTTCTGCCAGCTGTTGTGAAATATCTCACTTCCTCAACATCAGGCGACGTTGTTTGGGTTGAACCCACGCTGCAGGCGTTACTCTGCATCACAAACCAACGTCAACCCAACTGACCCTAGTCTGTGCGGGGATTTTACTCTGCATCACAAACGAACCCTCCAGTCAACAGCCTGCTGAGTTTCATCAGCGATTTTTGTTTCTTTTTGTCTTTGAAATAACTGTCCAGTTAGTCTCATTGTGGAATACCAGAGTTTCAAAAAGCAAAACACTTTGAAAAGACTGGGGATGTGGTGGATGGTGTATACAATGGGGTGTGATTTAAGGATAGAATTTCCCTGCAAATCTGTATTTGACATAATGTGAAAAGGTGAAGATCCAGGCATTTGATCTATTTTGTTTTCAGAAATTACCAGGGCTCGAACATTTAATACAAACACGGGATTGTCCAAGCATGAAGGATCACTGGATGAGAAACGTTAACTCAGCAGGTTTTCGAGCATCTGTTCAGAGAAAGCAGAGTTTCTCCTGCACTTTCTGTTTTTGTTTCAGATTTCCAGCATCTGGATGTTTTTGTTATTTTGTTTCCAAGGAGGCAACCATGCAGCATCTGGATGCTTTTGTTGTTTTGTTTCCAAGGAGATAACCATGCAGGCAGGGCGCACATAAAGACAATAAGAGGGATAAATCAGATTCAAAATTACCTTCCTAATTTTAAAAGCTGTTCCCAACCATAAATCTGAATTTCTAATCTGTGTTGATGCTGTCACTTAATAACCATATCTATCCAGATAATTTAGCTGGAATCAATGAACTAACAGTAATTCAACTGTTAATACATTTTCCCCATCAAACACAGTGCAAGTGAGTTGCAGAATAAATTGCTGAGAACACTGTCCCTGTGAATGCTCTGAGGGGAGATGCAGCTAGGCATAGATTCAGAGTAAAACTCCTTTCTATACTGTCCCCACCAATACTCCCAGGGCAGGTACAGCATGCGTTGCGTACAAAATAATGCTTCCTGTACAATTTTACAACCCCATTGAGGCCTGTAACTTTTTTAAAGGATTGAATTTTCCAAACAAATAATAGAAATATAACAAAGGACAAGATCTCACCTTTTAAGACTTTTACTGTAACAAAATATAATCTACATAGATCAAGCCCTAACCTATACATAACTAATGCACCAAACTAAAGAAAACTGTATGTTTTGTATTTACCAACTAAGACAACCAGAATATATATTATCAAACACTTTTGTTCAACATCATGCTTCTGATAGATATGCATCATTAAAAGAACTATCCCAAAGTCACCTCCAGCTCTTCAAAGGAGCCATACTAGGCTGAGTTTGTAGTGTTCTTCAACAATCATTCCATTCTGCCTGGGATCTCACAGATTATAATTATCACCAACAGGTACACTTCATTGGATATGTCTCTCCAGCAGATCATCACAGACCAGAAGGTCTAGAGATTCCCAGATTTGACCCTTTAAAGTTGTTTAGCCAGCTCCGACAAAACTGTTATCACATTGTTATTTGTTCCTATTCCTCAATATTTCTGACAGAACAGCAGCAACGACCTTTCTGGCTCCATACTTTTTCTTTCCAATTCATAGTAGCTGTTCTAGTGAAAGGTGTTAAAACAGCCATTCCACGTCAATGGGCTTTTCTCCTGATGGTGACTGGATCACAATGGCATTTCTCTGAGCCAAAGTGCTTGGAGAAGACATTTTAAAACACATAATTGTCTTGTAATGTTCAGTTTTTATACCACTGTCCCCACCAAATGCTCCCGGTGAAGGTACAGTATAAATTCAACGTACAGTAAAACTTCTTCCACACTTCCACATTAAATAATGAAGCAGGTACAATACTGTTTTGATACAGAACAAAGCACCTTGCAAAGCAGAGTTATCTAAGCTCCTTCCGGGAAGATGGTGACAGAGTAACACTCTCCATGCAGACCCTCTCTACTCCGCCTGTTCTTTTTCTTTTGTTACTATTTTCTTCTCTCCTTTTAACGCTCCTGGAGCAGTGATTGGGGCAGTAGTCCCCAGAACAGCACAAGGGAAAGTGTGTCTCAAAACATCATGAGAGGAAGCTTGGCCTGGAACAACTCGAGGGAAAATGAGTCCTGGAGATCTGCGAGAAGAAAAGCCAGTCCAGGAGCAGCGCAACTTACCTTGGTGTAGCTGAGTGTCTGGTGGAGCAGCTGGAGACTTGGAGTGGAGTGGGACTGTTGTTGGTCAGGGGCCTGGCGTGGGCGATCAGACCACGTGCTTGTTGAGCTGCTGCAATGTAACATTGATCTGAAATTCTTTACCGGACTGTAATGTCAATCCTTTAACTTTGTTGTAACTATTCTACTTCTAACTTTTTTTTAGACACTGTAAGTAATGCTATTACTTTTCCTTTTATTCCTGTTTTGTATCCAACATTTATACCTAGCTACTTCTACCTAAGATGGTGCCATTGTTAAAACTTTTCACTGTACTCATGTACTCCTCTGCTGGAGTACATGTGACAACAGTGAATACTCTATCCCTTGCACTAGGGGTGTGGCACATTTCAACTTCTCTTTCTCTTTAATGGGGACTGTGATTGGAAGTGCAGTGAGCAAATATAAACATAAGGTTTGGCACAATAAGGGGTATGAATTTTTTAAAATTCCAAAGAAATAAATTAATCATTTAAGTAAATTAGTAACTCATAAAATTGCCATTAAAATGTGTCAGCGGCAAATACAAGTTTTTTTTAACCACCTTGGTTAAGAAACAGAGCTAAAGCTGGACTAGGTTGCAAGTCCTGATCACCCAAAGCTGTGGGTAGGCATTGAGGCCAAGTTGACTCGGATTTAACTAACACTGATCTTGCTTTCATGTCTGGCAACACACACTCTGAGCTGGCCTTGGTACAATTCATATAGAAGTGGGGGTTGAGTGGGGGAGAAGTGTTAGAAGCATCTTGTCTTTCGGCCAGGGTATTCCTGCACACCCATGCTGCTTTGCAGATTGGTTTTGAGGAATGAAGAGGAGGAGAAAAGTGAATTTGTGTTTGGCTTCCTCAGTCTCAAGGTTCATAGAAACTCTCCCACTCCCCACATACACGCAGAAACACACACATTCACCCCTCCACTCTGTTTCTCCCACACAAAAACACACATGCCTGCATTCAATCCTCATGCACACAAACGTGCACCCTTGGTCCTAAACCGACACTGTCCCATATCCGTACACTCCCATTCCCCATACAAGCTTTTTCTAATTCCAATACATACTCACTTAACCACTCTGACATTAACTCGCCTACTCACGCTCCTTCATTCCCATATAAATGCTGCCAAGTGATCAACAGGCCTGCTCCACCACCTTGACTGCAGCCTTTCAGGGCATCAATGCTTCAATGAAAGGGAGAGTGCTGTCATCTCACAACCTGTTTGCTATCCTGGACCCTCCTTCCGTAAACCACTTAGCATCTCAGAGTCTTCTCCCCCATCTCCCTCACCATCTTAAATCTTTCTACCCCATCTCCTTCACTATCTCAGAACCTTCTCCTCCATTTCCATCACCATCTCAGAGTCTTATCCCCTGAACCAGTTATCACATCACAGCCTGTTCTTCTCACCCACCTACCGGGTATGCTGTCCTTTACAGTCTCCCCCACACAGCAGCAGGCTTACCATTGTTCCCAGTGTCCTCCTCAAGCTCATTGAAGATAAGGATATTTGCTGCTCTTCCAAAAAGAAGTTATTTATACATAGAATCCCTACAGTGTGGAAACAGGCCATTTGGCCCATTGAATCCTCCAAAGAGCATCCCACCCAAGCCTACACCGCCCCCCCCCCCCCCACCGCCATTCCTGTCACTCTGCATTTCTCATGGCTGATCCACCTAGCCTGTACATCTTTGGACTGTAGAAGGAGCCCATGCAAGACATGGGGAGAATGTGCAAACTCCCCACAGTCACCTGAAAGTGGCACAAACTGTGGTCCCTGGTGCTGAGGGGCTGCTGTGTTAACCACTAAGTCACCATGACATCCCAAAGTAAGGAGGTCCTTGGTCTCTAGATGGTTTCAAACCACCAACCTTCTGGTTACAGCCAAATGCACTAACCTACTGCAACACACAGACAGGTGCCATTTCTTTTCTGTGTTGCTGCCCATTGGCTCAGTAGTGAACCGATCTATGGCAAGGGTGGGAACAAAACAGCTTCAGAATGATGAGCATCTCCATGGTGGATCTCTAACATGTATTTAACTGTATTTACAACAAGGCTTGATGGCCAGATAGGCCCTCTAGGAATAAATTGGATATAAATTGCAAAGTTTACTTGAGTGGGATAAAGAGGAATTTTATTACCCACTGACCCCCATAAAATATTAAAAATGAAACATCAAACACCTAAAATACTCAGGTAATAAGTTTAAAAAGGAAGTTGAGGTATGGACAGGAAGTAATGGCAATTTCACTTTAAAGTGCTCAGAGTCCTTGAGTTGTGAGAATGACCTGAATGCTAACTCGTTCTTGTCTTGCTTCTTCAGTAGTGACAAAGTTTGTAGATCTTTGACTTCCTAGGTGACCGGTTGTTTTCCCAAGTTGGTTTTTTGCTGGGTACTGACTTCAAGTTTAGGAATAACAGGGAGTTCCAGGTTCTTGTCTAAATAATCATATTTCTCTCTCACTTCTCCTTTGCTGCTCAAAAGCTGTCTTGATATAGGTTTACTTATATATTCTTGAATCTGTTTTATTGCTTTTTCAAACTAAATAATGCACAGGTAACCTTTTATCTCCCAAGGTGTGATTTTATTGTGCAATTGTAGTCAGTTTGCTGGTTTCAGTCTTTAGATAACATGGCAGTCGCAATAATGCTGTTTTTCATTTATTCCATATCCCAAATTTTTCTCAATCTGTGGTCAGGAGATCACAGCAGCCATTTTTGGTCAGAATGTGGCCTTTTTCCAAGCATTTTCTGTCATTCAATTCTTAGGTCAATCAGGTGAAGGAATTTGAATATTGATGGTCCATTTTTATTACAATTGCAAGAATATGTTGATAAAAATCCCTACATTGTGAAAGTAGGCCATTTGACCCATCAGGTTCACATTGGCACTCCAAACAGCATCCCTCCCAGACCAATTCCCCCTGCCACATGCCTGTAACCTTGCATTTCCCAAGCTAATCCACCTAGCCTGCACTCTATGAACAATTTAGCATTGCCAATCCACCCAACCTGCGCCTCTTTGGGCTGTGGGAGGAAACCTGAGCACCCAGAAGAAATTCACACAAACATGGAGAGAATGTGCAAACTCAGACAGTCACCCAAGGCTGGATTCAAACCCTGGCATTGTGAGGCAGAAGTGCTGACCACTAAGCCACCATGCCACCCATGCCAAATTCAAGGCTGAATTATTTTATTCATGTACAGCTTAATTCACCATAGTTGCAATCTCTCCTTAGAGAGAAAGACACAACTGGTGGCGAGTTTAATCAATGGTTAATGTGCCAAGGCGAGAGTTGGGGTTGAGAAGGCAGGGCCTTCATAGCAACTTTAAGCCCTTATAGGAAATTAATCCATGCTCATGGCATCACAAATCAGCTGTACAGTCACCTAAGTTAACCTACCCATCTATATCATTCTACAAAGGAGTGAAGGATTACTGGAAGAGGGGTGCAGATAGGAAAATGGAGTTAAGATCACGATTAAATCAGACATGATCTTATTGATTGGCTGACAGAAATTCAGGGGCACGAATGGCCTACTTTTTCTCTGATTTCCCATGACTTTAAAAGTCATCTCGTAAATGGCAAAATCCAAAAGAGATCCCTCCAATCACTATTTATCATTCAATCATGTTTGTGAAGTCAAATTATCTGGTATTTATCATATTTGCTGCCGCGTGGCAACTGTTCTTATACTTTCAAATGATATTTTGGATTGCAGATTGGGGTTTATATTTTGTTCAGAAATCAGGGTTCATCTGTGAGTTTGGAGATTATGATTTGTAGTTGGATAAGAAATTTTGATGTTGATTTAAGTTGAAAATTTGATTATATTTAGGTTTGCAGTTTGGGTCATGCTTGAATCTGAAGGAGTTGTGTTTCTAAGATAGCAGGAACTGCTGATGCTGGAGAATCTGAGATTACACGGTGTAGAGCTGGATGAACACAACAGGCCAAGCAGCATCAGAGGAGGCGGAAGGCTGACGTTTCGGCCTTAGACCCTGCTTCAGAAAAAGAAACATCTGGATGAGCTGCGGATTGCAGTTAGTCAGTTCTCCTCCCGGATGATCGGAGCGCTGTTGAAGGAGTTGTTCCCAAAGTGGCCCCTCCTGGTTTCCTTGTCTGTCCCCTGGGAGTTTGATCTGACGTGTAGCTGCCGGTGTGGAAGGAGAGGCCGGGTGCCGGCGCAAATTAAGGCGGAGCGGGGTAGGGAACCGGCGCTAATCCTAGCTGCAAAGTAGAGATGCCGAAGAACAGCGGGAAGCAGCTGAAGCCGAGCCCCAGCCTCCGGGAACGGCTGGACGGACACGAACTGGACCTGAGCCTGAACGGCCTGAGTGAGGTCCCGGTCCGGGAGCTGGTGAGTGGCGGCCGGTGGGGGTGGGGCAGAACCGAGGAAATGTCTGTCGGTGGGCACCAGCGGGTTGAGACCCTGTGCGTGGGCAGGGCTGGAGTGCGATGGTTCCCACAGTTTGTCAGCCTGCTACCACTGCCCAGTCTCTCGTTTCGTAAACAGACGTTGAGTGCCGGGCAGTGTCCACTTGAAGCGGGAGGAAATGATAGAGGCTCCTGAGTCTGTAATTACACGTTGTGGACAAAGTTTCTCTCCCAGAGAGCGGTGAACTTGTGGAATTCTCTGCCACTGAAAGCGGTCAAGGTCAAAACATGGAATGTTTTCAGTAAGGAGTTAGATATGGTTTTCAGGGCTAAGATGATCTGAGGGTATGTGGAGACAACGGGAACAGGGTGCCGAGATGGATAATTATCCATTACCGTACTGAATGATGGAGCAGGCTCCAAGAGCCATAAGACCATAAGATATAGGAGTGGAAGTAAGGCCATTCGGCTCATCAAGTCCACTCCGCCATTTAAATCATGGCTGATGGGCATTTCAACACCACTTCCCTGCACAATCCCCATAGCCCTTGATTCCTTCTGAGATCAAGAATTTGTTGATCTCTGCCTTGAAGGCATCCAACGTCCCGGCCTCCACTGCACTCTGCGGCAATGAATTCCACAAGCCCACCATTCTCTGGCTGAAGAAATGTCGTCTCATTTCAGTTTTAAATTTACCCCCTCTAATTTTAAGGCTGTGCCCACGGGTCCTAGTCTCCCCGCCTAACGGAAACAACTTCCTAGTGTCCACCCCTTCTTAAACCATACATTATCTTGTAAGTTTCTATTAGATCTCCCCTCAACCTTCTAAACTCTAATGAGTACAATCCCAGGATCCTTAGCTGTTCATCATACGTTAAACCTACCATTCCGGGGATCATCCGTGTGACTCTCCGCTGGACACGCTCCAGGGCTAGTATGTCCTTCCTGAGGTGTGGGGCCCAAAATTGGACACAGTATTCTAAATGGGGCCTAAGTAGAGGCTTATAAAGCCTCAGAAGCACATTGCTGCTTTTACATTCCAACCCTCTTCAGATAAACAACAACATTACATTTGCTTTCTCAATTACGGACTCTACCTGCAAGTTAACCTTTAGAGAATCCTGGACCAACACCAGATCCCTTTGCACTTCTGATTTGCGAATTTTCTCACCGTTTAGAAAATAGTCCATGCCTGTATTCTTTCTTCCAAAGTGCAAAACCTCACATTTACTCACATTGAATTTCATCAGCCATTTCCTGGACCACTCTCCTAAACTGTCTAAATCTTTCTGCAGCTTCCCCACCTCCTCAGTACTACTTGCCTGTCCACCTATCTTCGTATCATTGGCAAACTTCGCCAGAATGTCCCCAGTCCCTTCTTCCTGATCATTAATATATAAGCTGTGGCCCCAACACTGAACCCTGTGGGACACCACTCGTCACCAGTTGCCATTCCGAAAAAGAGCTTTTTATCCCAACTCTCTGCCTTCTGTCAGACTGCCAATCCTCCAAATCTTAGCCAAATGGCCTACTCTTCAATTTTTTATATTTCTAACACAATCCATGTGGGGTCTCAACCTGTGTATGAAGTAAACCACATTGTGACAACTTTGGGTCTGATGATCTTAGCAACAGAAATAGGTCTTGCGTTATTGTTAGCAAGTTAATAGTTTGATTAAAGCAGAATGTTCTTATTAAAAATTGCAGAAGTGTTTGCCTATAGTGACATTACCTGTATTGTATGTCTCAAAATTTATGTGCCCATCAACAAACAGACGTTTATTTCTTGTGCATCTGTGTATGCAGAATCCACGTCAATCTACGCAATCATGTCAAAATAAAAAAGCTGGTGGTTTGGGGTGTTTTGAAAAGCATTAAAGTTGACAAGTCGCCTGGACCTGATGAGATCTAGCCAAGAAGCTGAGGGAGGCTAGTGAAGAAATCGGGGCTTTGTTCTACATCTTTGCATTCTCTTTAGTCACGGGAGACATTCCAGAGGACCAGAGAATTCCCTATCTTGTTTCTTTGTTTAAGAAGGGCAGAAGGGATAATCTGGGAAATTACAAGTGAGTGAACCTTATGTCAATGATAGGGAAATTATTGAAGATCCTTAGAATTTACTCACATTTGGAAAAAATTACATTTATTTGCATTAGGCAGCATGACTTGTGCAGTGAAGGTCATGTTTCACAAACTTGATTGCCTCAAAAAAAATTCAATGACAGACGATCGAGGCAGGGTGGTAGATATTGTCCATATAGACTTTAGCAAGACTTTTGACAAGCTCCTTCATGGCAGCCTGTTAGAAAAGGTGAAGTCACATGGGATCCACAGTGAGCTGCTAAGATGGATGCAGAACTGGCTTAATCAGATAAGACAGAACAGAGATGGAGGGGTGCTTTTCTGACTGGAGATCCCTGTTGCAAATGAATTGGAGGAGAATGTCGGTAGTTAGATTATAAATTTTTGGATGACACAAAGATTGGGGGAACTGCATTTAGTGAGGAGGATTTCCGGAGGATACAGCTGGATAGATAAACCAGAAACAGCCAGAGAAATGGCAGATGGAGTTTAATCTGGACAAATTGAGAAGATGCATTTTGGAAGATCTATGCAGGAGAGAACTGTACAGTAAATAGCATCAACATACAGAAGGATCTAAGCATACAGGTTCATAATTCTCTGAAAGAAGCGACACAGGTGGATAAGGTAGTCAAGAAACTATATGGAATACTTGCCTTCAGTCACTAGGAGAGATTATTTTTAAGTAGATGGCAAGTCATGTTGCAGCTGTATAGTACTTTAGTTAGGCTACATTTGGAATATTGTGTATAATTCTGATCGGCACAGTACCAAAAGGCTTTGGAGAAGGTACAGAAATAGTTTACCAGGATATTACCTAGATGGGAAGGTATTAGCTATGAGGAGAGATTGGACAAACTTAGTATGATTTCACTTGAATGTTGAAGTATGAGGAGCAACCTGATAGAAGTTTACAAAATGGAAATGCTCGGCTGGAATGGATAGTTGAAGTCTTTTTCCTAGGGTGGAAATGTCAATTACTAAGAGACAGAGGTTTACGGTAAACGGGGAAGTTTAAAGGAGATGTGAGAGGCAAGGATTTTTATTTTATGAAGTGGGTAAGTGCCAGGAATGTGCAGCCAGAGGAGGTGGTGAAGGCAGATACGATAGCATTCTTTAAGAGGTATCTTGACAGATATATGAATGGGCAGGAAATACAGGAATACGGTCCACCGTTTTCAGTTTAGAAATTTGGCACAGGCTTGGTGGACTGAAGGGCCTGTTCCTATGCTGTACTGTACTTTGTGTACTGTCCTCATCACATTCCTAGTTTAGGTTCATTATAAACCTATTTGTCTCACATTGCAATAGGAGATCCTTGAGTATGAATTAAGGGAATTAGAACTGAGTTGATGGTAATGCATTAATGAAAATGTTGTTTGAGCCTTGCATTCAATTCCTTCTGGGCCACCAAAAGTTCAAGTTTGCTGCCTTGTAATAGCAGCTGTGTTTTAATCCTATCAAACTTTAAAATAATACTTGTATTTTCAGGCAGCATTGCCCAAAGCAACCGTCCTGGATCTGTCCTGTAATTGTCTTGTCACATTGCCGGTAAGTTATTGTATAAGTCGCATCTGTTAGTGTGCGTGTGTTCTGTATGCATAAATTCCATGTGTTCTGGGGTGGGGGTGAAGGTAGCAATTAGATAAACAAGGTGTCATGTGACTTCTCTTGACAGCAAGAATCGCCTAGGTTCTGACTTTATCTTTGTCTGGGGAGGTGAGATTTCATAGCTCAGCAATCATCATGTGCCACCTCTGAGATAGTGTGATGTTTTCAAGAACATTCTTGATCCCTGAGGGAGTCAATACCATCAGGGGAGGGAGAAGGGAGAGCTGGTACAAATATACATTCCTCACTCAGAAAAACACCTTCAGGAGAGGGAGAGAGATCATTGACTTAGAAAAAAATGTTGTAATATGGTAATACCCTTGTGTGATTGTCATGGGATGCAGCATCCTGACTACAGCCTGTTCATGAAAATTCAGTTTTTACAAACACCAGAAAGTAGTCTGAGTACAATGCGTTTAGGGCAGCACAGTTGTTAGCACTGCTGCCAGGGACCCTGGGTCGATTTCAGCCCTGGACGACACTCTGTGTGGAGTTTGCGCACTCTCCCCAAGTCTGCATGGGTTTCCTCCAGGTGCTCCGGTTTCCTCCCACAGTCCAAAGACGTGTGGTTTAGGTGAATTGGCCATGCCATAATTGCCTGTAGTGTTCAGGGAGGTGTAGATTAGGTGGGTTATAGGGGGATGGGTCTGGGTCTGGGTGGGACGCTCCGAGGTCCAGTGTAGACTTGATGGGCTGAAGGGCCTGTTTTCACTGTAGGGATTCTATGAATGTGATGCATTCAGGACATATCTTCAATGGGTCAAAATAAATGAGAATAACAGAGTGAAAAGGCGTTTTGGTTCATCAAGAGCATGCTGGTGTTCATGGTCCATTTGCGTTTCTTCACACTGTTTAACAAACTATCAGTATCCAGTTCTCCCTCATGTTCATGTAATGTTTAAAGCTTCAAAACTGTTAAAGTTGTAAAGGCTCAAAACAGGGGCCTTAGGCCATCAAGTCTATCTGACCTCCGCAGTCTTTGCCACTCCCCTGTCCATCACAATATCTCTGCAACTCCTTTTCCTTCAAGTGCCCATTTAAGTTCCTTTAAATCATTGACCATCTCTATTTCCACCACCCCAACACAAACAGTGAGTTCCAAGTTATCACTCTCGCCCCACAAAGATGTTCTTCCTCAAATGCACCCTCTATCAGTTGCCAAAACTTTTACGTGTGCACCTTGGTCCTTGCAGCATTAGGTAATAAGAACAGCCATTATTTTAAGTTCACACTTCCCTGAAGTGTATAACCTCACATTTCTCATATCATCTTCGTAATTTTTTTTAAAAATGACTCCCGTTCCCTAATAGCCTTAAAGTCCACTCCAGCATTCATTATGAATAATAATGTGATCAGAACTATATGCAGCACTTCAAGTGGGCCCTAAGTGAACTAGTTTCTAACATTTTCCTTTTTTTGGACCATACAACATTGAAGGAGCCTGGACTTACAGGCTTCAAGTTTAAAGATGGATTGTCACCTCCAGCACCTCAAAGAATTGTTACATCACTCCCAGGACAGTGCAACACAGGTTATCTATAAAGTTTCCACTGCTGAGTCATCATACTCTCCCAAGACAGGTGCAGCATAATGTTAGATAGAGAGTAAAGCTTATTCTATGCTGCTGCATCATATCGCCTATGATGAGTACTTGTTTTTTGTGTGTTTTTTTCTTCTGCCTATTGCATTGACATTTGGTGGTTATGTAATTCTGTCCTGCGTCAGTGGATTAACTCTGCTTCATGCCCCAATCCAGCTGGTGAGAAACTTGTAGTCGTTAGCTGTGATTTAGTTTTTTTGCCTCTGAGTCTGAAGGTTATGAGCTCAAGTTCCCCTTGAAAGAAATGCACAGGATTTAAGCTGACATGGCCAGTACTGAAGGAGTGCTACATTGTTGAATGTCTTTATGCATGAAAAGTTAAGCCACAGTCTTCCCTGCCTTCTCTCACACACAAGATTTTATGGCCAGTAATTCAGATATCGGCAAAATGAATTGATTTGGTGTTCTGCTTAAGTTTTACCTCATTGCTGTTTGTGTGATCTTACTACGCCTAAATTGACTGCTGCATTTCCTATAGTGCTCAGTGGCTACCTTTTAAATAGTGCTCCTAATGTTAAAAAATGTGCAATGCAATGCACATTTTATTCCTTTTATTCCTCGCCCATGGAGGGAAATGTAGCTGATCCCAAAACCATTCTCACGCACATTGTACTGAGAGTTGTTAATCCATAGAATCCCTCGAGTGGAAACAGGCCCTTCGGCCCAACAAGTCCACACCGATCCACAAAGCAGCACAGACCATTTCCCCAGATATACACAACCCTGAACACTGTGGGCAAAGTGTCACATTGCATGGCAAACTTGCCACTGAGCCAACTGTAATTGGCTGAATAAATTACAAATTTTAATGGTACCTCGTGTCATTAAACAATATCCAATGAATGATCTTTACTGTTGTCTTAAGAACCAAGTAGTGAATTTGATCCAAACAATTTCATACCTTCTGTAATGATAAAATTATCATTTGTTTGCCAAAAAAATGCTTTAGTTATTCATAAAAAGCATTGTGTAAATTATAGTATCGTGATTTGGTTCTTGATATGCATCAAATAAATACCTTTGACTTGATCTTGTTTTACATTTAAAGCACTAAATTTATCTGAGGAAGGATCACTCATCTGGATATGTTCGTTCCAATTTCTCTCCACAGATGTTGTGACACCCACTGAGTTTATGCAGCAACTTCCATTTTTGATTTCGTTTTACAGTATATGATCAGGAGCAGGAATCTTGGCTCAGGGACACTGACATGAAATGTGGCATCCTGGTTGTTGATGGCTAGTTAATTTTGTGTAATATAGATAGAGTTTTGTCTCCCTTGAGCATTGTGGTGGGCAGGTTTGTATAATATTTTATTGTGAGCAGAGTTTGAGAATTCTGATGCCTGGCTGGAGATGTAAGCTTAAGTGAGAACATTTTTAACTGGTGTCCATGTTTCAAGCAATTTCTTGAGCAGCTGTTTGTTTTTATAAATTGTTTTTGTTTATTTCTCTGTCTGAAAACAACCTCTTTGTCAAATGCAGCCAGAATTCTGCAGTCTGACACATCTCATTAAACTTGATCTCAGCAAGAACCAGCTGCAGGAGCTTCCTTCAGATTTTGGGCGACTTATTAACCTGCAGCATTTGGACCTCTACAACAACAAACTGACTAACCTACCAGTCAGCTTTGCTCAGCTCAAGGTAGGCAGCCTATTCCAATAATCTCATACTGGGGATCCCTTAAACAGAAAACAAGCTTTTCTCTGTCAGTTTTCTTTCCCCATCATCCTCTAAGCTTGCAATTAATATTTTATCAAGACCATCTTGTGGAATTGGGAAAGCAAATCATTGTCGTGGTCACTTTTATTATACTGGTCAAACTGCAAACTTTCCTTTCTTGTTTCACCTGCCCTTCAATGCTTTCTTGTGCATGTTTGTGTGTTTTCTTTCAATTTCACCAATGTCAAGATCCAGACTACACTCAAAGTCTCTTGCTGTAACTTATTTTTTCATTTACCAGCCACCCCACCCTAATACATGGTGGCTCAGTGGTTAGTACTGCAGCCTCACAGTGCAGGGACTCTGGTACGATTCCAGCCTCGGGCGACTGTCTGTGTGGAGTTTGCACATTCTCCCCGTGTCTGCGTGGGTTTCCTCCGGCTGCTCTGGTTTCCTCCCACAGTCCAAAGATGTACAGGCTAGGTGGATCGGCCATGTTAAAAATTGCCTGTAGTGTTCAGGGGTGTGTGAGTTATGGGGGATGGGTCTGGGTGGGATGCTCCAAGGGGCAGTGTGGACTTGTTGGGCTGACAGGCCTGTTTCCACACTGTAGGGAATCTAATCTAAAATAAGCATGTAACTGGAGGTCTAAATAACTTTTAGGGGAGTCCAGGAAGTTGTTAAGACTGTGGTCTATTCATTGGAACAGGAGTAGCCAATTCAGCCTATCTAGTCTGACCTACTAGTCTGTGATCGTGACTGATCAAACATTTCAATGCCTTTTATCCACTTTGTACGCCATTGGTAATCAGAAATTGATCAATCCCTATTTAAACATACTCAAAAGACTGAATTTTCATAGCCCTATGTGTTGGAGAATTCCAAAGATTCACAACCCTCTGAGGAAAACAAAAATAACTCCACTTGCAACTTATATTTAAATTGTGTCCCCTAACGTAGATTCCACGGAATGAGGGAAATATCTTACCTGATTCTACCCTGAGTATCCCTTTAAATATTTTAACCTGTAGAGAATATAGGACAGTTCCACCATCAAGAGGATCAAGTCTGATAAATTTCATTGTATTCCCTCTAAAGCAAGAAAGGAGACCAAAACTGCATACATTACTCCAGGTGCAGTCTAACCAAGCACTTATACAGCAGAAACAAGACTTCACTATTCCTTTACTCAGATCCTCCTGTGTCAAAGATTAATATTCCATTTGCCCTTCCAATAACTGACACACCTGCCTTCAGTGACTTCTTGACAAGAGCATCTAATTCTCTTTGACTATCTCTCTAACCGCTCACCATTTTGGAAATAATCTGCATGTCCATTCCTCCAACCAAAGTACGTAACCTCATGTTTTACCAAATTATAATCCATCTATCATATTCTTGCCCAATCACTAAGCCTATCCAACTCCTCCTGAAGCTGCTTTACATTTTCCTCACAACAGACATTCCCACTTAGCTTTGTATCATCTGCAAATTTGGGAATAATCACATTTTGTCCCGCACCTCCACATCATTTGATATTGTGAACAGCAAGGGCCCAAATACTAACCCTTATACCACAGTAGTCACAACCTGCAAATGTAAGAATGTTCCATTCATTCCTACTGTTTTCTGTCTGTCAGCTAATTAGTATATTTCAGGACATTACCTCTTGTCTCAAGCACATTCATTTTTCTAACCAGCATCCTGTAGAAGCTTTTATCAAACGCCTTTCAAAAATTTAAGTATATGTCAATCAGTTCTGTTTTATCAATTTTATTAGTAACATCTTCAAATAAAACTCAAGTTCATCAAACATGATTTCCCATTCACAAATCCATGCTGACTATGGCCACGCAAATCATTGGTATCCTTGTGTCTGCTTTGTCACGTCCTTTATAATAGATTATAGCACAGTTCCTACTACTGATGTAACGCTAACAGGTCTGTATGTTTGCAAAAACTAATACCCATCAATCATCCAGTCCCTCAAATCTTTCATTCTCCCTTAACTTGTACTATACTCTTTGTCCCCAACCAACCTGGAATGTCCAGTTCACAGCTGCTGTTAAAACAAATATCTAAACTCTGCATGTACCTAGATCCCTGAAAGTTGCCACCCAGGTTGTTAGTACTGTTAAGAAGGCTTACAGTGTGTTAGGTTTTATTGGTGGAGGGATATTGCGCACAATTCTGATCGCCCCATTACAGGAAGGATGTGGAAGCATTGGAAGAGGTGCAGAGGAGATTTGCCAGGATGTTGCCTGGTCTGGAGCGAAGGCCTTATGAAGAAAGGCTGAGGGACTTGGGTCTGTTCTCATTGGAGAGAAGAAGGCTAAGAGGGAATTCGGTAGAGACATTCAAGATGATTAGAGGATTAGATCGGGTGGGCAGTGAGAGTCTTTTTCCTAGGATGATGATGTCAGCTTGTACAAGGGGGCATAGCTACAAATTGAGGGATGATTGATTTAAGACAGATGTCAGAGGCAGGTTCTTTACTCAGAGAGTGGTAAGGGCGTGGAATGCCATGCCTGCCAATGTAGTTAACTCAGCCACATTAGGGGCATTTAAACAGTCCTTGGATAAGCATATGGCTGATGATGGGTTAGTGTAGTGGGATGGGCTTAGATTAGTTCACAGGTCGGTGCAACATCGAGGGCTGAATGGCCTGTTCTGCGCTGTATTGTTCTATGTTCTATGTTCTAAACTCTGCATGTTTCTGAAACTCTCACCAATATCTTTAATGCTTCTAGACTTAACTACTCTAGAGAGGCCAGCCTCTTCCATTCTACCACCTGCAAGCTTGAAGTCAACTAAAACTATACTGCTTGCATTCTCGTTCACACCGAGTTCCATTTGCCAATCACCTCAGCCGGTCCTGATCTTTATTTTTATTTATTGAGAGCATGAGGGCACTGCACTGCTGGCTAGACCAGCATTCATTGCCCATCCATAATTGCCCAGAGGGCAGTTATGAGTCAGCCACATTGCTGTGGTTCTGGAGTCACTTGTAGGCCAAACCAGAAAATGATGGCAGTTTCCTTCCCTCAAGGACATCAGTGAATTGGAAGGTTTTTTTCCACCAACCAACAATAATGGTGACCATGAAACCAGATCTTTGGGGAAGAATGTTGTGGAAACTATATGAAAAGCTGTGACACAGGTTGTCATTTGTAATTTTTGCTAAGAGCTCTTTTGACAGGGTAGCAGGGGTGGAAAGATTAGAGAGATTCAGATATGGAGTTGTGGAAAAGACAGGTGCAAATTTGGGAGGTGCTAGCATATTTGATGAAGAAAGAGAGGTTGGAGTTGGGATGATAGTTAGCATGGCCTGTTGGTGATTATTTGAGGAGAGGGTTGATATGGCAGACTTGAAAGAGAGGGAAACATTAAAAATACCAACCAACATGGGAACCGTTGAAGTATGTTGCCTGGTCAGCAATTTAGTGGAAATATAATGAAGTAGCGAGTTTTGAGAAGATTTGTAGCTCAGGTTGAGGTTCTGGATGTGAGGTTGCTCGCTGAGCTGGAAGGTTAGTTTTCAGATCTACAGATCATCTACAAAATACCTTGCAAGAACTGTGACAAACACTACATTGGACAAACTGGCAGGAAGCTAGCCACCAGGATACATGAACATCAACTAGCCACAAAACGACATGACTCACTATCACTCGTATCCTTACATACAGATAAGGAAGGACACCACTTTGATTGGGACAACACATCCATCCTAGGACAAGCCAAACAGAGACATGCACGAGAATTCCGAGAAGCATGGCATTTCAACCGGAACTCCATCAACAAACACATTGACTTGGAGCCAATCTACCATCCCCTGAGAAAAAGAATAGGAAATGACATCACCAACCCAAGGAAACCTAACCAGATAAATAGAAAGCGGGACATAACACCAGCGCTTCGTCGGAGGCTCACTGATGATGTTACCTAGAATGGTGACGAAACGTCTGAAAACTAACCTTCCAGCTCAACGAGCAAACTCACATCCATATAATGAAGTTGCAGAGTTAGGACTGATGAGTAAGTTGAGGTTTGAGTGAAAGAGCTGAGACAAAGAAACTGGAGAAAGACACCACTCAGGGCTAGGACTGGGGAACAGACTAAGAGATTTAGCCAAATGGGCTAGGATAAAGGAGGAAAGTGACATAGAGAGCTGATCACTTGCGGCAAAGATATGCTTGATTCCACACACTTGTTGGTAGTGAGGGTGGATGAGGACAGAGGTGTTTAAGATGACCTTATACGATACAGGAAACAACTGGGGGTTATCTTTGTAGTTTGAGACAATCCTGGAATCATTAGGCCAGTAAACTGCCATATCCTTTTAAATTTGTATCCATTTAACTTGAAGTAGTGTACATGACCATTCCATGAGAAGGAGAAATTATTCAATTTGGGACCAGGTTATAGAAGATTGAGATAAATGCTTCAGTTCAGCTAAACAGTTAGGATTTTCAAATTGCAGTTGTAAGTGAATTGGAGAATAGTGTTTTTTTTTTCTGGAAAGAACACGAGGATGTAGAGTTGAGGGAACGCAGGTTGTGAATTGTCAGCAATTAGTTTATCTGGGATTGAGTAGTGTAATCATATGAGTTGACAAAATCAAGGTGGTTTATATGGATTGAGGATTTTAATACCGATTACCTCATCCTCAGCACTTATTCCTTGTCGTAGTACTAGAAGTAAGTACCTATTTGTGTCACTAGGATAGAGCCTTGTGCTATGTGTGAATATATGTGATGATTGCATCTCTTCTAGCAATGTACTTCATGCTCAACCTCAGTAAACCAATCCCTACAATGCTTTTGTGACAGTTTTACCCCTTTTGTACCAATGAACATGAGGTTTCCGAATGCTAATTAGTAGCACTGTTGTAATTTTTAGAAAGGAAGCACATTGGTTTATGCAGTCTCACTTGGATCTTGGCATTTTTGTTTAGACAATCAAAATCTGATGCTTCACTGAGAGTTTCTGTCTCTGAAATATGCTGCCTCAAGTTTGATACAAGGATGGATCTAGTTCTGTCTTCTGAAAGCCAGGGAATACGCTGTGGTGAAAGGACAAAGGGCATGATTTGTCATCAAAGAAAAAATGATCTTGTGTTATAGAGCACCTTCCCCCATCTCATACCTTTGCAAAACATTTTGCAAGCAATTAAGTACTTTTGATACAATTGCATGTAATTTATGAAATCTGCCATTTAATTTGTTCACAGCAAGTTCCTACAGAAAGCAGTGAGGATAACTGATTACCTTTTCTCTCTCCAGAACTTGAAGTGGTTGGATTTAAAAGGAAATCCACTTGACCCATTGCTTGAGAAGGTGGCAGGTGACTGCCTAGATGAGAAGCAGTGCAAGCAGAGTGCAGCCAATGTAAGTCGCAGGATTTGTTCTCACAATAAAGATAATTTGGTATCAGTTTCCACTTAATGGCATCGTACAACTAGAAGTTTCACTTAAATGTGCAGATGGGCTAAGAGAAACCATTGTCTAATTTTGAAAGACGCTTTCAGGTGTTTTGTAAAAGCTTGTACATATGCACGACAGGACTGGTGAAAACACTAATCTGTGGTGTTGATATTTCGAATAGTGGCTTCCAATATAAGGGATATAGGTCTGTCACTATTTGATAATTGGTGTACACCAGTGCTGCTGGGGCTACTGTTACAGTACAGATTAGATAACTGTATAAAACTGGAGTATAGAACTGATAGATATAGATGCATTACTATATAATTGATAGCCACAGGTTTCTCACTGTTCTACACTGGAATATGTTACTGGTGGATGCAATAACACTGGGTACAGTATTGGTGTGTACAGATATAAAGCCTGTTGCAATTCCTGTAAAGGCTGAGCATGTTTTCCAAAGTATTTCCAGCAACCAACAGAAATAACTAAAATGTTTTCAGGCTGTAGCTAAAGCAAAACAACATGTCAAACTTTGCTGTATTAGTTGTCTGTTGAGCAAAGTTTTTAAAAACAAGAGTTCCACAAGAATAAACCGTTGCAATCAACGTATACAACGTACTGTTCTGAGGAAGGGTCACCGGACCCACAACGTTAACTCTGTTTTATCCTTCACAGATGATGCCTGACCTGCTGAGTTTATCCAGCAACTTTCTTTTTGTTCCTGATTTACAGCATCCGCAGTTCTTTTGGTTTTCAGTCGATATACACATCTTCCATCTCCTCCTGTGCATCATACTTCTGATAGAATGTGCCCACACAAGACTGAGTTCCAATTTACTGCTGGCTTTCCAGCAGGCTCATTTCTCCTTCCCATGCCAGATCAAATCTTCCATTGTCCATCAGAAATCATTGAGTTCAACCTAAGTGTTTCCAGAAATTGCTTTCACTTGCAAAGACTATTTTGGTGACTCCTTGTTCCTTAAATATCCAAGATCCCGTTAATATTTCCTTGTTTGTTTCTATAGAAAACCAACTTTTGCAAGCATCTTGATTAGACATTAATACAACTGGTTATCTGCTCTGCATAACAGTAATTGCTTGTGTATCTGTCTATCTTTCTGTATGTATATGTCTTTCTCCAAACAGTAGCTGCTCCTTTCTTCTGTATCAAGATGTGAAAACTTTTATTTCGATTTCAAATGTATCTCTCTTTCCATGATAGTTCAATCAGATGAGCTTGCCCCTGAGCAGAGATTTAGAATGATAACCCATTCCCCCACCCAGAACATTTCAGTTTCACCTGAGATTGCACTTTAAACATCTCCTTTAAGCATCTTATAAAGTCCAATGGTCAGAATACACTGGGATACAGTACTAGTGATTTGTAACTGTGGCACTGTACTAATCTTGTATGTCAGTAAGATTAGTGAAAAACATACTTGAACATTTTAAGTCTTCATGAATATGCACTGATCAAGATATGTCAGGGTTGCTGTACATGAAACTGGTGTGCAGATCCAATACCGTGGTGATCCAATTTCAAGGAAATCAGTTGTTAACTTTGTTTTCACTGTTGGATATTGCAGGTGCTGCGGCACATGAAAACCATTCAGTCTGAACAAGATCGTGCAAAACAGCGACGGCTGCTGTTTGAAAGAGGTAAGAGTTGAGATGACAAAAACAAATCCAAGTATAGGGCTACTGAGAGTGGAATTGTATTAGTCTCAAGTTTAAGCAAGCTACAGCCTTTTCCAGTATTGATTTGTGTTTGGGCCTTTTTCAGCTATCTTGAAGTTTACAGACTCTGAGAGGATGGAGGTAACTCCGTGTCCGTTCGCTGTTACAATCAAGAGTCTGACTTAAGGGTTCTGATGTAAACCTAGCCTTATTTTCAGTGGACTTTCACACAAGTATCATAGGGTAACCTTACACAGGATAACCTTTCATTGTGTTATTCCTTCCATACCTTGGAGTGCTGGCATCAGTTGTCACATACCAGGTAAGATCAATAAACTCAACACAGATCTAAGATTAAATTTGGCATCTTCCTATTCACTGTCGTGACCAGCTGAGCCGCCTGGAAGTGGAAGAAACAAATTTCAAGAGTCTGTCAGGTATTGCTATATCCTGTATTCCAGCATTGTATTGGTGCTGCATTTGTTCTGCTTTGTAACTGTCAGTCACATGGAATAAGCTAGTTAGACAAATTGAACTGGTTGTATGTTGTAAATTCTGACACAAATGAAAGCTATCTTAATGCAAAATAATTTTTTGCATTCCACTGAATGACTGAAAATACATTTTATAGTGCTGTGAGGATAAATGCAACCTGTTGTTCATATGGGGGATACTGTTTACTGTTCAGCAAAATGGGTACAGAAAGAATTCAGTGGCACAGGCAATGTATTTGGAATGTAGTTTTATCTGTTATGAATTTAAATTCAAAGTGCAACCACTTGAGCTTGGAGTCCTTTACCAGCTCTCCCAGGTTTTTAATCAATGATTAAACAGGTACCACAGTCTGAGAACAGGAAACCTGACCTGTCTCAGGGAAAGCAACTGGCAGTTGGTCTGAATAATGTTCAGAGCACTGTGAATGGATGAGTAATTTTCACTTCACTGATTGAAGAGATGGATTATCTCACAGGCTGACATTTTTAAAATGTCTAGAACTTGGATGCCTGGCTTCATGATTAGCCAAAGCAGTTCACAATCAGCTATTTCTGAACTGTACTCATTGGCTGCAAGTTATAACAATGCGAACACTACACTACCAGCGAATTTGACATGAGCTGAGGAATAGATTCTAGCAAGGATATTGCAGGAACCGATTTATCTATTGCTGTGGGGTGCATTATGTCAATAAGAGAACACAGACAGGATCTTGGTTTGACATTTTATTGTAAGTTCAGCACTTCCAGTGGTATGCCTTTCCTTGCCCGGCACTTACATGTTAGTTTATGTTACGTGTTTAAGTCTGGCGTAGACTTGAAACACCTGACGTCAGAGTCCAAAAGTGCTAGCAGAGTTTTATAGAGAGAGAGTATAAAGTAAAATCAGAAAGTTTTAACTGCCACCTTTATACCTAAAAATGTTGTTGCAGAGTTGGAGAAAAAGCGTGAAGCAGCATTACGGGCTAAGGAAGCAATAGAACGAGACCTGCGTAAACGAGAGAAAATGGAGGAGAAGGAGAGGCGCAGGAAGGAGTATGATGCACAGAAATTACAAAGGTTCAGTCAACCAAAGGAGGAAAAACCTACAAATACATCAGAAAGTAAGTGAAGGGTTTAAGGTCAGTAGGTGGCGAACTCTTACAGAATTGGATCTGCTCCATGAGTTATGAGAATGTACTAGAAATGACCAGGTCAATGCAAGTTAATCATTCTCTAGTTCTAAACTTTTGTAAATTAGAATCACTTACTGATTCTTTACTCATTCATGAATTTAGCATCATTGTCTCTTGTCCTTTTGCAAGAAATTTGATTATTTATTGGATGTGATTTCATGAGTATCAAAGACTTCCACTGCAATAGCTGTTCCACTAGTATGACATTTGAAAGGCTTAGCTCCTGTTTGTGTACTTGGACACTGCATTCTAAATATTTGCAGGCATATCATGAAGGAAAAATCTGTAAGATTAGTTTTTTAACTAGTAATAAGATTGCCGGTATTAGAACATAGAACACAGAACATAGAAAAGTACAGCACAGTACAGGCCATTCGGCCCACGATGTTGTGCCGTGGAATAATCTTAATCCAAAAATAAAATAATCTAACCTACACTCCCCTCAATTCACTGCTGTATGTGCATGTCCAGCAGTCACTTAAATGTCACTAATGACTCTGCTTCCATGACTTCCACTGGCAAAGTATTCCATGCACACTCAACTCTCTGGGTGAAGGACCTACGTCTCCTCTTGAGGGATGAATATGCCAAAGTGGGTTCTCGATCCTAATGTCAATGGAACAATATCTCCTATCTACTCTGACCTGAACTTTGTTGATTTTGAACATCTGAGTAGAAGTCCCTTTTAACTTTAAACAAAAGCAAATACAGTGGATCCTGTAAAGCTGATTTAAAAGCATAAAATGTTAGAAATATTTGAAGTTCTGAAGAAGAATCATAATTGATTCTAAATTTTAACCCTGTTTCTCTCTCTGTATAGATGCTGTCAGAGTCCACTGAGTATTTCCAGCACTTTCTGTATTTTACTCCATGTTATCTCTCCAAGCAGAATAACTCCAGTTTCATCAAATTATGTGTACAAAGTTTCTCATCCTTAGACCATTCTTATGATCTTTTCTGTATTAGACATCTTTTCTAATGTCTTCATATCCTTCCTGGTGGTATCCAGAATCAGTATTTTTATATAGGTTTGTCATAATTTTATTGTTTTTGTACTCGCTGTACCTGTTCATAAAAGTCTAGGACACCTTGAGTTTTATTGATCGTTTTCTGAATCTGCCCATCACTTTGACTTGTACACACATTCTTCAGGCTCCTCCTCTGTTCCTGCACCCTCATTAGAATTGTACACTTTCTTTTATATTGCCTTTTCCCCCATTCTTACAACCAAAACAAACACACCCCCCTGCATCAAATTTAATCTGCTAATTTTACCACTGTCTTCCATTTCTAAGTCTACAAACTTTAAAATTGTGCTGTCTGCAACTAGGTCTAGTTACTGATATTATCATGAAAAGCAGGGTCCCTGACAACCTGCTGGGAAACCCTGCTCTATAACTTGCCCTCATTCTTCAAAAAACTGTTCACAAGTACTCACTTTTCCTGTCACTTGGTTAACTTCATGGTGCTCCATGAACTCTAATTTGCTGCCCAGATTGGCTAGTTTCCACTGGTAGCAGAGGGCACAAATTTAAGATGATCTCAAAAAAAAATAAACAGGAATCAAGAGAAAAACTTCTTTACATGAAAACCGATGTAGCCCTGTCCTAGAAAAGAATACACAAATTATCTTTTAAAGGGAAATCGATTTTTACTTAACAATAAATCTTAACTGGCAGGGGGTATGCGTGAGAGAGTAGGTTATAACAGGAAAACCATCGGTGCAAATATGTCAGGTCAAATGTTTTCACAACGGAGGGAAATTTGACAGGAGGCAAACCTCTAATTAAAAAGGAATGATGTTGGTGCCAGTGATGATTAGTGCTGAAACACGAACACTGGATACCATGGTTACAGTTTAATTCTGCTCCATTCTACGTTGAGCTTGATGACGTACCTAGTAATGATGAAGTTACCTATACTCAGGGCAGATAGTAGATGCAAGATTCCTGCCCAAGAGTTGCTTCTCAACTTGTTTAACCCATCTGTAGCTGCCACTGACTACAAAGGACAAGTCAGGAGCAATATTCCTCTAAGCTGGTGCTCGTTCCAAGGTTCCTTTAGGTTTCATGCACATCAATTGATGCATTGATGTGTTAACTTGCAGTTTCTGAAGTCAGTGCTGCGCAGACCCAGACCTCTTAAAATCACTGCACCAACAACTTAGCCTCAATAGTCCTCTGTGGTAAAGAATTCCAGATTCATTTCCCCATAAGAGAAGAAATACCTCCTCTTCTTTGTCATAGAAGCATAACTCCTTATTCTGAGGTTATGTCCTCTGGTCTAGACCATTAGGGAAAATCCCTACTGCATCTCCTTTCAAATCACCTAAGAACCTTGTATCACGATTGTCAGTCTTGTAAACCTTCTGTGGCATGCCTCCAATGTAAGGGGCCCAAAACTTCACAGTATTCCAGCTGTGATTTAACTAATGTCTGTACAGTTTTAACAAAAACTTATAACTTTTATATTCCATTTCCTTTTGAATTAAAGGCCTATTAATTGCCTTCCCTAATGCTTGCCATAGTTGAATGCTAGCTTTTTGATTCAGGTTTCCAACTACTCCCCTTGCAGTAGAGATAGGGCTTAACCATGGTGAAGAATTGCCTAATTCCTAACTAATTCTTAATTCTACACTGTCACATGTGTTTTTAAGCTGTATGATAACTTGTGATATCATAACTTTCTAATGCTTTTAGAAATTATTATTTGGGAACTATGTTCAATGATACACATTAAATAATTGTTTTCTCTCTCCTCCCTTTTAGAACCAGTCTCTTCTGCCAATCCATCAGCACCTCAAAAGGGACACTTATTCCATGTGCTACTGAAAGTGCTTCTGTTCTTGCTGCTATGCTCAATTGTCACTGTAGTAATGTGCAGGAGAACAGAATTTCCCCATGAGCAGCTGTGCAGTACTGTGAATCATCTGTATGAAGACACACTTCACGCCCTTCAGGGAAATGAGGTTCTCCAGAGGTTTCTACGTGGCATTCCATTCCCATGACCAACAGCCAGGTGAAGAATCACTGAAATTCCTATGGAATTGATTAATTTGTGTGTTCTTATATAGCACATAAACCCTTCAACGGGCCAGTATTCAGCTTGCTTGCCCATCCCAAATTCTAAACAATAAAATCCTATTTCGCATTCACTAGGCTTTGTTGTCTTCACTGTTTCAAGAGAGGTCTTTTAAATGCACCTATTTTAAACTCCTGATTGATTTTGCTAACTCTAATTTCCTAAAAGCAGACTAGAAGATTTTGAGTTTAATTCTGCGATATGGCAGAAGAGGCTTGGGTTTGTGAAGGTTTTTCCTCTCAACTTCTCTAACTTAACTGCTCTGACCTTTAAATCTATGTTCCCTAGTTATTGATACTTCCATCAAGTTTCTTCGTGGCTACCTATCTATATACCTCATAATTTATACATTTCAATCATGCTCCCTCTCAATTTACATCTGTATATATACCTAGAGCGTCTACAATGTGAAAGCAGGCTATTTGGCTCACTGAGTCCACATTGCCTCTCTGAAGACCATCCCACCCCGAGCTAGCCCCCTACCCTATCTGTGTAACCCTGCAGTCCCATGGCTAAACCACCTAACTCGCACATGTTTGATCTGTGGGAGGAAACTGGAGCACACAAACATGGAGAGAATGTGCAAACTCTACTCAGACCGCCACCCAAGGCTGGAATCAAACCTGTGTCCCTGGTGCTGAGAGGCAGTGGTGTTGTGAGGCAGCAGTGCTAACAGCTGAGCCACTGTGCCACACTGCTTGAAGAAATACAATACTGTAAATGGGGCTGAACCAACCTTTTAATACAGTTCCAATGTAACCTCCCTACTCTTAAACTCTTTGCCTTGGTTAATAAAGGCAAGTATCCCATGAGCCACCTTGACTACTCAGTCCACCTGATCTGATACCTCAAGGGACTGATGTAATACATGTCACCGTCCCTCTGATCCTCTGTGCTTCACAGAGTCCTGCCATTTGTCATGTATTCCCTTGCTTTGTTTGTCCTTCTCAAATGTATCACCTTACATTTATCTGGATTGACGAAGGACAAGTAAATTAGAGATAGACAATAAATGATGCTTTTCCTGGTGATACACATGAATGTCAATTTAAAAAAAAGGAATCCACAACATGTGACTATATATCTTTTCATTTAGAACCTAGCTGCAGTAATATTTAAGGCAACCTATCAAAAATATATATATGGGCCTGCAAGACTGATGGAACTGTTTTAATAATTATTCAAAGCAAGAACAATTAGATGTGGATAATATGCTCAGATGGAAGATATGACATTCAGATTTTTTTCCTGTAGAGTGAAGTTCTGCTGAGATGGTTCAGGACAATAGGGTCAGTAGGTTGGATTGAGCAAACCGCCAGATTTCCAGGTAAAGCACCTTTGCTCATTATAGAAGGATGAATAAATCTGAAAGCAGTGTATTGAGCATACTCCACACTGCATTTTTAACTGCCAGCAAGATTTTAACTTTGCTCGATAATCTGATATGAACTGCCACAAAGGAAACATCAAAAAAGAAGTAGGTTTAGGGGTTCAAATCTCAATGTTACTGGATCAGTAACCATGTGGACCAGACTAATGCTCCAGAGATTCAAATTCTATGGTGGCCTCAGTAATGATGCTCATGACACTACTGTCTATCAGAAAGAATTCTCTGTTGCTATTTCTCAATCGGGCTTACACATGACTCCAGATGTACCGCAATGTGGTTGAATTTTAAATGGCCTAGTGAGTTATTCACTTATATGAAATTGCAGTATTAAAATTATAAAAACCAGACGAACCACCAACCATTGACCCAGATACTGTAAACCACAAAGCCAAACCCTATCTAGTCAATTCTTATCAAGCCATTCTTAACATCAGGAACCTGAAAGTAAAACTGCCCTAATCAATCAACAGCCTGACATCATAGTCACTGTGTCATACCTTGTAGCTAATATCCTGAACACCTCCCTCAACCAGCAGCAGGACCAGCACACCACAGATGTATATAAAATGTTTTTTTTTCCCTATTTATTCATTTTGGAGATGTGGGTGTTGCTGGTATTGCCCATTTCTAGTTGTCCTTGAGAAGGTGGTAGTGACCTGCCTTCTTGAACCGCTGCAGTCTACCTGCTGTGGTTTGGCCCACAATGCCTTTAGGGATGAAATTCCTGGATTTTGACCCAGCAACAGTGAAGGATGGATGATATATATCCAAGTCAGGAGGGTGAGTGGCTTGGAGGTAAACTAGAAGGTGGCAGTGCTCCCATATATCTGCTGCCCTTGTCCTTCCAAATGGAAGTGATCGTGGCTTTGGAAGATGTTATCAGAGGATCTTTGGTGAGTCCGGATTGAGTGGTTCTCAGAGTCCTCAAATTCTGGACCCCAGCAAATATCAAGCCATCAAACATCAGGCAAGGAATCCTGATTTCTGACCACCACCCTCCATCAACTGATGATGCTTGTCCATATTAAACAAGCGTTTGGAAGATGCATTGACAATGTCAAGGGCACAGAATGTACCCTATCACCTACTATAATTGAGTAGCTACTTCATTGACCAAGCTGTGTGGATCCTGAAGGATATATCTCCCTCTGGTGGTTAATGCGAGAACCAACAAGAGGTTACAAACTGCAAATAAAAAACTGAAAGCACTACGGATGCTGGAAATCAGAAACCTTGATATCATCTTCACTAATCCACCGTTTCTAGGTGTATTTGTTCACAACAGTATTGTAGAAGTTATAACTGAGGGCTGTTGTGGTGCAGTAGTAATGTGCCTATTTCTTATGCAGGGAGACCTGGGTTCAAATTTCACCTGCTCCAGATATGAATAATAACATCTTTAAACAGGTTGATTAGAAAACATCATCCACCTTCAAGTCTTACTCACCCTCTGATCTGTTTCATAACACATCTGAACAGGTTCATTAAAAATCTCTGGAAGTTATAACTGGGGGCGCTTCTGATACAGTGTTAATATCCCAACCTATGAGCCAGGAGACATGGCTTTCAGTCTCACCTTGCCAGAGATGCGTAATAACATCTCTGAACAAGTTGATTAAAACATATATAGAAGTTATAATTGGGGAAGGTGGTAGCAGCATGGTAATGTCACAAACTTGTAATCTAGAACCCTAGCTGAATGTTCTTGACCATGGCAAGTAGCGAAATTTGAATTCAATAAAAACCTAGAAGTTATAATTGTGGAGTCCTTGCAAAGACAATGCATTATCTTCACATTGATTATATCCTCCATCATGTTCATGCAATACTACCATTGTGGTAAATGAGATAGATTCACACCAGTTCTAGCAAGTCAGAATTGGGCGTGTATGATGTGCAACGGGCCATCAGCAGCACCAAAATTATATTCAATCACAATTTGTAATCTAATGGCCTAGCAAATCTGTACTCGACCTTTACCATTAAGCCAGAGTATCAACCCTGATTCAATGAGGAATGCAGGAGTGCACACCAGGAGCAGCATCTCAGATACATGTAGCAACAATGCATATTATGCAGAGAGCTAACTGATCTCACAATCAATGGATCAGACTAAAGGTCTAGAGTCCTGCCTCACCCAGTCATGAATGATGGTGGAGAATTAAGCAACTAACCAATAAACAAGGCATCTAAAATAGAAATAATGAGGGAACCCAGTGTTATCAGTATAAAAATGAAAGACTTGAGCACTCGTAATAATTCTTATTAAAAGGCAGACAGACCAGGTCAGCCAAATGACCTACTTCTACCCTAATTTACTTAAAGATGTTGCAGTAAAACTACAATACTAGTATCTACCTAGCAATGTGGAAAATTGATCATGTGTCTCTTGTCCACAAAAAGCAGGACAAAGCCAACCTGACCAAATGCTGAGATAACAAGATGTAGAGTTGGATGAACACAGCAGACCAAGCAGCATCAGAGGAGCAGGAGATCTGACGTTTTGGGTCTAGACCCATCTTTAGAAATGGTCAAAGAGATTACAGGAGGGTTGCAGTGGGAGAGAGATCCACTGAGGTCTTTTCCGGAGGGAGGAGGGTAACTTCTTCAAGGTAGGCATCCTTAGAAGAGGCTTTGCAGTGGGGTTAAAATTGTTACAGAGGTAGTAGGAGCTGTGATGCTGGAGAATCTGAGATAACAAGGTGTAGAGCTGCATGAACACAGCAGGCCAAGCAGCATCAGAGGAGCAGCTCCTCTGATGCTGCTTGGCCTGCTGTGATCATCCAGCTCTACACCTTTTATCTCAGATTCTCCAGCATCGGCAGTTCCTACCGTCTCTGACCAAATGCTGCCCATCAACAAAAAAGGAATTGTTGAAGATGCTTTTAAGCAGAATTCACTTAGCAAAAACTGTTCAACACTGTTTCACTTTCACTGCAGACCTCATTAGTCTTGGTCTGATCATGAATAAAAGGGGTGGAGGGCACAGCACTTCACATCAAGGAAGCATTTGATCAGGTGTGGCTTTGAGAGACCATAGCAAAAGGATTGACAGCAGAAGGATGATCACTCTAATCTGGAGAGAGTGCACCAACAGCACCTTAGGAGGGACTGATGGATGACTTTGCAAGCATTCTCCTGAACAGCATGTACTGTAACACCACTTTAGATACCTGATATCTCTAGCTCAGTAGCCAATGCTTCCATTATGCTTTATTATATTTCCATTTCATCTCTATACAACAACTCCAAAAATGGTCTCCTTCCCTCCTCTCTGCACAAGCAACAATGAACACTCAGACCTCTTTGCTTTCTTTCCTTGCAATGCACAGACAAAACATGGCCCAGAGACCAACATACAGAGGTTGGTGGCATTCCAGTGACTTTACCAGCTACTCGCACTTTGTACCCACCTTTTCTGCTTGACAAGATGTCTGTAGATGCCAGCTGCAATGTGCCACAAGTCCCTGAGGCTTCTGGGGCACTATTGCACAAACATGTCTGCAGAACTGATCCTCTGTCTGTAGATCCGGTGATGGAGTCTTACTACCTTCCAGCTGTAATTTAGTGTCTTTTTCTGCTCTTTGGAGAGGCATGTACTTGAATGTCAAACTCTTGGCACCCAGCTGGTAAAGTACAAGACCAGTCCTCTATCTCATAGTCTTGGATATTTTCACAAAGTGAAACATAACAGTTGTATAGCTCCTAACTCCAGACCCAACTACTAGTGTCACTCAGTATCTCCATATATGTGCTAAATTATTAAATGAGAATTCCTCTCCCCACATATAAAATGCAGCTACAATTTAGGATATATGGTCGGCATGGACAAGTTGGACCAAAGAGTCTGTTTCCATGCTGTACGTCTCTATGACTCTTTGATTCTAACTTGTACAATTAACAAGGAAGTTTTAATAAATCCCTTAAGGCAGGGCTTCCCAAATAATATGCCACAACATTATGTGAGGAGATTTTGAAGTCACATGTACCAAGGCAAGTCTGTTGGATAAGTCACTTTACACAAAAGACAATGAAGTAAAGGATCAGAAAGAACAAAGCTCTGAAAATAACAAAGTGTGAAGCTGGATGAACACAGCAGGCCAAGCAGCATCTCAGGGGCACAAAAGCTGATATTTCGGGTCTAGACCCTTCATCAGAGAGGGGGATGGGGAGAGGGTTCTGGAATAAATAGGGAGAGAGGGGGAGGCGGCCCAAAGATGGAGAGAAAAGAAGATAGGTGGAGAGGAGAGCATAGGTAGGGAGGTAGGGAGGGGATAGGTCAGTCCAGGGAAGATGGACAGGTCAAGGAGGTGGGATGAGGTAGTAGGTAGGAAATGGAGGTGCAGCTTGAGGTGGGAGGAAGGGATGGGTGAGAGGAAGAACAGGTTAGGGAAGCGGAGACAGGCTGGGCTGGTTTTGGGATGCAGTGGGGGGAGGGGACGAGCTGGGCTGGTTTAGTGATGCAGTGGCGGGAGGGGAAGAACTGGGCTGGTTTTGGGATGCAGTGGGGGAAGGGGAGATTTTGAAGCTTGTGAAGTCCACATTGATACCATTGGGCTGCAGGGTTCCCAAGCGGAATATGAGTTGCTGTTGTTGCAACCTTCGGGTGGCATCATTGTGACACTGCAGGAGGCCCATGATGGACATATAAGCGGAGGGCCTTGAGGCCATCTGCATGCGGAATGCAGGTATATAGGGACTGGACGTTCATGGTGAAAATGAGGTGTTGGGGGCCAGGGAATTGGAAGTTCTGGAGGAGGTGGAGGGCGTGGGTGATGTCACGGATGTAGGTGGGGAGTTCTTGGACCAAAGGGGTGAAAATGGAGTCCAGATAGGTGGAGATGGGTTGGGTGGGGCAGGAACAGGCTGAGACAATGGGTCGACCAGGGCAGGCAGGTTTGTGGATTTTGGGAAGGAGATAGAAACGGGCCATGCGGGGTTGGGGAATAATGAGGTTGGAGGCTGTGGGTGGGAGCTGTCCTGAGGTGATGATGTTGGAGATGATGGTTTGGTGCTCGGGGGTGGGGTCATGATCAAGGGGGCGGTAGGAGGTGGTGTCGGAGAGTTGGCGTCTGGCCTCGGCGATGTAGAGGTCAGTGCGCCATACTACCACTGCGCCTCCCTTGTCTGCGGGTTTGATGGTGAGGTTGGGGTTGGAGCGGAGGGAGCGGAGGGCTGCCCGTTCTGCGGGGGAGAGATTGGAGTGGGTGAGAGGGGTGGAGAGGTTGAGGCGGTTGATATCTCGATGGCAGTTGGAGATGAAGAGGTCAAGGGAGGGTAGGAGGCCTGGGGGTGGTGTCCAGGAAGAGGACTTGTGAAGCTCTGAAGAACTAGATTTTGAACCGAATGAGGTTTTCTAGGCCATGGTAAGACCATTCACGATAGATGTGTCTGATGTGTTTGTTGTGAAAGTATAACTGAGAGTAACTGTATGCTAGTTTATCCAGATTAACACATCAGACAATTGTTACAAATAAATTGAAATAGCTGAAAGATACTTAAGCCCTGAAGTATCAGTAAATAGGAAAATGTAAATTGTAGACACAAGATGGAAATCAGCTTAAATGTCTGATAATTTGGTAGGGTAAGAAACGTTACTCTGTGCCTGGCCTGTGCTGGACATGTCATGTGATGGAACAATTCCAAGGAGACTTTGTTCAGTATCTGATCAGTGTAAACCTTGTTCAGAGATCATTTGATGGAATGTGACGGAAGGATTTATATGCTACATTTGACCTATGCTCTGGGTAATCTTGGAATTTTCAATAATCTTTTAGAAATGTTTCACTTTGCACTTAACTAAATCATGATGTTGTTAATTCTTACACAGATCACAGGAGGACTGAAGTTTACAGGTTAACCTCAGGTTTACGCAAACAACTTTGGTCCTAGATTGATTAAGCAGAATTCTGTGTGATACCCTGGCTTTGCCCCTTGTCTGTTGATGCATACAGACAAGCATCAACCTGCGCGATCACATATGTATACATTGTTTACATTTTATCTTGTACAATAAGTGGAAATCTCTGCTTTCTCTTTCCCTTATCCTGTTTACACATACCTGTTTATACTCTCTAGTTTCCTCTCAAGCCCTTATGCTGGACAAGGTTCCTCTCCAGTCATTTCTGCTGACATAGATTCTTAGGATGTTCAAGATTTATTCCTGCTAGAATGTGAATTACATTACTAGTTGTATTACTTCCATTGGAACATTTTTTTCAAAACAAAATCTTATTTAATTCCCTCTACAAAGATCTCATTTCCAATTCTTGCCCGTGATCCTGTTTCCAGTTATAGCATTAATGGTCACAATACTTGATAAGCATATAATCTCTGCTTTTTGCCTCTGATACCTCTTGCTGGAAATACAGTGGTTTCAGGGCACAGAGAAAATTGTAAGAGTAAATTACTGCAGATGCTGGAATTTGTACTGAAAACAAAAAGTGCTGGCGATCACAGCGGTCCCAGCAGCATCCATGCACAGGAAGCATGTTAACGTTTCGAGTCTTCATGACTCTTCATCAGAGCTGACGTGAAGTGTGTGTCTCTGTGCATGTGTGTGTGTCTGGAGTCGACGGTGGTTGGAGGTTGGAGTACTGGGGGGAGAAAGGATGTTGACAGTTCAGATTAATGTTTAATATTGAGTTCAGCACCTTCGGATTGTGAACTCATTCCTTCCCTTTCTCTTAGCTTTGTTTGTTACATTCACTGTCCCTATGTCCTCTTGCCCCTCCCCCACTTCAATGTCTGTTCTTTCCCGTTTGGCAGCTGGAAACGTCATTGTTCTGCCATTCGCACATTCTGATCACTTATTCTGATCCTTTCTACCTGAGCAATCCAACACCCCTGCCCACTTACCACCATTGCATAAATGCTGCCCCCTGACGTCTCACATCAGCTCTAATGAAATTATCCAGACTCAACACATTAGCTTGCTTTCTCTCCATGGATGCTGCTTGACCCACTATGATCTCCAGCATTTTTAGGTTTCAGAGAAAACTGTAATATTGCCACTGTAAGTCAATACCCAATTGTAAAGTTCCAGCATTTTTAGGTTTATGGAGTAATAAGAACAGAAAGAGACCCTTCATTACTTCTCAACCTTTTACTTAAAAGAATTTGTGTTGATAAGCCAACCATTTATCTCCACGAATCCACTTTATCTGAACATACGAAGAATTCCTCCACATATCTGTCCTCAACTTGCCTTTTACCAATCTGTGCACAATTCCTGTATTTGTGACAGAATTTAGAACAGTGCTCTGGATTTATCATTCTACCTATCATAGATCTGTTCTTTCATGGTGATTTTTTTTTTCTGAGTGTCACTCACCTTTCCATCCAGTTCAGTCTTTGGATACAGGAATTAACGGCAATACCCATCCTCAATGATAGGGTAGTTCAATACTTAAAAGAATAAGGAAGGAATCTGAAAGAAACATATAAAATCCTGATGGGATTGGACAGGCTAGACATGGGAAGAATGCTTCCAATGTTGGGGAAGTCCAGAACTAGGGGTCACAGTCTAAGAATAAGAGGTAAACCATTCAGGACTGAGATGAAGAAGAAATGTTTCACTCAGAGAGTTGTGAACCTGTGGAATTCTCTACCAGAAAGCTGTTAGGGCCAGGTCATTGAATATATTCAAGAGGGAGCTGGACGTACCCCTTGCAGCTAAAGGGATGAAGGGGTATGGTCAGGAAGCAGGAGTAGAATACTGAAATTATATGATCAACCATGGTCATACTGAATGCTAGTGCAGACTGGAAGGGGCAAATGGCCTAATCAAGCATGTATTTTCTGTGTTCTACTATTAGCTGTCACTTGATTCAAGGATGACATCTGCTCAGTCAGGTTTCTGCCATAAGTGTTCATGTCACCAAACAAGCTACTTCTTGATCTGTATATGGGACAGGTCATCCCATGACTTAGTAGGATCTGGAATGCAGGATTTACATCTTTTTCTTTACTGCTCGGCTTTGGCAGTAAGGCATTTGGAATAAAAAATATGTAGCTTGGACAGGTGGTCACCCTTTTGAATGATTGATACCAAGTTCCTCTTGAGTAGTTAATGTCATTGCTACGATACTTCAGAGAACTTTAGAGTGTCTTTGTAGAATATTTGTTGCCTTTCCCTTGACTGCTGACCGTTTGAAAGTTCATAAAATAGGGCTTGGAAGGACACTGACCTTTGTTACAGTCCTCTCCTGAATTTAGAGAACAGAATGGAAGCATCATTTGTTGAAATTCTTGAGTGGTCTCGTGTGTTACTGATACACAATCTGAGTCTCACCTCAGTACAAATGTTTGATGTGTAATGCTGCTTTGGACACTGGTACTTTTGGTAACTTGCAGAGGCCTTATGTTTTTGGATGGGATGTACGTTTCACTAGCTTGGTCACCACTTATTTCAGATCCATAAATGTCCTTGAGAAAGTGTTTGTGAGTCACCTTCTTAAACCACTGCAGTCCATGTGATGTAGGTCCTCCTGGGTGACATATTTCTAAGTCAGGATGAGATGTAGCTTGATGAGAACTTTGGAAGGTGCTGTCCAAGGATCCTTGGTGACTTGTTGCAGTGCATCATGTACATGGTGTACACCACTTCTGCTGTAAGTCAGTATTGAAGGGAAGGAGTGTTGAAGATATTAGATAGAGTGCTAATCAAGTGGGGTGCTTTGTCCTGGATGGTGTGAAGCTTCCTGAACATTAGTGGAATTGCAAACATGCAGGCAAGTGGAGTATTTGACCACAATTCCAGCATGCCTTATAGATGACAAGCTATAAAGAGTCAGAGTATGTCATTGGGAAGGATGGTATGAATCCAGTACAAAGTTTTTCTCACTTTCCATTTACAACAGTTTTCTTCGGACTTCTTGATGTCACAGTCAGTCAAATGCTGCTCTGATGTCAAGGATAGTCACGTTCATTTCCCCTTGGGTTCAGCTCTTTTGTCTGGTAGCCTGGTAGAACCCAAATTGAGTATTAGTGAGCAGCTTATTGTTGAGCAAGTTCTGCTTGACAATCCTATCAATGATACAAGTAGCAAAAAAATGACGGAAGTAGACTGATGTAGCAGTAATTGGTCAGATTGGATTTGTCCTACTTTTTGTGCACAATTGCTACATTTGTCATCAAACATTGTCTGTTGTATTTCTGGAAGACCGAGCTCGTGCAGTTGATCTGGTGGTTGATCTCCTTGTCAATGATGATCTTTTAAAAGACGTTATTGACAATGTATGGGAACTACTCAGTACAATCCAATTCTCTCCTTCCACATAAATGGATAGTGTAAGATTTGATTGATTAGGTTGAGTTATGGGTTTTGACAATATCCAATTGCAAACTGAGTCTGTTGAATGCAGCAATAAAGAGATCGAGTGACTTGCCAGTCTGGTGCAGTATGCATCAAACTGCAGTCACTCAGATATTGCAGATTATGTATGTGTCTGATGAGCAGTTTAGTTTTGGAACAGAGATGAATGTTCTGCCTAGGCAGTATTTAATACAGCAAAGTTGATCAGATGGTTACTATCAAATAGACTGTACATAGTATGGGCACTACCACAAAGGATGTCCCTATGAAGGCACTGTAATTATATCATAGTCATAGAGTCTTGAAGCACAGAAACAGACTGTTCAGTTTAAATCATCTGCACCAAACAAAATCCCAATGTAACAAAGTCCCATTTGCGAGTATTTGGCCCATATCCCTCTAAACCTGTCCTACTCATCCAGATACCTTCTAAATGTTCTAATTGTACCCATTTCCACCACTTCTTCTGGAGCTCGTTCTATATGGGCCACCTTTGTGAAAAGTTACACATCAGGTCCTTTTAAATCTTTCACTCTCAAACCTGTGTCCTCTACTTCTGGACACCCCCGCCCTAGGAAAAAAGACCTTGGCAATTCACCCTATCCATGCCCCACTTGATTTTATAAACCTCTTTCAAAGATCACCCTCTCAGCTTCCAATGGTCCAGGGAAAATAGCCTCAGCTTATTGAGTCTGTCATTTCATAAATCTCTATAAGGTCACCCCCCTCAGTTTCCAACACTTCAGGGGAAAAGAAGCCTCAGCCTCTCTCTATAGCTCAAACCCTCCAGCTCCAACAACATCCTTGTCGATATTTTCTGCACCCTCTCAAGTTTAACAATATTCTTCCTACTGAAGAGCAACTAGAATAGTACGCAGCATCTAAAAGTGGCCTCAGCAATGTCTTGTACAACCACAACTTGACCAAAGAAGGGAAGTGTGCAAAATGCTTTCTTCACGATGTCCACCTGCAACTCCAAATTCAAGGAATTATGCACCTGCACTCCAAAATCTCTTTGTTCAGCAGCACTCCCCTGGACCTTACCATTAAGTGTACAAATCCTGCCCCGGTTTGCCTTACCAAAATGCAACACCTCACATTTATCTAAATTAAACTCCACAACAACTCCTCCCATTGTACTCTAAGATAATCTTCTTCACTATCTGCTACACCAGCTATTTTGGTGGCATCTGCAAACTTAATTACCATACTCCTATCTTCATATTCAGCTCATTTACATAAATTACAAAAAGCAGTGGATCAAGTACTATTCCCTGTAACGCACCACTGGTCACAGGCCTCCAGTCTGGAAAACATCCCTCCACCACCATGCTGTCTCCTATCTTCAAGCCAATTTTGTATCCAATTGGCTAGCACCCCCTGGATACCGTGTGATCTAATCTTACTAACCAGTCTACCATGCAGAACCTTGTCAAATATAGACAATGTCTACCACTGTCTTTACCAATCCATTTTGTCACGTCTGAAAAAGACTCAAAACAAGTTATGAGATATGATTTCCACCCACAAAACGATATTGACTATCCCTAATCTGTGCTTGCCATTCCAAATGCATGTAAATCCTGTCTCTCTGAAACAACTTAGCCCAACACAAGAAAGACTCACTGGTCATTATGACTGCTTGTAGTCATACAAGCATGGAAACAGAACCTTCTGCACAACTAATCCATGCCAACCAAGTTTCCCAATCTGAACTGATCCCATTTACCTGTGTTTGGTCCATTATCCCTCTAAGCCTTTCCTATTCATGTGCCAATCCAGATGTCTTTTAAATATTGTAACTGTACCTGCAAATATCACTTCAAGGTTCTTGGACATTCAAATCTCTGTAGCGTGATCCACTTAGCTTCATGACTTACTGAGCAAAATAATTTGGAAAGTTCAATGATTGTAGGAATTCTTGGTGCTTTTCACATTTTTCTTAAAACAAAACAAAAAGCTTTGGCCTGAATCTTCCTGTGTGGGCCAGAATCCACATTTTGGATTTAATTGAGAGAATAGCCCAGTTACTGTGGAGAAGATGTCCCATCAAAGCAGCACAGTCCAGGCATTCTATGCAGATAGCAGTCAAGTGGATTGGTACCAAAACCACAATCCCTTTTTGTAGCAGACACTGCCATATTCCATGGTTTAAATGCCTAAAGCCACTTCAACAGCTACTGTGAGATATTTAAGGGAAGTAAGTAGGGTGCTGGATGAGTGAGGGAGGAAAATGACAGAGTAGGAGAAAAGGGCACAAGGAAGTTGCAGAAAAGTTTTTCATGGACAGCAGCAGTAAAGAAGGGTCAGATCTGGTATGACTGTGAAGGGAAAAGTGTTGGGTCTGTGGGAAGTTGAGGAGGGATTAAGGATCCAGGAGTCAAGGGGTGAAGGGTACATTGAGTCGGGGTCAGTTTTCTGGCTAATCAGGAATTAGAGCATGTTTTGATCTCTCTCTCCTTTCCAGATTAACTATTAAAGTACGTCATAACTCTCTGCCATCTCCAACTCTAACTCAAAATTGGGATCATTTTCAGAGGGCTTCAGATAATTGGCTGATGGAAGTTTAACTTCCCAGGCAATTTCCATATAGTCAGCTGCAGCAGAGTTTGCACACGATTCCAGCATGTAATTGCAGTCTGTGCTTTAGCAATGGCCATCTTGTCATCAAAAGATTTGGAACTAACTCAGAGTTGTACAGCATTGAAACAGACCTTTAGTCCAACTCGTCCATGCCAATCAGACATCCTAAATAAATCTAGTCCGATTTGCCAGCATTTAGCCCACATCCCTCTAAACCCTTCCTATTAATATACCCAACCAGAAGCCTTTTAAATGTTGCAATTCAACCAGCCTCCACCACTTCCTCTGGCAGCTCATTCCATACCGTCTGCGTGAAAAAGGTGCCCCTTAGGTCCCTTTTAAATCTTTCCCCTCTCACCTTAAACCAATGCTGTCTAGTTCTGGACTCCCCCACCCTAGGTAAAAGAAATTGTGCATTCATCCTATCCATGCCCCTCACAATTTTATAAACCTCTATAAGGTCACCTATCAGCCTCCAACACTCCAGGGAAAATAGTGTTCTGTCTCCCCCCCCCCCCCCCCCCGCCCCACCTTATTCAGCATCTCCCCATAGCTCAAACCCTCCAATTCTGGCAGTATCCTTGTAAATCTTTTCTGAACACTTGTAAGTTTCACAACATCCTTCCTATAGCAGTGAGACAAGAATTGCACGCAATATTCCTAAAATGGCCTAACCAACATCTTGTACAGCCACAACATGACCTTGCCAACTCCCTATACTCAATACACTGACCAATAAAGGCAAGCATATCAAATGCCTTCTTCACTATCCTGTCTATCTGGTTCTTCACTTTCAAGGAACTATGAAACTGCACTCTGAGGCCTCTTGGTTCAACCACACTTCCAGGACTTTACCATTAAGTATATAAGTCCTGCTCTGATTTGCCTTTCCAAAATATAACACCTCACATTTATCTACATTAAACTCCACCTGCCACTCCACAGCCCTTTTGCCCATCTGATCAAGATCATCCCTCAGGTCTAAAGCCACGCATTTCTGAATATGCCATGCAGTTGAAATCACAGCACTGACATCACTAAATTTCTCTTAACACTCTTTTGAACAGGTCTCTCAATTTTCCATTGGACAGAAATCTTTTGACAATGGGCATAAGCTGTGCCAGTCATTTGCATTGGAAAAAAATTCTTGAATATTCTTTAACCTTCATTGTAAAAGCATATTCACTAGCTCAAATGTTAGCTTTGTTTAGTAACCAGGATTGCTTTCTTCCATCTTTCACTTGGGAACAAGCCTTGTAAATGTGCCATACACTTCCAGTCCAATCTCTATTAGCAAAAATGCTTTATTACACTAAAAAAACTACCTTATTGTGATACTCATATTCCCCAATTTCCCCTTCCTATAACTGGCTCTGCAAAACAAGTCCATTCTCAACATATGAATAGTTTTCAAGCGGTATCATGTAGTCACAAGATATTGCCCTATTTAAGTAAGTGACCCAGTAAACACTTTTATGATAGCTAAAAAAACCAAAAGAACTGCAGATGCTGTAAATCAAGAACAAAAACAAAGTTGCTAGGAAAGCTAAGCAGGTCTGGCAGCATCTGTGAAGGAGAAAATAGGAGGAAGGCTCACTGTACCCAAAATGTTAACTCTGTTTTCTCCTTCACTTTATGATAGCTGTTTGTAACAATGTTACTGAAACTATTTCAGTGCAATCAAATCAAACTTGCCAAACCCAGTGTAATTGTTAATGAAAAGATGTAGATGGACCTGCAGACCATTCACCATCTCGTTTACTAAGGCTTGAAGCAATGTCTCACATAATCCAATCAAAATCCTTGCCATCTGGGCTGGTAGCTTATTTTGGTCATTACAATTTCCACTTCTGTTTGCTGAAAAGATGTTCCCAATTTAATGCCAACTTATCTCCAAGTTTCATGTTATATGAAAAACATTTTATTTTTAAAAATAAATTTTATTCATAACATTTGCAGAAGTATGTTATATGACAGTTCAAATTTAACATTTGTCATTTTTGCTGAACTTTACAAGAGTTTTATAACATCCCCTTTATCTTATAGTATGTATGGCAGAATATTTCAGAAAGGTAGATAGTGAAATACTGGTAAAAACTTCACGCTTGGAGAAAACTCAATGTGATCAGTTGCTTCGGGACAGAAACTATAACAAACTCACTGAGTTATCAAGTGGCAGTTTTAGCACTTTTCACAGTATCTCAGAAGAAAGATAGCTGCAGCTGGAACATAGTGTCAAAGAAACTACTGCTATGGAAACGTAGGAAAAAACTATTCTATTAGAGATCAAGCAGGATGCCTTTAGGAGTTTGGTTTCTGTTCAAAAGAGACAAAAGTCAGACAAGCAGTCTTCAAGATTTAAAGGAAGAGAATCATCGAGGTGTGCCTGCCTTGCTAATGTAATTGATCCCAGGAAAATTTGACTGGATTGGAACAATTGTTGAAGGACACTCAAAATTTTATCTGTTGTGGCAAGGAGGAGTGAGCTGGATTGACTTAGACACTGATTCTTTAATGATAGTACAAGCATGATGCAAATTTTAATTGCCTTAGTTAATGCAAAGGTAACCATTCCAGTAAATCACCACTGCACCTGCAAAATCAGAATTATCCAAACTTTTTGCATGGAGGGTCACATTTCAATTTTTCCACTCACTTGGCAGTCTGGTGAGCAAATTTCAAAAAAATAAGGTTTGGGATAACAGTAAGAATGAATTTCAAAGAAAAACAATTATAACAAAATACATTGATAATTTAAATAAATTTTAAAAATGTGATTAAAATAAAAAATGTCAACAAGTACAATTAAGAAAACCTGATTATCACCTTTTTAGTTAAGATTCAGGGCTAAAAAGAAATCTATTTGGCCCCAAATCCATATCACCAGGGAAGGGAAGGTGATTGAAGTTGAGCCAAGCAAGGGGATATAAATGACATCATACTTGCATTTTGGTGGCACATACACAGCTGGCCGCAGAGAAAACCATGTAAGTTGCAGCCAGAAGCAAAGTGATTCAGCTAGGTTTCCCCTCTCCCAGTCTACTTTATGGATAGGTTTTTGGGGAGATAGGAAAGTGAATGTTTGCCACACTCTTCTCCTCCACTTTCACATGTATGCTCTCTGCCTGTCAGTCCCTCCCTCCAACCCTCTCTATCCCTCTTTCACCCTCCCTTCCACTCACTCACACCTCTGCTCTGCCATCCTTGACCACTTACTTCAGAGTGCTGCATGGAAAACAAAGCACCTCATCCTGTCGCCAATTTGGAGCCTCCACCACACCCAACCAGATGTCATGATTATATAGTCATAATAGTGCATTCATCAAAGGTCTGTTACTTCGCCAAATAAATCTATGCTGTCTGTCCTTAATTAACTCAAACTTCTTAAGATACCCATTAAGTTTTTCTTGCATTCTTGTTTCTAAAATCCACTCCACCATACTCCTCCCCATAAACCCTGTACATTAAACTAACCAGCTTGTATTTACGAGGAATGCTTTCAACTTTCTTGAACAAGGGTGTCACATTTGCCACTTTTCAATGTTCTGCAAGATCACCTATATCTTGGGAAAATTAAGGCAAGCATTCGGCTATCTCCAATCTGTAGTTATCCTCTGGCTGTCAATTTTCATCCAACCATTACCTCTATTATCTCCATACATTTTTAAAATCTCTCTTCGTAAACACTGATACAAAAATTAATTGTGCTTGCCCTGAGGTGCCCCTCTAAGACATATTGTACCCTCTTTTTCTCTGTTTATCTCTATGTGCTGATAGAGTATTTAGGGGTTAGCTGTCTATTCATTTCCATCTATCCTTTTAGTCTCTTTGCCAGTCTTATTTTCTTTTTTCAAGTTGAATTAGATAATTATATTTGATCTGCTTTTCACAATATAATGACCCAACTTGCATTATAAACCTCATTACATCTTATTCAACAACACTTTCGTCATTCAAGAAATCTTAGCTTTTATTCCTTTTCTTTACATTTTGTTCAGATGTGCCTCATCTGTACCTGTAATGTCTCTTTAAAGGGCACTCACTGTTTTGTAACAACTTTCCTTTCAAACATTAGTTCCATTTTACTCTTGGCTGGGATGTTTTTGCATCCTTCAATTTAAAAATTCGAAATTAATGCTCAATGTTTTTGTTTCCCCCAATCTGAATTTCACGACATGAATGTCATTCTTAATCAAGTGCTTCCCCCACAGACTCTTTGTTCGCTTGACCTACCGTATTGCCCAGCAATAGGTCTAGTTATTCTTTCTTTCTAGTCAGCCTGAGAAAAAGAAACTGGTTGAGCAAGATCTCTTGAACAGATTTTAGAACCTTTACTCTAACATAATCCCAAACGATAATTGGGTAATTAACATCCAATTAATTAATTGGGTAATTATTTTTGCCCCTAAAGGGCATCCTCCTTTTCTAACACTACAATGTTATCCCTTCAATGAATGTTCCCATCCCCACCCTCCCTTTTCACCTCTCCTGTCTATTCTGGACACACATTTGGAATCTCTCGCTAGACTCACTTCAGTAGAAAATCCTCAAAATAGCCCCCTCACCTCAGCTCAGGGAGCTAGCGGTGAGAGAGAGAAAGAAGGGTATTTGTATCCCAACCATGTATTTTTTAAACATTTGTTAATAGAAAGGGTTGTTTTGATGAAGTGCCTACCACAGGACAAAGGTTTCTTATATCTTTCATGCCAACCTATCCACCTCGTTGGATATTTTATCCTCCATGTCAACTCACCCAGTGTCCACTACAGACAGACCTCGTAAATCATGTTTAAAAAAATTTGAAGCCTACAAATATTAGATAATCTCCAAATCTTGGCAATCCATTTGAAGTACTTGTGGATTAACTGGTAATGAATAATCATACATTATTCTGCTTACACCTCAAAAGGTAGCTAAACTCTTAATAACCTCTAACAGCCAAACAAACTCTGAACTCAAAACACAAAAATGCTGGAAGTCACGGCAGGTCAGGCAGCAACCATGCAGGGAGAACAAGCTAATGGTTCAAGCCTAGATGACTCTTCATTAGAGCTGTGAGCTCAATATTTGCTGAAATACTTGTACATTTTTGAATGTCAGACAAGCATTTGCAACACTCCTCTTGGAAATATGCACTACTTTTACTTTTTAAATCGCTCGGACAGTTGTTGCATCCGGTGTCTAAGCAACTTTTTTTCTAACATATACCGACAGCTGCAGCCAGGTACTTTTTTTAGTGCTTAAGAAAGTGGACATTTGAAAACCTTCACATCATGATAGTTATCAACCTTTCAGAAGCTTTCATGTATACTCCATAAATGCTTGATTTTAATACTGTGGATTCACATTCACTTGCAAAATAGAGTCTATTTGAACTTAACAGGCACGTTTTGAATTCAGTGCTCAGTTCGAGCTTCTTTGTGATAGTGATACATCACACGAGTAAAAATTGGACCTAGGAATGGAGGCAGAACTTCCAAAACTGGGTCCTATCCACAATTTTGCAAGTTTGATCATTTCCACAACTCTGCAAAAATCCAGGCCATAATATTCAAAAATGTAACGGCCAATCCTCATCATTCTGAAGCAGAGCTTCCATCACTACTACAAAGCTACTACTGTTTTTAGCTCACCAAATGTTTTCACTCCATTTTTTGCTTTGAGACATATGCATTGTAAACCTGGTTGTTCATTACTCCTAGTTCTTCGTAGTCTGCTCCTATCTAATTTGATTTTTTTTTCTCTAATATCATTGAATACCCTCACTCCCAAGCACACTGGTGAACGTCATCATAATGCATTAGACTCAGTTCAAGTGGCTTGCAACTTGCCTCTTTGGAATATGTGTCCCATGTCCTAGAATTGGTCCCAACGTCCTCAAAAAGTGGGCGAGGTGAGTTGGAAAGAAAAGGGTTGGAGGAAGGATTAGGACTGCTGTCTCACAGCACCGGGGACCAGAGTTCGACTGTCAGCCTCAGGTGACTGTCTGTGTGCAGTTTGCAAATTCTCCCAGAGTCTTTGTGGGTTTTCGTCAGGTGGTCTGGTTTCTTCCTACAGTAAAATATGTACAGATTAGGATAAATTACCCATAGGTTTCAGAAATGTGTAGGTTAGATGCGTAAGCCGTTGGAAATGCAGTGTTACCAGGATAGGGTAGGGGGATGGATCTGGGTAGGATGCTTTTCAGTGGGTTCGTGTGGACTTGTTGGGTTGAATGGCCTGTTTCACACTGTGGGGATTCTGCAAGGACAGAAATGAGGGTGGAGGAAGAGAGTTTGTGCGCAATGATACGTGAAGCAGAAAGGATAATGACAGGGTGGGGAAGGAGAGAATCAAACATATTGACAGGATGGTTAGAATGAAGATGCAAGGCAGAAGGAGGGCTGAGGAGCTGGAGTAACTAAGGGGTTGCTGAAGGAAATCAGAGATGGGACGGGTAATGTTATGCAATTTACGCTGTTCCTGTAAGGCAGAGTTTGAAGGAGCAGTAAACCCAAGCTCTCTTCCCCATCATATGTCGTCAACCATCTTGGCAGTTTAGACACTGTCCTCATCCAATATTAAAACAAAGGATACTGATTATATTACCCAATCCATAAACAAATCCAACAATGTGGCATATTAAATTTATTTTTGTGTTTAGATTTTACGCCTCATCTATAGTTTGTGAATTTTGAGAAATATTCCCTTGTAAAAAGATGAAATGGCTATACTACTTGTTCAAAGTTTTTGTTCCTAAACAGTCTTACCCACTCCTAAATGCAGGTCAGAACTGAACTGTGGAAGACTGAAATCCAGATGGAAACATGTCATCAGCACACCTGGCAAGCAGCAGAACTTAGCCTGCCTGCACTTTATGATCAGACGTCAATTAAGAGGCTGTCAGAGAGGGAACCATCTAATTAATACTGGCTGGTGGGTCAAAATGCTATAAGCTCTTGCAGAGATGGATTTTTAAAACATAGCTGTGCAGTAGTCTGCCTGCTTGAACCCAGAGGGAGGAGATAAGACAACCTCATGTTTCAGTGACACCTCCCTTAGGTACTTCTGGAGGTTGTTTATCTTTCCACAAGATGGAATGAGGAGGCTAGCATGTGACATCAAGAAAGCATAGCCAGAGGTGGCACATGTTGTGCGCAGCAACAAAGCTGCAGCCAGAACATTAATCCAGTACAGGGAGATGTAAAGGCCTGCAGAATCTGGAAAACGGTGTAGCATCAATAATTGGCAACTGAAAACACAGTGTTAGGCAATAAGGCTAGGTGGTAGATCCATGCTTGGGGCAGCACCAGGTGATGCTAACATGAGGCATTCATTTATCAGGCATCTGAGAGCCAAGTTTGCAGTAGGGAGGTGCTGCACTGATGCTCCAAGATGGCAAAATAGCTGCTTCATCTTATGATTACAGCAAATTTATAGAGTGACTTGCCATAGACATCAGGAGACAGTACTTGCATTAACTATATTCATATCTGCAGAAATGTGCACAATAGGTCTCATAGTGCGAGTAGACCCAGAGGCTGGAGTTACTATTACCACTGTGACACCAAAGGGAGAACAGCCTGTCGCTAATGGTAATACTGTTCCAGAGACTACGGAAAGGGAATAAAGATTTAGTTGTGTCCATCAGTCCTTATCCATCTTATGCCTTTAATGCTGCTTGCTAAGGTGTGGAAGCGAGGGACCTTGTGGAAGATTTAGTGTTTTATTATAATATCTTGTTTCCCTCAGATCCAGAAACATGATGCTAAGTACACTTGAAAGCTCGGATGCAACGCCATCAGGCAGCCACTACAGCATTTTATTCATCTTGCACTTCCTCCAATAACACTGATACACTCTGTAGCATCTATTATACTTGTACAACAATCTGGTGAGCGTTTCACAGATATGTAACAAGAGGAGATAGCAGTGGCAACGGCAGGTAGCTTTATATCCTCTCAAAGGACTGATGAGTACCAGTAATTTTCAGCTTCACGTAGATGGTGAATCTGAGCAGCATAAGATCAAGCAGATAACAAGTGGTTTCATATCCCCTGGTAAATGCCTGCAGTGTCTTTCACAGCGTGTGGCACTGAGAACATAGCACTCATAAGATACAAGGGCAGTGAGTGAATATCCTGGACATGGGACATGGACTAACCCATGAGCTAGGTCGAAGAACCAGCCAGTTTTCAGGAGTTCAAGCAGCTCAGGTGAGCACAGAATTTAATGCGAGGCCCCAAAAGTGAGGAAGGGCACTGTTCTCTCTCTCCCATTGCCTGGTTTTGTGGCAGCCTTAGTGAGGGCCCCAAGAAGGAATTCTTCACCTGTCTTCTCATCAAGGAATAAGTAGCAAAAATAATTTTTAAAAAAGTCTTATTAACCAGTTCATGTGCTGATTGAGTGGTGGAGGTAAATGTCTTCACAACTCAAAACAGTGTAGGAAAACTATAATTCTCCAATAAAACTGAACCAATGAAGAATTGTACATCAGCCATTAGTGTACTGAAACTACTACAGCTACGGTAATAACTTAAAATGTGGTAACTGATTTCTATACAACCCTCCTAGTGTGAAACTACAAATCTCTTAAGACCTTTGGCCTGCCATTTGATGATGACAGCATTCCACGGAAAGGAATCAAAAAGCTAAATGGTTTCAGACACTTCCGCGACAGGCGCTGGCGATTTGTCACTGTTATTCAAGAAATGTTTCAGATTCCACTGAAGTCATCAACAAATAGATTCGTTTCGAGAGCTCAGGCCCAATCCTTCGCGTTGTTGATGTTGTTCCTTCTCCACGTCGAACAGGAATATTAGCAAGCAGATTCTCCTTCTCTCGCTCCGAGCTGCACAATTGATATGCCTAACCAGAGAGAAAACAACTGATCTTTAAACCAATAAGTATAAAACATCAATATTTCACCCATATACAACACATAAAAGAATCAATTACAAAAATATGGTTCCCCTACTGTATTCCATGGTAAAATATACAAATATTAACACATAACAGAAGAAAATAATATACCATGGCATCTTTGATCGCCACTCCTAGAAATATCTTAAAAGCATTTCATAGCGAATGAACAATGATATAGAATTCTCACAGTGGCCTCTTGAACTGCAAAATTTGTGGAAGTGCAATTTAGATAAAAACAAGTTAATTAAATTTACAATTCTTCTAAACAGTTTGCATCTGGAGTTAACATTTAAAGTTGTACAGTATTTGGGTTTATTTACAGTTCTGTCACAGAATAACAGTGCTATGAGTACAAGTACGAAGCTGGTCACTCCCCAGCCTCTGACGGTCCAGGGAAAATAAGCCCTAGTATATTCAGCTTCTCCCTCTAGCTCAAACCCTCCAACTATGGCTACTCCACATAAATCTTTTCTGAACACTTTCAAGTTTCACAACACCCTTCCTATAGCAGGGAGATCAAAATTCCAAAACTGGCCTCACCAATGTCCGGCACAGCCACAACAGGATTAGCCACCTCCTATACTCAAAGCACTGACCAATAAAAGGTGAGCCTACCAAATGTCTTCTTCACTATCCTATCTACCCATAACTCCACTTTCAAGGAACAATGAACCTGCACTCTGATGTCTCTTTGTTCAGCAATGTTCCACAGGACCTTACCATTAAGTGTACAAGTCCTGCCCCGATTTGCCTTTCCAAAATGCAACACCTTACATTTATCCAAATTAAACTCCATCTGCCACTCTTCGGCCATTGACCCATCTGATCCAAGATCCCATTATACTAAGGTAATCTTCTTAGCTGCCCACTACACTTCCAACTTTGGTGTCGTCTGCAAGCTTCCTAAGCATACCTCTTATGTTCACATCCAAATTATTCATATAAATGATGAAAAGCAACCCTTCACCACCACCCTCTTATCTTTTATCTTCAAGCCAATTCTGTATCCACCTATTCAGTGTGATCTAATCTCGCTAAACAGTCTACCACGAGGAACCTTGTCAAAAGCCTTACTGAATTCCATATAGATCACGCCCACTGCTCTGCTCTCATCCTCTTCATCATTTCTGCAAAAAACTCAATCAAATTATTGAGACATGATTTTGCACCACAAAGCCATGTTGACTATCCCTAGTCAGTCCTAGCCTTTCCAAATACATGTAAACCCTGTTCCTCTTTTCTCTCCACACTTGAATGGCTCCCTTGTGTTATTGCCAGTTTTCTCATCCTCCCTACAGCCCTACTCTCATACACATAAGAGCAAGAATCTCAAATCTGTTGAACAAGCTCAAGGGCTGAGGCTCCTTTGGCACTACTTCTGGATCCCTCTACCTCTCACTGGTAGTCACACTCTCCTGTCCCTGACCATTGACCGAATTTGAGTAGTTAATCTAAGTAGTGTGACTGCCTCCCAAAACACAGCAACCAGACAACTTTCCCCCTCCCAGATCTTTCACAGTGTTCAGAGTTCAGACTCTGACTCATCAACTCTGAGCCCAAGTTCATCATGCAATCAACACTTGCTACTGATATGGTCACTATGAAACACAATGGTGTACACCAACTCCCACAGCATGCAGTTACAACACAGATGCTGGGGCAGACAATTTTAATTACTTAGTTTTTCATTTCATTTTAAAAACCATTTTTAAACTCATGGTCTGTAAATATTTCCCCTATTTACCTGCAAGCTGAGAGTAATCTATAATAGATAATCAAATCGTAGCTATCACTAATGAGCTTATGGCTTGTGTGTGATGTCACTCTTTTGTGCTGGGCTCCTGATACTGTGCTTCAATTTATCCTGTTAAAAACCATACAAATTATGAGCCAAAAAAAGTAAAAAGCACCTCTTCCCCTCTACACCAAACTCATATGTTGCCTCCAAATTCTTCAAACTGTATGCTCACTCGGGCTGTGACTCACTCTGGATGTAATCTCTCTTGCCTGACTAGACAACTCCAGAATCCCTCATACTATTGCTCTCAGAATCCTTCTCTTGCCCCAAGTCCAATTCCCTCCCTTCACTAACATTTAGCAACTTACTGGTGAACCCCCAAAGATATAAACCCCAGTGTATTTCAAACTGACTGAGACGCACTCTGGGAACTCCTGCGTTACAAGCCTCAGAAATGAGAGTGGCCAAAGACAAAATGGTCCACCATGAAAGTAACAAATGTCAGATCAGTTATGACCCTATTGAACAGCAAAGCCAACTCAAGGGGGTTAAACAGGTTAGCCAGGTTCCTGTTTCTATAGGTCTAAGGTCTGAATATATTTTGTGAAAGGAATAGGTGGAATCATAATGCCTTAAATGGATAGAAACATTGATTTTACCCTTGTTCAACTTATTATTTATAAAAACCATGGACCAATGCATATGTTAAAATCACCTCAGTTCCAAGACATTTCAGCATTTAATGCAGTTAGTGCAGGTAACAAAAAAAAAAGTTCCATACTAACAATGCAACATGACCATGAAAGCTTATTCATAAAATCAACCAACTGGCTTGGTTGTCTTTCAGCAGGTTCTAAGTATAAAGGAAATCGCCTAAAACTGTAACATCACTCAGCTTCAATTTCTATCTATTACCTCAATACAGAAAAGCATGCACTGAAATGCAGTTTTCCTCTTATCGTGAATTAGTCCTGAACAACAATAACCAATAACATACTTTTGATATAAATGCCAGAACTGAAGTTTCCTTACTACTGCAGAAAGGCAGATGACACAATTTAGATCTTTGAAAGCTAAAGACATCAACGACATAAATATCTGTGTCAACAACAGGAATCACAGAATATACAACAAAATTAGTAATTCCCTTTTCTTACAGAGCTTTTGTCAATTAACAGTTTTGATAAAGTGTGGAAATGGTCAACAATTAGACAAATGATCAAGTACTATGTGAAACATGCTGCTGGGAATAGATAAGTTGCCTGTGGGATGCATAAATAATTGGTGATTTTAAAAAATATTGGATTTACACTTCATTACCTGCAAGCTAGCAAGAAATTTTACAAAAATCAAAAGCAACTGCTCTGCTGCCTGGATTGCTGCCTTTCAATAAGAAAAGGCATTGCCACTGACTAGGCATTTACTGTCCATCCCTAAATGCCCCTGTGAAAGTGAGCCATATTCTTGCATCTCATCAGTTCATGTCTTGCAGGTACATTCACAGTGCTGTCATCAAGAAAGGACGATACAGGATTTTGTCTCAGTAAAACTGAAAGAATGTCAATTTAATATTAATTCAGGATGATGTGTCTTCGAAGGGGAACTTGCAGCTGGTGTTCCAATGCATCTGTTGTGTTTGCCCTTCTGGATGGTACAAGTTTGGAAGCTACTGCCAAATGAGTCCTAATAAGGAAGTGCAGCTTGCAGATTGTGCATTGGTGGAGGCAAGAGGGAAAGGTGAAGATGTGATACTTTGCAAATTGGTTTTGTTGTGAACAGTTTTGTGCTTTCAGTATTCTTTAAGCCCCACCTCATCCAGTTAAGTCATGAGAACTTGCCTAGAAAAAATGCATGATAATCATGCCCTAATGTTCCACAAGTTGTGGAACATACGCACAAATGTATAAAATCCCAACGAAACTTTCAAACCTGCCTGCCTGGCTAGTGGCTACCCACGTTAAAAGCAATTCACACTAGCTTGTTTCAACAACAGCAAAAATAGCTATTGTGAAATACTTAAATTTAACAACAGGGAAAATAAATAATTTTTACTTCATGCTCTTTAAACTATAGAACATAGAACAGTACATCACAGAACAGGCCCTTCAGCCCACAATGTTGTGCCGACCATTGATCCTCATGTATGCACCCTCAAATTTCTGTGACCATATGCATGTCCAGCAGTCTCTTAAATGACCCCAATGACCTTGCTTCCACAACTGCTGCTGGCAACGCATTCCATGCTCTCACAACTCTCTGTGTAAAGAACCCGCCTCTGACATCCCCTCTATACTTTCCTCCAACTAGCTTAAATCTATGACCCCTCGTGTTAGCCATTTCTGCCCTGGGAAATAGTCTCTGGCTATCAACTCTATCTATGCCTCTCAATATCTTGTATACCTCAATTAGGTCCCCTCTCCTCCTCCTTTTCTCCAATGAAAAAAGTCCGAGCTCAGTCAACCTCTCTTCATAAGATAAGCCCTCCAGTCCAGGCAGCATCCTGGTAAACCTCCTCTGAACCCTCTCCAAAGCATCCACATCTTTCCTATAATACGGCGACCAGAACTGGACGCAGTATTCCAAGTGCGGTCTAACCAAAGTTTTATAGAGCTGCAACAAGATCTCACGACTCTTAAACTCAATCCCCCTGTTAATAAAAGCCAAAACACCATATGCTTTCTTAACAACCCTGTCCACTTGGGTGGCAATTTTAAGGGATCTATGTATCTGCACACCAAGATCCCTCTGTTCCTCCACACTGCCAAGAATCCTATCCTTAATCCTGTACTCAGCTTTCAAATTCGACCGTCCAAAATGCATCACCTCGCATTTATCCAGGTTGAACTCCATCTGCCACCTCTCAGCCCATCTCTGCATCCTGTCAATGTCCCGCTGCAGCCTACAACAGCCCTCTATACCGTCAACGACACCTCCAACCTTTGTGTCATCTGCAAACTTGCTGACCCATCCTTCAATCCCCTCATCCAAGTCATTAATAAAAATTACAAACAGTAGAGGCCCAAGGACAGAGCCCTGTGGAACACCACTCACCACTGACTTCCAGGCAGAATATTTTCCTTCTACTACCACTCGCTGCCTTCTGGTGGCCAGCCAATTCTGTATCCAGACAGCTAAGTTCCCCTGTATCCCATTTCTCCTGACCTTCTGAATGAGCCTACCATGGGGAACCTTATCAAATGCCTTACTGAAGTCCATATACACCACATCCACAGCTCGACCCTCATCAACTTTTCTAGTTACATCCTCAAAGAACTTGATAAGGTTGGTGAGGCATGACCTGCCCCTCACAAAGCCGTGTTGACTGCATTTGATCAAGCCGTGCTCTTCCAGATGGTCATAAATCCTATCCCTCAGAATCCTTTCTAACACCTTGCAGACGACAGACATGAGACTTACTGGTCTGTAATTGCCGGGGATTTCCCTATTTCCTTTCTTGAAGAGAGGAATTACATTTGCCTCTCTCCAGTCCTCAGGTACGACTCCAGTGGAGAGCGAGGATGCAAAGATCTCGCACGTGGCGAAGCAATTGCATTTCTCGCTTCCCAAAGCAGCCGAGGACAAATCTGGTCCGGGCCTGGCGACTTGTCAATCTTAATGTTTGACAAAATTTTCAGCACATCAGCTTCCTCTAACTCTATCCATTCCAGCATGCACACCTGCTCTTCAAAGGTTTCGTTCACTACAAAGTTCGTTTCTTTCGTAAAGACAGAAGCAAAAAACTCATTTGGGGCTTCCTCTACCTCCTCAGACTCCACACACAAGTTCCCTATGCTATCCCTGATCGGCCCTACTCTTTCTTTGACCATTCTCTTATTCCTCACGTAAGTGTAAAATGCCTTTGTGTTTTCCCTGATTCGTTCTGCCAAGCCTTTCTCGTGCCCCCTCCTGGCTCTCCTCAGACCATTTTTGAGCTCCTTCCTTGCCTGCGTGTAATCCTCTCTAGCTGAACTTGACCCTAGCTTCCTCCACCTTATGTAAGCTACCTTCCTCCTTTTCACAAGAAGCTCCACCGCTCTCGTCATCCAAGGTTCCTTTATCTTACCCCTTCTTGCCTGTCTCAGAGGGACATATTTACTCATCACTCGCAACAACTGTTCCTTAAACAGTCTCCACATGTCTATAGTGCCCTTACCATGGAACAATTGCTCCCAGTCCATGCTTCCTAACTCATGTCTAATCGCGTCATAGTTTCCTCTTCCCCAATTAAATATTCTCCCATGTTGCCTAATCCTCTCCTTCTCCATAGCTATGTAGAATGTGAGGCAGTTTTGGTCACTATCACCAAAATGCTCTCCCACCACAAGATCTGATACCTGCCCCGGCTCGTTTCCAAGCACCAAGTCTAGAATGGCCTCTCCCCTCTATACCTCTTCAAAAACCTCAAATGCATGCACACAATTAAGACAGACAAAAGACAGAGGTTATCACATATATACTATAAATGGAAAAATAATATTGACAGGGTAAACAAAATTCAGAAGATTTTTAGTCAAGGCAAGGTGGAAAATCTTTTTCTCTCAATCATTTGATTTTTGCAGTGATGATGTGCTGCAATCTGAAAGGTGATGGTCATCCTTTGATTTGATGGTTGCTCAAGTGAATCCAAGTCTTTTCTTGTTTGAATACTGTGTTAAGCTTTCCTGGTTTTTCTAAGTTTTCTTCCCAGAGGGGAAAAAGAGCAAGAGCGAGTGAATGAGAGGAGGAAGGGATATGCTTTCTTCCTGCAGCTTCTGGATATTGTTCACTCTTGGTGGTCATATCTTCTTAATACTCTCTGGCTCAACCAGAAGATTGCTGCCATACAAAATCTCCTTAACTAGAAAGACACTTGATGCCATTTGGTCTCAGATTCTTACTCTGTTGTTTCTAAAAAGCAAAATTGCACATGTACAGCTGAATAATATGCATCATTTGATCTTCAAGTTGCAAAACTTTTCTGTATATTTTTAAGCTATATCAGTTCAATTTCCATTTTAGTGTATGGCTCCAAATAACGTTAAAAAAGCCTCTTACAAAGCGGAGAGTATTCCTTCACATTTGTGCCTTATGGGTTTTGGACAGGTTTTAAGAGTCAAGAGGGGAGTTACTCAAAGACAGACAAAAGAAACAAATTATCACATATATACTACATATCACTTGCTCTTGTAGCAAATGAATCTGTATGGTTAGTCCAGTTTAGTTTCTGGTCAATGCTAACCCCCAGAACGTTGATAGTGGGGTATGTCAACGATGGTAATGCTGCGGAAAGTCAATGAGAAACAGATTATCTCTTGTTGCAGATAGCCATTGCAGGCATTTGTCTGAGTGAACCAATCTTACCTAAGTCTTGATGTATATGCATACAGACAGCTTCAGTATTTAGCAGAGTCCAAATGATGTTGAAAATTTGCATAGTGAATATCCACACTTTAGATCTTATGATAGAGGTGAGACGGTGCAACTGAAAGTTGATCAGGATCAAGCAATCTCGTGAGTAACTCCTGCAGTAATGTCCCAGGGACTGGAAGGACTGGTTTCCAATAATGACAACAATCTTCATATGTGCTTATATGACTCCAACTAGTGGAAACTCCCCTCACTGATTCTCACTCATTCAAGTTTGCTACGAGTCTTTAACACGACACTTGATCAAATGCTGCCTTGATATCAAGAGTTGTCACACTCTGACCAGGTAGTGCTGTTTGATAGCACAACTGATAACACCTTTCTGATGAAAAAGAGGACACTGATGGTGTGGTAATGGCCAGGTTGTATTTGTCGGAATTGGACAAAGCAGGGCAATTTTTCACATTACTTAGTAGATGCCACTGTAATCGCTTTAGAGCAAGTTTGGTTAGAGGCACTGCTAATTCTGGGGTACAATTCTTCAGTACTATTACCACAATATGCTCTCTTTGTGAATCATGTTAACATTTGTGTAGTAAAGCAGGACAAACCAACGTGGAATGTATCAAAAACTTACTCAAGCTATATGCATCAAGATAATGCCAATAAAGCATGGTTATACAACTCAGGCTATGTCATTTACCAGAATAATTCAAGGCTACCAAATAGCATTTAATGTAGCGAACTGGAAGAGCAAAAAAATGAGGATAAACAGAGAGAGATATGAAAACAAATCAAATAATATAGTATCAACTACTAGCACTGGCAGATCTCAGTTGATTGTAGGAGCTGGTGAAAATCTTGCTACTAATATGGAGTGTTAAATGCTGAATAGTAAATAGCAACTTATTCAATGTGCAGGAGAGTCTGGCTGTTATAACAAGCTTAACAGTCAGAACAATCATTCAGAAACAGAATCTACCAAGGCTATGGTGCAATGGTAGTTTCCTACCTCTGGACCAAGATGGCTCGAGTTCAAGGTCCCACCTGAAGTGTGTAATCTTTAAACAGGTTTATGAGAAAATATCTACATAATAAAGTTCCAAAAGACACCGGCAGGTCTCATGCTCCAGATACGAGACTTTCCTTCACGACCATTTGAAAGACATAAATGAAAAATATGGGCCCCACACGGTGGGAAGCGCTAGGTGAGAGACTGAGTGGTAGCTCCCTCAAGATCTTCTCAAGCCCTCATTATTGGTGGAGATTTTCCAGACAGACTCTCTCCTGTGTTTGGCCACATTGAAGCCAGTGGTAATCATGGTGTGGGAGAGATCAGAAAAACAAAGCAAAATTCCTTTGTCTCAAATTAAGAAATGCACCATAAGGTGAAATTTCTTATCCTTGTTGTCAATTGCTTGACTGTCTAGTGATCACTCATTCGCCCTGTCTGTCCACCCTTAAATTGTTGGGTGACCAGAAGTTTTTCAAATGTACAGCAGTGATGTAAGCTCCAGTGAAAAACTGAGTAAGGAGTCAGTAGAAATCAAGGGCAAACTCCACTTGTCACAATACACACATCTTATCCTTACATCTCATCTTCTATCTCCCAAACATTTGCCATAAAATTTTACTTCCATTACTGTTTCTCTGAAAAAGCAATCATGGCAACTTGTACCTGTTTAAGTGACCATGGTGACTGATAGACTGACACAATAGCATTTGCCATCTCAGAGCTAACTCTGTTTAATTGCTGGATCTGTTTCTTCCAAACACACAGGAGACCATTCACCGAACGATCCACTTTTACCCCTCTGGAACCATCATTCGTCAAATACACAGACAATCCGTTGTTCTCCCGAGCTTTCCTGGCAGAAACAGCAAATATTTCATCAGTGTCTGTTCAGTAAATTCTATACAAATGCTGTCACAAACAACATTACAGCAAACAATATAATCTTTATAGAAATAATCACACTTTGCAATCCTGACCAAGAGCCACTAGGATCACCCATTGAGATCAATGATCTCATTGACAATGATTCCTTATAAAGTAGAGGGATTCAGCTGTATGTGTATTAAAACCAATATCATGGAACTAAATCTAAACAATTGTTACTTACATTCACATCAGAGGGACATTCACTTTAGGGGCTGCAGGGTTAAGGCAGCAGGGTTGTGGGGTTGGAAACTTCGGAAAGTCCTGTGAATCTGAACCAAGTCCAAAGTTCAGGTCCAAAGACATTGGCAGAGGAGCAATTTCCATGTATTTTTAGCATCACAGGAATTTCAGACTGCTGATGTGCATCTCCCAAAGTGCACCCCATCTCTGATGATCGAGAAACTGAAAGATTTTGGCCAATATCCCATAGTTATATAATTGATCATAAGCACTGTTTTTCGAGAAAGTTTCAGTAAGGTCTTTGTGGCACTCAGCAAACTAGAAAAACTCAAGACAGCCAATGTTACAAAGCAAATATCACGAGTCCTGCTGTGGACTTTCTTTCTTTTGGCCCTCACAGCTATGACTAAATGGCACTGTCCAAGACTGCAGGAAGCACTTTACTATCACATTCTATATTAACATTAGGAAACTATACTCTGATATAAGCATCTCAATCAAGACAATGTCCATCACTCCACAACCTTATAATGCTTCAAGATGGAAGCCACTACCTACTCAGTTACTTGGAGAGGATTGTCAACCAAGGCTGTAAGGAGGGAAGTTTTATGTGCTGCCTGTTTGTACTCACTAAGAATTGAAATAGCATTGCTCAGCTAATTTCAACGAATACAAAAAAAAAAGTTTTGTTGCTGTTTGAAGTTCTGGTTAAGCTCAAACCTACTTGAAAGGGGCCTCAGCTACAGCTTTGGTGAACATGCTGATATAATCTGCAAACTCCTTCCAAGTTTCCAATAATTGGAACTGAGTGCCGACAGACAGCTGTAAGTGCACTAGGGCCTGAGGGAAGAAAGAAATTGAATAAGATTCTGCATGGAAATTACTTTACATCAGGCAAAATGATAAAGTACTCAAATGCTTCCAAACGTATTTTTCTACTCTCCTGAAGTTCTTTATTTCCGGTGAAAAGCGCCATTTAAATTATACTCTGCCATTCTGTTTTTCCTACTGAAGTGGACAACTTCAGACTATCCACGTTACATGGCACCTTCCACACATTTGCTCACTCATTCAACTTATTCAAATTGCCCTGAAGCCTCTTTTCATCCTCTTCACCACTCACCATCTCATCTAATTTGTTGTTGTCAACAAACTTGGAAATACTGCACTTGATTCTTTCATTGAGATCTCCTGGATAACTTATCTTAACCAATAATTAGTAGGATATTTAACTTCAGAAAAAAATATCTAATATCCAAAAACCATATCTTCTCCTGACCCAGTTGAAAATTAATTTAACTCTGCTTGAGTTTCGTTTTAAAAGGAACAGACATTCACCGGTCTCTAGCGAGGTAGCTAATCTCAGCAAGTATGGACTCTACAACTGTATTTAAATTGGAGCCTAGATTTTCAGAAGTTTTAATACAGCAAAACATACAAAAGGACAAAACCAGGCTGAGCAAAGATGCATTCCATGGTTAAAAGAACCAACCAATAGTTCTCATAACATGTGAGGTACTGAAGAAAAATATATAATTAAAAATATGTAATAACAGGACACTGAACAGGATTATACAAAGTCAACATTGATTTATGAAAGGATCACATTTGAAAATACAGTAGAGTTTTGGATGACGTATCTACTAGAACAGATGAGAGAACTAGTGGATGTGAAGTATTTGGATCTTCAGAAAAGTCCCACATAACAGGTTAGCATGCAAAATTAAAGTAGATGGACTTAATGGCAATATGACAGGAGAGATTTTTCCACTGAAAGACAGTGGTAAACCGGTGGAATTCTCTCTGCCACAGGTGGTGACTCTGGATGTCAACTCACTGAACATAATAAAGAAAAAAAAACTAAATAACTGGATGCTAAAGGTATCAAAGGGTATAGGGAAAGAGTGAGAATGGTGTTGAGATAAAGGATCAGCCATCATACGAAATAGCAGTGTGGGCTCAGTGAACCAAATGACCAACTCTTATTCCTTTTTTGCATTTTTCTGCATAACCAAAAGGTCACTGCAAAACAAAGATACTGGAAACGCTGAGTAAATTGGATAGCATCATTGTGGAGATAATAGGAGAAGTTAAAGTTCAAGATGAAGAGTGAATACCCAAATCTCCTGTGCTTGCCACTGATGGAGTCCAATCTACAACTGTTCCTTGAATTTCCAGTTTATCAACTGCCGTAATCCTTCTCTTGATAGTACAATTATGTAATCTTTGCTGAGCTGCTACATAGATACTTTGCAAAAACAAAGGAGCACTGTCTCATTGAAGCCAGTGAAGACTCACTAATTCAACATCTGCTCGTGATATTAAAGGCAAATGATGGTCACAGCCCTTTGCCTTTCTCTGTCTGCCATGTTCTTCATTCAGCACTGTATGCTGGTGCTTCTTCTGTGACCGTTGCTTCTTCTGTGGCCTGCAAATAGCAAGGATAAATATCTTTATTTCTGAGTTCCCGTTTGTGTTCTACTTAGCAGCCTCCTTTGTTGCATCCATTTCCTAACGGGTATGCCTGAGAATTAACACACTATTCAATCACATAGTCAGAATAGTACAGTACCTTCACAAGTTTACAGAATATACACAACATACGAAAGATCAATGAATAATCATTAGTAGTTTTGCTTCTTCCTAGCCTCGAGTTGCTGAGGCCAATGATCAGGTTTTAGTCACTGCCCTGCTGATATCTTCTAGTGTTATAACAGAGTAAGTTTCAGCACAGGAGATGGACATTTGGTCCAGTGATTATGTGGACTCTGCAAAAGCAATCCACCTAGTGTCACTCACCACCCCTTTACCCTGAAACTCTGCAAAATTTCTCTACGATGATTGAATTCTCTTCTTTAAAAAAAGTGCTTAAATCAGATATTTCCTCCTTTTTCTAGAGCAATATTACTGGATTACAACAGTTATATTTAATGTACAAGGTAAGTAATGTGTTCATATTTGGAATTGTAAAGTCCTGACTCATCTACTGTTAATGCACAAGTGCAAAGCCATGGCAGGACTTGGTGGGTTTTGGATTTACCACAGTTCCCCTACTCCAGTGCAGATGAGCTTGCAGGTTTTGAAATCAGTCATTCATAGGTTAGTAGAAGGGAGCAGATCTCGGAATATCTCCTGATTCTCTTAAAATAATTTTTAAATTCCCACTAGCCATACTAACTGTATAGTTCTATTCCTCACAAATATAGTCAACATCTTCAATTTAAGCAGATGGCACTGAGCTGTAGCACAAACGTCCACTGTAAGCTAGTAAGGTAAACAGTACCCAAGATAGCATGACAGAACAAAATTCAGTGCAGTTCTCACCTGAAATATCTTTCCAACTCCACAACAACAAAACATGGAATCCTACTTGCATTTTTCTGAAGAATACCATGAGCAAAGCTCTGTAATGTTGTATGGCCTTCAGTAGAAGCACCTTGTACCTCCTAGATTGGAAGTTATAGGGAAGTGTGAGCGTTATACGATTAGTGAACATTTATCAGGTCGGTTAATTGTTTATCAGTAAACAGCTTAATTGAATTCTCACTTGGGAGAGACTTATTTGTGCATAATTTATATATTACACAGGAATACAGTACAAGCAAATAATGCATTTTTACGTTGGAAATAAACAATATATAAAGTGCAGCTAGAAAGATAACAGTTTGAGGATGACATGCCTTTCATAACCATAGATCTTCCTAATGCAAATGAAGTGACCTGGGGAGTTATTGTTGTGATTTCAGTAATATTACAGCCTATTTCCACATGCCAAACTCTCTCAAACAATAATGCCATAAAGAACAAATGATCTGTTTTTATGATGTAAATTGATGGATGAATATAACCTCCTCGTTATTCCACCAAATAGCACAGAGATATTTTCTTCCCACCTCAGAGGGTAGATGAGATCTTGGATTAACATTGCATCTGAAAGTGTTCAAAGACAAGGTTTCAGTATTCTTTCATTCATTACCAAACTTGAATTTCGATAGAGGTCCACTAGTCACGCTTTATTACAGTTATTTTATGGTCTTTTATTGCATGTCATCTACCTGAAAGGAAAAACTGATCACATTGGCTATAGTATATGATGGGTTATTGTTCTTCTAGTCAAATACTGCTTTAATTTAATCTGAGATTAGATTACTATTTTGGACTATAGATTCAGTAATTCCTTACATTTTGTTTCAAAGTGCGTTTTGATTTTTTTAAAGCTACATCCAAGTAGGACTGAACATAAATTAGAAATTCTCCTTCCCAAGGAATGAAATGTGCACTTGCTACCATTGTGAAAGACTTCTTTTCTTATTGACTCAAGTGGCATTATGCTTCCATCAGGACTGCTCACATACCGCCCAAATGGCCTTTCTTCAGCTGTGATCCCAGCCAGGAAGTGTCATCAGGCCACACATCCAAACAGGGCATTACAGCCTAACCCAATCTTCATTCAGTGCTCACATATGTATTCTTTACCAGAAGTCATATGATATGACCGGAGTGAGAAAAGCAGATTGTGTTCTTTTCCTCTCCTTCTGGGTTTTTGAGACACCTGTCATTTAATCCAAGATCAGCTGTTACGATACAGAAGAGGCACCAAGCCTGAGATTTTGTATCCTCATTAGGCCACCTTGTAAGTTTCTACTAGTCCTTCTAGCAGGAAATTGGAGGTGAATAAAGACCAGGTACAACTGGGCATGATTTTAAATTTTAAATGAGACAAATAATTTATTTTGAGGCTACTTCTGTTTACGGCAAAAATTACTAGGAAACTATTTTAATTATTAAAATAATGAATTTTGGAAAACCACCAGCAATTTTACTATGGGATATGTTTAGTCAAACCAAGTGTCAGAGGGCTGAAACACAAAGAAGAAAATTTGTACATTTTTAATTTGTAATGTTACCTGTTTAGAGTTGTAAACCATAGATACAAACTCCTCCAGTGGAATATAGATCAAAACGTGAGGCTCATCCACCCAGTCAGTCTTTTCATTCTGTTAAGATAAGTTTCCAGGAGACATTTTATCCATGAGGAATTAAAACAAGTTACAACATGTAATAGTTTTGTTAAACAGGCTACAACAGTACAGTAGCAAAACACAGGCTATATGCACGTTATTGAAGAGACATACTAGATTCAAAATGCAGAGACAGTAAGAACTGCCAATGCTGGAGAATCTGAGATAACATGGTGTAGAGCTGGATGAACACAGCAGGCAAGGCAGAATCAGAGGAGCAGGAAAGCTGACGTTTCAGATCTGGACCCTCCTTCAGAAATGGGGGAGGGGAAGGGGACTCTGAAATAAATAGAGAAAGGAGGGGAGGCAGATGGAAGGTGGATACAGGAGCAGATAGATGGAAAGGAGATGGACAGGTCAGGAGGCGGGGATGGAGCCAGTAAAGGTGAGTGTAGGTGGGGAGTTAGAATGGGGGTTGGTCAGTCAAGGGAAGACAGACAGGTCAAGAAGACGGGGATGAAGGTGGTAGGTAGGAGGTGGAGGTAGGGAATGGTCAGTGGGGTGGGAGCAGCAGGAAAGTGGGGGAGAACCATGGACAGGTCAAGGAGATAGGGACGAGCTGGGCTAGTTTTGTGATGAGGTCGGGGGTTGGGAAATTTTGAAGCTTGTGAAGTTCACATTGAGATCATGGGGCTGCAGAGTTCCTAAGCAACATAAGAGTTCCTTGCTGTTCCTGCAATCTTCGCGTGGCATCATTGCGGCACTAGAGGCGGCCCAGGACAGATATGTCGCCCAAGGAGTGGGAGAGGGAGTTGAAGCGGTTCGCGACTGGAGGTGCAGTGATTTGTCACAAACCGAGCATACGTGTTCCACAAAGCAGTTTCCTAGCCTCCGCTTGGTTTACCCGATGTAAAAGAGGCCACATCGAGAATAGTGGATACAATTTACCACATTATTTCAGAGTCCCCTTCCCCTCCCCCATTTCTGAAGAAGGGTCCAGACCCAAAATATCAGCTTTCCTGCTCCTCTGATGCTGTCTGGCCTGCTGTGTTCAACCAGCTCTACACCTTGTAGATTCAAAATGCAGACATAATGGGAACTGCAGATGCTGGAGAATCCAAGATAACAAAGTGTGAGGCTGGATGAACACAGTAGGCCAAACAGCATCTCAGGAGCACAAAAGCTGACGTTTCAGGCCTAGACCCTTCATCAGAGAGGGGACTGGGGAGAGGGTTCTGAAATAAGATTCAAAATGCAACTGTGTTTCCTCTCTCCATTAATTCTGCCAAACCTGTTGAGTTTTTCCAGCATCCTGCGTTTGGTTCATATTTTTAGAATCCACTTTATTTTGCCTTTACACATACATTTCAACCATTCAAATGAGGTTTTAATTTTTCACTATCAAAAAAAATCAAGCTGAAGTGCGGAAGCCATAGGACAAGCTAATGGTTAAGTTCAAAAGAATAGAAGAACAAAATAATCTAAGTTTAGAAGTTTGAAGACTGTAAATGGTAAAGACATGGAATAAAGAATCTACTAGATCTCATCCTTCAGGAAAAATGGGGTTAGGTTAAAAGAAAAAATTGGAATGGAGTACTGAGGAGCCAAAATAGAGGTGTGGGCAGGACTGAAGAAGAAAATTTCAGACTGATAACAAAAGTAATAATCAAGAGAGACAGGCAAGAATCCAAGCTCACTGAACATCCATGTGAAACTTGCTAGCATCCAAGTTAGTAGCAGTGGCCACTAAGCCTGCAGATTGAATTCCTGTTTTATTTTAGATGACAAAATTTCTGCAAAACAACATATGATTGAGGAGATCATAGATCAAAGAATCCCTACAGTGAGGAAACAGGCCCTTTAGCCCAACAGGTTCACAATGACCCTCAGAGCATCCCACCCAGACACTTCACCCTATAACCCACCTAATCAAACACAATGGGCAATTTAGCATAGCCTATCCACCTAGCCTGCACATCTTTGGACTGTGGGAGGAAACCGGAGCACCCAGAGGAAACCCACATTGACACAGGGAGAATGTGCAAACTCCACACAGACAGTCATCCAGGGGTGAAACTGAACCTGAATCCCTAGTGCTGTGAGGCAGCAGTATTAGCCACTGAACCACCGTGCCGCCCTGTGAAGGTAAAATCACAGAATCACAAAATTACTGCAATTTAGAAAGAGATCATTCAATCTATTTTTTCTACAATAGCTCTCTGAACATTTTCCCCTACTGTTGATATCTTTTTCCCGTATCTCCAAAAAACATTTCTCTCCAGATAATCATCCAGTGCCCTCTTGAATGCTTGACTGAGCCCACCTCTTTTGCACTTCCAGGCAAGGCAACTGATTATGTACAGCAAGAAATTAGTTTTGTTTTGTAAAATACTATAAAACTGTGCCCTATGGTTTTAAACCTGTACATAAGTGGGAATGTCTTCTCTGTATTCATTCCATCCAGATAACTCCACACAACAAGTGATTTTGAATGCTTCTATCTAATCTCCTCTTAGCCTACTTCTCTCCAAGGAAAGCAATCCCAATTTCTCCAACCTTTCCTTATATCAGAGGAATCACAGCCCGGAATTATTATTGTAAACTTTTTCTGCATTCTTGCCAATACATTTGCATTCTTTGGATCGTCCATCTGAGGTCTAACTAGTACCTTATACAAGTTCATAAGTTGAAAGATGGATCATAAATTATGAAGGAGTTTATGCAAAGGATGCTTTAATTGGAACTTCTCCCCACAGGACCTGACACTGAGTGAGACTCCACAGGAATATGCACTGGGTTTGACCTTGTGTTCATATCTGCTTGAGATAACAGTTATACAATTTTTAGATTAGACAATATTTTGCTGCTCAGGATCTTAAGGAAAAAAAAAATTAAAACAGCACGTGGAGACACAGGATAAACCGATTCAAGACTGGAAGTACACTTGACAGTAGTTAAAATGTGAAGTAATCTACCAGGACCATCTCTAACTAGAAAATTAATTAGATAAAGGACCAGCAGGTCTGGAAAGAAAAGAACAAACAATTGAATGTGGCCTGACTGTTTCCTAAAACGTTCAAGCTCTCTGTCTGTTTGTTTGGCCACAACTGGGCTACAATAAGTGGCTTAAACAAAAGATTTGCAGCACAAGTGATGTACAGATCAACAGGGATTCTGATTGAGCTTTTACTTTAAGATCATTACAGGCTTCAACAACATACAGGAAAAGGGATGATTTTAGATGCTAAGATTAGACTCATTCAAATCATGAAAGCCAAGGGTGATCAGCCTGGCAAACAATATTCCTTAGGTGTAGAGGCTTGACCTCTTCCGACATCTTCAAGACAATTTTAAGTCACATTTTTGGGAAACTATGAAATCACAGGTCCTTGATGGAGGTTTCCTAATTTTGGCTAATGTTCTTTAATGGATTTTTTTTGGCTCTGCTTTTCCAAGATGGAAGGAAAGGAGAGAGATGTCTTGAGGCTAGACTGGCAAGGGGACAGCCAAAGTTGAACTAGTCTCAAAAATTTGTAATACATCTCAAACCCAGGCACAGAGATGATACCTTGCACACTGCTTCACTGAGCAAGCACAATCCACAGCATGTTACTCTTCAGATCGCCATACAGATTAGAAACTGTCCTTGAGCCACTGAGCGTTGTCTGCACCTCTGGTCTTGCAACTCTGCAGACCAGAAAGATTCCATGTTTGATCCCTGGCTAGATGGAGTTGGTTTTTATTTTCTAGCTTAGGCTGCCCAATTTTATTCAGTTTTGATACTCATATGTCTGTGGGTAGTAAGGAGGAAAAACCTGACCTTAATCCAATAATTCTCTACACAGCACCACCTGGAGATAAACCTCCCTGTCAAATACATTGACATGTCATAGATACCTCAGGTTGTTGGGCATAATGTAAGAAAGAGCTGCCTATGCCTCTCAACTCTTCCCCACCATACATCAATGCAGGCAGACTTAAGACCAGACAAACGTGATTTCATGTGCTTCATCTTTCTAATTGGGATATTCATAAGTCCCCATAAAAGCAAAAAACAATATATGGTAATGATCACAATACCTCAAAAATCGCACTAAGCATTGCTACCATATATTAATGGGACAAATTCCACAGTTGAAATCTGAAAACATGCTTCTCACAAATCACAGTTGATATAAAACCTTATAATTATTAACATTTCTAATAGAAATGAGAGCTTGCGTAAAAGTGAACGAGGATAAGACACTGTTCCATCATCTTCAAATTTCCTTTGCAAAACATTTAGTCTTAACTGGCTCATTAATTTTTGGGGAAGGGGAACCTGCTGTTCCTACTTTGACTGGGCCTGGCCCGGTCAGACATTCCACATTAATTAGTCTAATAAGCATGGAATCAATGTTTCAAAAAGGCTATTACGTACAATATATAACTCTCAAATGCAGTATACCCTTTGAGGTGATTTACAATATGATTGTGTCTGATGACTGTTGAGGGATGAACATTGGCTGGGATACTGTGATCGGAGATAATGGGAACTGCAGATGCTGGAGAATCCAAGATAACAAAGTGTGAAGCTGGATGAACACAGCAGGCCAAGCAGCATCTCAGGAGCACAAAAGCTGACATTTCGGGCCTAGACCCTTCATCAAGGTCTAGGCCCGAAACGTCAGCTTTTGTGCTCCTGAGATGCTGCTTGGCCTGAGTTCATCCAGCTCCTCAATTTGTTATATTGGCTGGGATACGGCATGTTTTTGTTTGATTTCAACACACAAAGGAAAGGAATGTCAATTTAATTTCACAAATCAAGAAGAGCAATGGAGCATCGATTAAGAACCCTCATCTTTTGGATTGGGGAGGTCATGACATCATTATTAATGAAGGACCAAACTAAAATAGTAGCATTTCACACATCCAGTAAAGTAATTCTGAAGTACAATCACTGTCGGAGAGTAAAATCTACAAACAGCAATCTGATAATATCATAATCAAAAACAGAAATTGCTGGGGCAAGTCTGCAGGTCTGGCAGCATTTGTGGTGAAAAAGCACAGTTCAAGTTCATGTACATTGACCTTTCTTCAGATCTGGCAGTAGTTAGCAAAAGGTGGAATTTATGCTGGTGGGGGATTGGGGGTGGAAAAGAGGAGATGGGAGGAATGAGTGAACAGATAAGTGCTGATGGAGCGGGGGGGTGGGAGGGAGAAGAGAGATGGGGGGAGAGAGAGAGAGAGAACACAAAACAAAATTAGGCAGACAAATAGGAAACTTGATCGTAAACAAGAAGAGAAAAGCTGATAATGAGGACAATGTTCAGGTGAAAATGGGTTGGCCAAGCTGAAAGCAGCTATGTCATGACAGGTCCTGAGGTGTCAGGATGGGTAAATGTCATGGAAGATGTTGTTCAGGCTCTAAGATTGAGTTTGATATTAAGTCCTGAAGTCTGCAAGGTCCCCAAGTGGAAGATGAGATGCTGTTTTTCCAGCTTGCGATCAATAGACTCGCTAGAACACCACAGCAGGCCTGAGATAGAAATGTTGGCTATAGAGCAGAGTGGTGTTTTGAAGTGTTGGGCAACTAGAGGTGTGGGGGAATTCTTTTGACAGAACGTATGTGCTCTGCAAAGCAGTCACCTACTCTACGTTTCATCCCTTCAGCTCACATTAGATCACACAGAGCAGAGAATACAGTACACTAGATTGAATAAAGAGCAGGTAAATTGTTGCATAACTTGGAAGGTGTGTCTGGAGCCATGGATAGCGAGGAAGGAGGAGGTATACAGGCAAGTATTACGATTACATGGGAAAGTGCTGTGGGGTTATGGAGAAGGAGTGGACCAGGCTGTACCAGAGGGAACAGTCCCTGCGAAACGCTGACAAGGGAGGGGAAACGCACGTCTAGTGGTAGCACCCCACCAAAGGTGGCTCAGCACACCAAACCCAACTCCTGCCGTCAGCATAAATACTACCTTTTCGTAGCTGCTATCAGTCACTGGAATTGAAATATGAACCATCCTTTCTCAGCACAGACACTGCCAGATTTGCTGAGTTTCTCCAGCAATCTTAGTTTCTGTTTCAGATCTCAGATTACAACGTTGGTTGAAGGATAAATGTTGGCCATAGAGACAGCAAAAACTTTTCTGTTCCATCAGTAACACCCTAGGATCTCAAGGCCTGAGGGGGCAGAAAGTGCCATCAAAACCCTCAGTCTTGCAGGGAGTGTCAACAATTCAAATTTTCCAACCCCAACCAATTTTCTTAAGAACACAAGAATATCACTTACCATCAGCTGCCCTGCAATACAAGCCTGTCTTCTCCTCCAGGTCATACTGTGGGGAATAGTCTGACTTCCTATCACACACTTAACCTCCATGGTCTGTAGAGTGCTCAGCAGTTGTCCACCACCATCTACCTGAAGCAGCCCTGTGTAACAAAACAAATGATACATGACACACACATTTGCAGCAGCAACTGTTAGGCTTCCTCCGGATTTTAGGAAAAATAGCGACTGTGTCATTGCAGCATTGATGTATCAACCAACATTATACATTTAGGAAGTCCGAGGAAGGGGTTTCATCTTTTGACCGAGGTAGGTGTGATCACTTAGATCAGAAAATAAATGGGGACAATCAAAAAAGGTATCAATGTCTGTTGGGGCAGCCTTCAAGAATGCAGGCAAGTCCATACTGGATCCACTGTTCAGAGCGAATTTAGAAAAAAACTATGTTCAAAGCATTAAACAGTTGCATTTTAACAGTATTTCTAAGAGACCACAATGTCCCAAAGAGATCACTGAGGATAAGGTAAAACTGACACTCAACAGTTATAATTTTAGGGAAACTGAGGGAAGAGATATGTAGGGATAGATTTGAGATTTTTGAATGCAAGGAGAAATAATAACAGGCTGCACGGGTTAGAAATATAATTCCATGCAAAGATTTTATGATACCATGCCTCATGATGAAATGGGGGTGGAGGTGGAAGGAGAATAATGAACATCAAGATGGAGTTGCAAGGTTAGAGGTGCTTTCAACTCACAACGGTTCACTGACAAAGAGTACAAACTAGTGAGGAGAAGGTATGGGAAAACAAGTCCACAGAGGAACTTATGAACGAGCACAAAGGTTTTGAAAATAATTCAATGGCTGAAGGACTTGAATTGAGGACATCACACAGGTGACTGAGGTTTGAATTAATCGGAACTGATATACAAGAAGTTCAAGAAACCAACCAGCTAATAATTGAAGAAGTCACGCTCAGAGGTGAAAACATGTATATTGGGTGATTAAATTGACTATGAATCCAGACAAAGTAGATAGTGAGGAAAAGTTGTCATTTGACAGAGGGATCAAGAGATGGAGGAAAACAATTTAAGGTGACTAGCAAAAAGTTCGTTACTCAACAAATGATTAGGTTCCAGAATGCACTTCCCAAGAATGTGGTGGAATCAAAATCAATTGTGACTGTCACAACGCTATTGGATAATTATGTGAAGCAAACAGAAAATGCCAGGAAGAGATCCTGTGATGCAACAGGTGTCCCTGCCTCTGAACCTTATCACGAACACACCTTCCTTGGCCATCAAGACTTGGGTTGGGATTCAAAGCCAGAAATTCTGGTTGTTAAGTATAAACCTGCACATCCTTCCAACACACACCAACGGCAGGCAGCAACAGCGAGAGAGATTTGTTGTCAGCGACATGAAGAAAAAACATTGGAGCCTCAATCATCACCATCATAGATCCAAGCTATAACATGCATGCTAAACTAGGCTTACAATGTGGACAGTTGTGAAAAACCTACTTAGAACAACCGTATGAGAATTGGATGGAATTCCAATTATAGGGATTTATAAAATCATGAGGGGCAAGGATAGGGTGAATAGACAAGGTCTTTTCCCTAGAGTGGGGGAGTCCAAAACTAGAGGGCACAGGTTTAAGGCGAGAATGGAAAGATTTCAAAGGGACTGAAGGGACAACTTTTCCATACAGAGGGTAGTGCATGTATGGAATGAGCTCCCAGATGAAGCGGTGGAATCTAGTACAATTACAACATTTAAAAGGCACCTGAATGGGTAAGGAAGGCTTTACAGGGATATGGGCCAAGTATTGAAAAATGGGGCCAGAGATTTATTCAGGATATCTGATCAGCATGAACGATTTGGACTGAACTGTGTTTCCATGTTTCCATTAGAACAGGGTTCTAATGTTTTCATGAAGCATACAGGATCCCAAAAGTAGCCAAGAGCTAAAGAAAAGGTGTACTGGAGGCAACAAAAATATAGCTACACCCATTCAAAAAATGCCAGGTTACAAAAGAAAAAGCTGCAGAGCAGCAACTTGCTCTTCCAGAAAGATGGTGCATACATAATAGGCCAAGCGGCCATCTTCTGTACTGTACTGTAACTGTTCTACAATCAATACTTAAACATGTTATTGCACTATAATTACACAATATAAATTTGTAAATGTGTAAATATAAAGTTGCAATTATCGTCCCATAACCTCCAAAAGTTTTTAAAGCACTCACCTGGATCAATGGAGACTAGCATGTGTTTCAAACATTCCCCTGGCCTGAACATTTTCTCAATGTTGGCTAACTCCTTTCTCATCACTTTTTCCTCTTCTTTTTGCCGCTGAATATTTTCTTTCTCTAATTTCCGTTGCTCTCTTTGTTGCTGCTTTCTTAGTGCATCTGATCGAGCATTTTCTATTTCTACTACATTCCTTTTTAGTTTTTTCTGTGGTTGGAATGAATCTGATGCTGGTTTTGCAGTGGAACAGGCATTCCTACCATGCACTTGAGCTGAATTTAAATCTGGAATATGTGATGTTGTTGCTTGCCACTTACAAGCTTCATCTCCCTCATCCGAGTCTGAAATGTCCCACATAGAGTGTGAACGAAAAGCTTTCCGTCTAACAAACACAGGTCCTGCGTCTTGGCCTTCACTGAGCTGAACAGCTTCAGTCTCCTTAATTTCAGAATCATCTTGGCTAATTTGACAGGTACTGGGAATTGATGCCTTGAGTAAAGAGCTAGGTTTGGAATTTTCTTGACTAGATTTAGAAATTGAGTAGTCAAACTTCTCCAGATTTTGGTTTTTAGTGAGCTTTCTTTTCAGTCTCTCTGCTAGAGGGATAACAAGATCCTGATCCTCATCACCATCACTCTCACTACTTGCAATTGTTACTACTTCATTAGGCAAGCATTTAACAGAGTGCCTAGGATTTGTCTGAGAACAACTAGTTTTGGCCAGTGGAGGGTCACAATTATCAGAGTCTGAACCTTCTATAACAACCAGGTTTGAATGTTCCGGAGTTCTGTGCTTGGAATCAAATGCACCATCACAGGCCGTGTGGCTTCGAAGGCCAGTAAAACTGAAAACTGGCAGTTCAAGTGAATCATTATTTAAATCTGTGTCACTAGTTTCTTCTTCCATCATCAGACCATAGCATTTCCATTAACTCCAAGTTGTCAGACCTCAAATAGAAAAAATATGCAACAGTAACATAAATAAAGAAATTTACACAATTTCTGATGGGTTTTGTGCTGCTCAAGATGAAAAAATGATTGTAATGAGCAACAGAATGTTACATAAAACCGTAATAATAGAATACAGGGACCCATTATCAGTACTGGCAACATCCAGCACAGATTTTTTGTACAGTAATGCACTTTCTATTCTAACCCAACAACTTGCCTCAGCCACCACACAACTAATGGCTGCAAGTATTCCCTTTTTCTGTAACCATCCCATGGACTTTGTGCCACTTAATTCCTCCAAATGAATTTCAATCTCAATCCAAATAACCAAGAAGTGGGTTGTTCCTGTTCTAAAAACTGAAAAAAAAGTACTGATGGCAAGGTGAAAGGAAGCTGTAAGAATATTTATTAAGGAAGGTATAACGGTACACCAGAAATTATAAAAAGGGTACAAGGAGCAATTTATCTTGCTTCTAATTTATAACAAAATTTTAAAATATCAAAATATAGCCAGAAAAAAATTTCTGGGCTTTACGAAGAGCCTTTGGATAAAGAAATATCATGATGTTGAAATGATTCATCATGACTTATGCCAATCTTGGAGAAGGTAGCATTCCAGACACTACACTTACTTCCAGTGGCACCATCTACGGAAGATCCATTAGGATGCTCATCTCTTAGTTTATTAACTGGTAGTAATTCTGCTTCCCTCAGATTTACTGCCTTGATGCTGTTTAGAAGGCTGACCTTTACCTATTCCTTTGTCTGCACCACTGTTTTTCTCTCTTACTGGGCTCCAATTCCACCCATCATTTGCTCCTCTCCCCTCTTCAGCTTATATACCAACTTTTTCCGAGCTAAGGCCAGTTCTGAAGCATGGTCACTGGACCTTAAATGTTAACTCTGCCTTCTCTCCATTGATGCTGCCAAAACTGCTGAGTTTTTCTGACAATTTCTGTTTTTGTTTCAAAAATTTTCTTTGTTGTCAAAAAAGTTCTCAACTGAATACCAGTGGTGCAGCCTACTTCAGTCATTCCTTCTCCCGATCTCAGCTACGCCAAGATTATTAATCTTTCCCAGTTCTCTCTGAAGAAGTGACTCTTGTACTGATGCTTGGAGAACCTTAAACCTTCAGTCCAAAAAACTATATTCAATACTAATCTATTCTCTGTCATTCAATCTATTTCCATTGTTTGTTCCACATGCATCAATGTCTTTCAGACTATTTTCGCTACGTTATCATACACTTTTTGGAAGTCAATGTGCAGCAACTATATCAAACACATTCCCTTCATGTAACCTATGACCTGACTTAAAAAAAACACAAAGGAATTAGTTAAAACACAATTAGCCTTTAATTCCTGTGGCTGGAATCGTGGCTGCACAATGATTACAGGAAGGAAAGTTTCTGAAGAAGGGTCTAGTCCCGAAACGTCAGCCTTCCTGATCCTCTGATGCTGCTTGGCCTGCTGTGTTCATTCAATTCTACACCTTGTTATCACAGGAAGGAATGTATTAGTTTTACAATGTTAAAAAAAAGTTGAATCAATGTGATTAAATTGTGCACATAAATGGTAATACTGCACATATTTGTTTGCATTTAGCTTTGAATATATATCACATAAAAAACCAAGAATAAAAATAAAAGCCATATTTCCATATCGTGGGGCTATTACAAGACCGTGCACCCGGATGAATACTGGAAAACTGACAGATGAACATCAACCACAAACTGATCCTACCTCGCGTACCAGCAACCACAGCATCAAATTCCCGCTTGAAACTTCAGCAAACGCGCGAACTAACAAGCGTCGCAAAAGCTCAAGCGCGGGGACAGTGGAGAGGCGGGAGATCCAGTGGGAGAACGGCCGGGAAGGGAGGAACACATCGGAATCGAGCAACAGCGCGCTCTCCTCCAAACTGCCGCCACCACCGCACTAAACCCCGCCCACTGATCACCCATTGGTTCGGGGAACAGATTTTCCCCCAATCATCTCGGTGTAAATACTACCGCCTGGAGAAGGATTGAGGCTCCGCAAGCTTGTGTTTTCAAATAGACCTGTTGGAGTGTGATTTCTGACCTTGTCCACCCCATTCCAACACCGGCACCTCCCCATCTTCAATAGCAATGTCTCAATTTGCTTGATGATCCGATCGGAATACCGTATTTATTCGGCTCCGAACAGCCGGAAAACATATAAGATGAAAATGACAGTCCAGAAACACACGTGTAGGAGTGTTTACAGGCCTTCTGAAAATATTGATGAGAATTTTGAATAAGACGATACCTAGTACTGTTTACTGAGCCTCACCGACTCTCGTTCCCACCAACTGTCGAAACGACACGAGCGCAATACAGCCTCGCGCATGCGCACCGCTCACGATGGGGCGAAGCGTGCGCAATCCCCGACCTTCGCCCAAGCCTGGGCTTGAAAAGTTCTCTTTTTGTCGTGGTTAGGAGTAAAAATAATCCCCACTAAGCATCTATTGTTCTGTAAAATGTAGAAAGGAATGCCTGGTTGGTGCGACCTTTAACCTTGTAGTTACACAGAGTCTGTTCAGGCTAACCAGGTTCAGGGGTCAGGAAAATGGCGGCGCTCATATCGTGGATCAGAGCTGGTACTCAAAGTGGTGAGTTAAAACGTGTCTACACGTGTCCTAAAGACTAAGGAAGCTGCAGTTAGTATTTACAAGCTGTTTACAGTTTTATGTAAAAAGTACCCGTTTTGTTTTGATTCTGAGAAAAAGTACTATCACAAATCCTGAAGGTGACAGGATAGATGAATCGAGCAATTGAGAAGGCGTACCGGAGGCTTCCTTTATCAGTCCTGGCATACGTAATAAGAGCAGGGGAGTTATGTTGCAGCTGTACAGAACTGTGGTTAGCGTTTGGTCACTGTTTCTGGTCACCACACTATGAGAAGGATTTGATCGCGTGGGAGCGGGTGCAGAGGAGATTTACCAGGATATTAAAAACCGAAAGGACTGCGGATGTAAATGAGGAAGAAAAACACAAACAGTTCTGAGGGTCACCAGACCCGAAACATTAGCTCTTTTTTTTCTCCCACAGATGCTGCCAGACCTGCTGAGCTTTTCCAGTAACTTCTATTTTTTTTTAACCAGGATAATGCTTTGGAATGGCAAAGTGTAGAGCTGGATGAACACAGCAGGCCAAGCAGCATCTTCTGTACTGTTGTGTATCTTGAAGTCTGCCTTGGAGGATGCTTACTCGACGATTGAAGGCTGAATACCCCTTGACCGCTGAAGTGTGCCCCTGCTGGGAGGGAACATCCCTGTTTGATTTTGTGTGGTGTCCATTCATCCATTGACCTAGCATCAGCATAGTCTCACCAATATACCATGCCTTGAGGCATTCTTGCCTGCAGCTTATGAAATAGACAACATTGACTGAGTCGCATGAACATCTGTGTATGTGGAGGGTGGTATTCCCACATGTGATGTAGTATCCATGCTGATGATCTGACATGTCTTGCAGAGGTTGCCATGACAGTGTTGTTTGGTGTTGTGATCGATGTTGTCCTGAAGGCTGGGTAGTTTGCTGCAAATGATAGACTGTTTGAGGTTTGGCAGTTGTTTGATGGCGAGAAGTGAAGGTGTAGGGAAGACCTTGGCGAGATGCTCAACATCATCAATGACATGTTGAAAGCTGCAAAGAACATGGCACAGATTGTCCACTCTGGGGAAGTACTGGATGACGAATGGTACTCTATTGATTGGATCCTGTTCCTGACTTCTGAGGAAGTTTGTTGCGGTTTTTCACTGTGGCACATCAGAATTAGTGATTGACAAGTTGAGCCTCGTATCCCATTCTTAGAGGGCATGCTTCAAAATCTTTAGGTGTCCATCACGTTCCTTTTCATCTGAGAACATCCTTTGTATGCTTAGGGCTTGTCTGTAAGGGATGGCTTCTTTAGCTTCCACCCTAAACGTAGTAGAGAAGTGCAGCATCATGTGGTTATCTGTGGGCTTGTGATAGAGTGAGGTACTGAGGTGTCCGATCTTGACAGAGATGCATGTGTCCAAGAATAAGACTGATTCTGAAGAGTAGTCCGTAGTAAGTCTGATGGTGGGATGAACCTTGTTGCTATCACTATGTAATTGTTTCAGCGATTCCTTGCCATGCGTCCAAAGGAAGAAACTGTCATGAATATACCTAGTGTATAGCATTGGTTATAAGTCCTATACAACAAAAAAGTCTGACTTGAACTTGTGCATGAAAATATTGGCATATTGGGGTGCAAATTTGGTCCCCATGGCTATTCTGTGTGTCTGGATGAAGAACTGGTTGTCGAAGGTGAAGAAGTTGTGGTTGAGGATGAATTGTAGGGTGGAATCTAGAAATTGGTGGTTTTTGATATTGAGTACTGAGGTTATTACAGTGATGCCCTCATCATTGGTGATGCTGGTGTAGAGTGCTGAAACATCCATTGTGATGAGGAACGTTCCTGGCTCGACTGGTCTGTGTGTGCTGAGTTTCTGTAAGAAATCTTTAGTGTCATGACAGAAGCTGGCAGTTTCCTGTACAATGGGTTTCAAGATGCCCTCGACATAGCCAGAAAGGTTTTCACACATGGTCCCCCATTTCCTGATGTGATGGGACATGTGTTGGCTTTGTATATCTTCAAAAGGCAGTAGACATCCCCTATGCAAGAAGTACACGGGATGAGAGTGTGTTTGGTACTCTGAAGGACTGAATCAAAAATCTTGACCAGTCTGTTCATTTGTCAGGTGTGTTCTTTGGTTGGATCAGCAGGTAGTTATCTGTAGTGTTCCTAGTTAAGCTGTCAGTACACTTCCTTGCAGTTGTGTGTTCTATTCTGGATGACAATGGCTCCTCCTTTGTCATCAAACCAGGAGACAATGTTGTGGCTTGACAGCATGGATGGTGTTGCATTGTGCCTGGGTGATGTTCTGTGCTACTTTGAGTGTGGCTGATAAATCTGGTGTTCATGCATTCTCTAATGACTTCAGCACACCTGTCAAGTCCAGGGCAATGGCTCTCCAGAAGGGTCCAATTCGACTCCTCCTTTGCCCATGTTTTATAAATTCCTGCTTTAGAAATAAAACCAGTCTGACTCCAAACCAAAATACAGACTGATTCTAAACAAGGCCTCACACCTTACATTTATTGTCTGACCAAAAATGTCACCTCTTCTTTAGGCTAATAAAACCTTTAGTTCTCTCGGGGCAGTGATTTGAAAGAAATTCGGGGATTTACATATACATATTCATCGGTTAAGCCCTTCTAACTGAGTAAAGAATTAACAGCATCTTAGGTTTGTTGAATACATCCTCATCAGTGGTGTGACCCTTTGATCTGTTACTTATAAAGTTTGTGTTTTGTGTGTTTCTTTCTCACATCAGCTGACGAAGGAGTTACACTCTGCAAGCTGGTGTTTTCAAATAAACCTGTTGGACTGTAACCTGGTGTCGTGTGCCTTCTGACTTTACTTTCTTTGGACAGAGAAGGCTTGGACATGGCCTGATATAAGATTATGAACAGGGTTGATGGATACCTAAGGGTGACAATGTGGACTTCACAAGCTTCGAAATCTCCCCTCCCCCGGCCACAACCCAAAACCAGTCCAGCTAGTCCCTGCCTCCCTAACCATTCCTCCCACCTCAAGCTCAAGCCCCACTCCCATCTCCTACCCAATAACCTCATCCCACCTCCTTGACCTGTCCGTCCTCCCTGAACCAACCTATCCCCTCCCTAACTCCCCACCTACATTCACCTTCACTGGCTCTAACTCCACCTCTTTGACCTGTCTGTCTCCTCTCATCCTATCTTCTCCTTTATCCATCTTCTATCCTCCTCCCCCTGTCTCCCTAATTATTTCAGAATCCCCTTCCACTCCCCATTTCTGAAGAAGGGTCTCGACCTGAAACATCAAACTTTCCTGCTCCTCTGATGCTGCATGGCCTGCTGTATTCATCCAGCTTCACACCATTTTATCTCAAATTCTCTAGCATCGACAGTCCCTACTATCTCTGATAGAAAGCGGCTGTTGCCTTTAGTTAAAGGGTCAATAACAAGGCAGCACACTTAAGGTGAAAGGCAGGTTTAGAGGGAATTTGAGGAAAACTCTTTTCACTCAGTGGGTGGTAAGGGTCTGGAATGCATTGCTTGATAGTGTAGTTGAGGTGGATAAATCAATATTGTTTTTAAATTGTACTAGTATGAGCCAGTTGAAATATCATAACATTCAAGGCTATGGGCCAAGTGCTGGAAAGTGGAACTCAATAGAGCAAAGTGCCTCTTCTGTATAATATGATTTCATGAATTTTCATTTCATTTGACACATGGTTATTACTCAACAGAATGATACTGTTTGTTGTTTTTAAAAATAATACTTTGGGCTGCAGTTGTATATATTCTAGTGACCTATTACGGATGGCTGAAGGTGACCAGGCATGTGAGCTCAGAGCTATGCTTTAAAGTTCTAAAATAGGATATTTTCCATTGAAATAATTGCAATAAGAAGAATCCACCAACAGCCTGCATTTGTGCGCTGTTGTCAGAGGAATAAATATTTAAACCATTTCACATGTGAAAATTGATAGGAGATCTGGTGTATGGGGTCAAACAGGGGTCTGATTAAAACAAGCAAGTGGTCAAGAGAATAGAGGAACAGAGAAGGCTAACATTCGCATAAGGTGCAACATTCCTGTATAGGTGAATGCTAACTCTTAAATATAAATGGCCATTAGGGACTGCCTTCGGGCGACAGATTGAGGTCTCTCGAGTGGAAACCAGTACTGATATGACTGATGCATTTGGCATTGCAGATGCAGCCAACAGAAAAAAGGATTGGATTTTTAAAGGTAGTATGTTTTAAATAGATATGGCTATGGCAACATGAAGCTTTGAAAAGTTTGTTGGTAAAGATTGCTAAAGCAAAACCCAAGAAAGGAAGAAATAGGGCAATACTTGAATGTCATGTGCAAATGGAAAGTAAAGTACCTTTCCTGAAACTCTGATGATTATAAGAAGACAAAAGCATTTTGGTTCATTGTAATTCATCAATCTAATTAAATGTTTCAGTTCCCCATTATGGCACCAATTGTTAGTCAAATTAATTTTCTGTGTTTTCCTTCACTACGCTTTAGTGGTGGTTCATTTCAAATGTTGATCACCCTTTGTGCAAAAAAAAATCACTGATATTAGTTGTAAATTTACATTTATCTATTCACCATCCATTACTTCATGTAGCTGGCCCACATAAAGTATGATAATGGAATCATACAAAGAAATTTACAAATAGAACCTATTCAGCACATTATGTCCATGTCAGCCAAGAAAGAACTGTCTGGCATAATCCCACTTTCCCCAGTTTCTGTGCGTGATACTTCAATTGCATATTTAATTACTTTTGAATATGGAAAGCATTTCTACCATAGCCACTATTTCAGGCAATAAATTCAAGATCTTCTCCATCTTCTGGGGAAAATGTCTTTTTGCTCAATGAGAACTAGGTAATTTGGTCCCACTTATCAAGGCTGCTTATAAATTTATACACCTCCAATTAGATTTTCCTTCACCTTATCAAATCTGTCAGAAGTAAAATTTTTCAGTCTGGCAATATATTTGTAAACAACCTCTGTACCTTCTATAGCATGGTCATCTGTATCCACCATCGAGGTTGGACCGAGTGATCTATAATTATTTAGCATGTCTTTGCTTTTAAAAAAAGAACACATTGTTAGCAGTCTTCTAGCCTTCTAATATCTATGTGTAGTCAGGAAGGCCTGGAAAATATTCTAGGTCTCCATTGCTCTGTTACTAGCCTTCACTGAATTGTTACAGCACAAGAAGCTATTTGGCCTCTTACGACTGAGCCAAAACTCAGCAAGAACAATTTCACTCAGCCACTCTGCAGCTTTCTCCCTGTTACCTACACATTCTTCCTCCTTGGATTTTTTTTTCCTTTATTCTTTGACGAGATGACATCAGGCAGCAATTTTTCCCCATCCATAATTGCCCAGAGGGCAGTTCAAGTTACCAACATTGCTATGGGTCTAGAATCACATGTAGGCCAGACCACGTAAGGTTGGCAGTTTCATTCCCTAAAGGACATTGGTGAACCAGATGGGTTTTCTGACAATCAACAACGGGTTTGTGGTCATTTTTAGATTCTTAATTCCTGATATTTTATTGAATTCAAATGCCATTGTCTGCCGTGATGGGATTTGAACCCAGATCCCCAAAATCTACTCTGGGTCTCTGGATTAACATTGCATTGATAAAAGCACTGGACCGTTGCCTCTTCGCAATAATCAATCCATTTCTGTCTTCAGTGCCTTGCTTGAACTTATGTCTACTCCAACCTCGGGCAGTGCATTCTAGTCTGAATCACTTACCAGACGAAAAGGTTTTTCCTCATGTTGCCATTCTTTCTTTAAACTTCACCTTTCGGTTCTCAGTCCCTCCACTAATGAGAACAGTTTTCCCCACATTGTCTCTTGAGATCCCTTATGATTTTGAATATGTCTATCAAACTTACTGTCAACCTTCTTTCTTCTAAGGAGAACTATCTCAGGTTCTCAGGTCTGTCCATGTAATTGGTGTTCCTCACTACTGGGACTGTTCTCTCGCGTCTTTTGTACATTCACTGTCATGTTAATTCCCACCTCATCATTGGATTCCTGAATCTCTCATCTATGCAGTTGTTTTCTTTTGACTTGATTGTACCAATTCTGTCCTGGCCAACTTGCTGTATTTCAGCCACCATCAGCTTGAGGTGATCCAAAATTCAGTGCCTTATTTTCTAACAGGCATCAAATGTGTACACTTTTCAACCCTGTAATCGCTGACTTACGTTGGATACTTTCTACTCCCCCATTTTAAAATTCTCACATGTTTTCAAATCGCTTTTTTCTCCCACATTCACCATCTCTCTCTCTCTTCCCCTGTCCCACTATCTCCAATCCTGGAATCCTTCTGGAAGTCTAAATTCCTGCCATTCTGAATTCGTAAGTATCTCTCATTTTAACTGCTATGCTATGATGGCCATGCTTAAAACAGCCAACCTCTTAAGCCCTGGAATACCTCTCTGTGAAATTTTCTGCCTCTAACTGTTTAAAAATGCAACCTAAAAGGTACTTTTGTGACCAAACTTTAGATCATCTGCATGTATCTCCTTAAATTGATTTCTGTTTTGACTGGTTTCACCCTTGTTAATGTAAAAAGTTGGAATAGGCTGTATGACACCTCAAACCATCTCCCATTTTCAATAAGTCATCAATAATCTTTGACGTACGTTTCATTCTCTTTGAGAACGCTCAGTGGTTGATCATAGAGTGAAGGATTTTTCATTTCAACTCTGATCATTTTTTGATCCGCCTTTAAGACAAAAACACTGGATACTGCAAAGGCTGTGTGCCCTGACAACATTCTGGTAATAGTGCTGAAGATTTGTGGTCCAGAAGTTGTCACACTTGAACCAAGTTCTTGTAGTACAGCTTCAACTCGGGTAACTGTCTGGCAACATAGAAAAAATGTTTAGTCAGACATATATACAAATAGGAGGACAAATCCACCCTGGCCAGTTACTGTCCCTTTAATCTGCTGACAATCATCAGTTCAGAGATGGAAGGTGTCATCAATAGTGCTATCAAACAGTGCTTGCTTAGCAATAAGATGCTCAGTTTGAGTTCAGCTAGGGCCACTCCGCTCCAGACCAAATTACTGCCTTGGTCCAGGCATGGACAAAAGAGGTGAACTCCAGAAATGAGGTGAGAATGACTGCTGTTGACTGAGTATGGCATCAAGGACGTCTGGCAAAACTAGAGTGATATTTGGCACGAAGGAAAATAGTTATGGTTGTTAGAGGTGATTCATCTCAATTTCAGGAGATTACTGCAGGTGTTCCTCTGGGTAGCATCCTGGGCCCGAATCGTTGACCATCGCTCCATGATACGGTCAGAATGGATGACTGCACAATGTTCAGCAGCATTTGCAACTCTGCCAATACTGAAAATGTCCACGTTTGAGCTGACAAGTAACCAGTAACTTTTATGCCACGTAAGTGTTGACCCAGACAGAAAAGACTACATTTCCTGAATTTACCTGAATTGGGTAAAGTCTTATACTGAGACTGTAATTCCTAAGTTGAGATTCATTTCCAGGGAAATAGTCATTCAGCATCAACCAAATTACATCCAGTTAGAATCTGAAACACCTTTTAGATTTTTTAAAACATGCTTCATCAATGCAATTGACTCAATGTGTTTTCCATAATTACATGATAGACTTATAACTCAGTAATTTTCTCAATTTTCTTTTTCTTTTTCACCTAGCACAATTTCAGAAGTTCTTCTTCCAGACACCCATCTGATTACTTGCCTTCTGTTTTTAATATTCCCATAGGATTTTTGGCTTTTCCACAGTCAGCAATTATTGCTGTGAGATGGGCATCCAAAAAGGCAGGTGGCAGTTCCAAAAATCTGGGCGGGAAGAGTCCTGGTCGGCGATATGGATGGAAGAAAGGCGATGGTATGATTATTTTAAATCCGTCTGTTCAAATATATACGACATACCTCTATGGTTGGTGAGAGTTAAACCCCAGACTTTCCAGTCCAGAGCTTGAAACGCTACCACTGTGCGACAAGACCATTCAGGCAATGATATAAATATTCTTGATCAGTCTGTTCAGACATGATATGTCACACCCTGGAATAGGTAGGATTTTAACTTGAGCCTTCTAAGGACAATACCATTGTGCCCCAAGACCCCCTTTAAAATGTAAATAGCAAAGGATGGTTTTGATCCATCAATCTTGCATTACAGATGGTTCTGCTGTGCCACTCTGCTGCATGTTTTAACAAAAGCATATATTATGCACAGCCAACTAGACAGAGATCAGCCAAGAAACAATGATATATACTGGCCTTTAATGGTAATATTTTTCCTTAACAGCTGAATAAGCCTGCTTAATTAACAATGGGGAGAGTAACTATCCTCAACTTTAAAATCAATATTCTTCAAGAGCTTAAAAATCACACTTCCAAATTTGGTATCATCATGCACTCCCTTGGGGGAACAATGCAGTCTACCACCCTCCAGTCTGGAAAAACTGTTCGCTCTTGTTTTAAACCAAGCTGCCACCTACCTTCTTTTTGTATGAACTTCAGTTTTGTTAACAATCATTTTTTGTGACAATTTTAAAGATTTTCAAGATGATTTTTAGCTCAGGTTGTGGACGAGTTTGTAGACATTCTTGCTGAGCTGGTGGGTTTGGTTTCAAACATTTCATCACCCTGCTAGGTAACATCGTCAATGCGCCTCCGGTGCAGTTTCAGTGTTCTGTCCCACTTGTTATTTATATGCCACGGTTTGCTGAGGTGGTTAGTGTTACTTTCGGTTTTGTTTCTCAAATTTTGTAACATACAAAATACCATGCAAGGACAGTGAGAAACACTACATAGGCCAAACCAGAAGAAAATGGACTGTATGAATACACAAACATCAACTAGCCACCAAGAGACATGACCAATTCTCACTTGTCTCACTACACGGACAACAAGGGACACAAATTCAACTGGGACAATACATCGATAATCGTATAAGCCAAACAAAGACACACCAGGGAATTCCTGGAGGCCTGGTATTCCAAATAGAACTCCATCAATGAACACATTGAATTAGACCCTATGTACAAACCACTGAGAAACAAAACCAGAAGTAATACCAACCACCCTAGCAAACTGAGGCATATAAATAACGAATGGAACAGAACACTGAAACTTCACTGGAGGTGCACTGACAATGTTACCTAGCAGGGTAACGAAACATTTGTAACCAAACCCACAGGCTCAGCGAGCATGGCTACGACCTCACCATTTTAAAGATCCATATAGACAACATCCATTGCATTCTTTTTATTAACCTTCTATCATATTAGTCAAGCTCACTCTGTCTTTTACGAATCTGCTCTTATTCTCTCTCGTTAATGAAACTCTCCATGTGCCTATTGATTACTTTTCCCCAGATTGTTGCTTATGACCGTTTGCTGTTATTGATATTAAACTAAAGGGGCTGTCGCTTGGGGAACTTAGAATGAGTATGTTACCTAGTCGAGATGGCTTGCTAAAGGAAGGGGAGTGAAGGATTTGCTATAGTCTTCCAATCTTCCCTAGCTATGGGAGGGATGTCAAATGATTGGCGAGCAGGAGATGTAACATACCTTTATTCTAGAAACAGTATAGGGACATTCCTGTTAATTATTGGTTGCGGAAGGTGTAAGCTTAACTGACAGGTGAAAAGAAAAGAGGAATAAGGTGCATCAGAGAGTGTGAGTATAATATGCTGGAGACTGCAGCAATATCATATTAGATAAAACAGATTAAGAATCTGAGGAATGCAAAGATTGCCACATCATGGTCCAATAATCACTCTTAGCTAAGTGCCAACAGAGACGTGGCACAGTCCCAGCTCCTGCAAGTCCTCCTTCCTGATTAGTCCAAGACATATTAATTAAGTAGGTTCTTCTGAGCATGTTTCAGGAATTCCTCCACTTCCTGAGCCTTTACTGTAACATTAATTACTAAAATGTCGATTGTGCTGAAGTACTGCAACGTCACCACTTTGTAGTTCTCGCACATCTGTGTGAATTTCCCATCAAATATGCCTATTTGAAGGCCTATAGGTAATAGCCCAGCACCATGATTCTACTCTATTTTGCTTCTCTCACCAATGGAATTCTCTCTTTGCTCCCTAAATACATGTCCTCTTTTCAACAATAAAGTCCACACTACCAGCCTCCTCACATTTTCTCTTCCTTTCTTTTATTTCCTTGCTTAGTAAGAGGTCTCACCATTTTTCAGCCATGTTTCTGTTATTACCATTGCATAATTTTCCTACATGTTTATATGTTCTTGTAACTCACCAACCTTATTCATCACATTTTATGTACTTACATTTATGCTTTGTAAAGCTGTCCTCAGTTTTTTTTATATACTCCCCTTCCAAGTTGTGTCTTGATGGCTTTTCTCTCAGCACTCAGATCCATTTTTTCCTTTTCATACCTTTTAAATATCGCTCTAGTATATAGCCATTATCATGACTTTCATCTTTTGCTCTGGACAACCTCCCAATCTGTTCCACTTCTCCCCCACCAGCCACCAACATACAAAACATACTCCAGCTCCTTTCAGTTCAGACAAAGATTCATACTAAATGTGAAAAATTAATTATGTTTTTCTCTCCTTGATGCTGCCATATCTGCTGAGTTTCTCCAGTACTTTCTGTTTTTGATTCGTAAACCTGTCTTTGTAGTCCTCGTAATCCTTTTTAATCTGCTCCTACGTAAAATGTTACTAATTCTTTCTGTAGCACTGTCTAACAATCTTACACATTTATGCACCTTGTTTTGTTTCTCTATGCTGGTGTTCAATGTCTATACCCCTACCCTCACCTTCCAGCAGCCCAATCTGGAAATTTAAATCCTTACTAGCCAAACTAGTCCTTCTACCATTGAGTACACTGGTCATCAATCTTGTCAAGGTGAAACGTCCTTTTTAAAAAGTGCCTCTCACGCCAGAACTATTCTTCAAACATCAGTGACAGATGTAGATGAAACATATGAACCTACGCTGACGAGTAGCAAATATTACAAGCTTGACTTTGGTAACAAAGTTTGATCCTCTGTTCCAATTTTTAGTATCAGTGTCCAAAAATGTCTTAGGATATTTCATCAGGGATGGTCAGTGAGAGGTGATATGCTCACCTAAGTAGTTCTGTTCCAATTGTACATGCGCGTGTGTGTGTGGAATAGCTCAATGTATCTATTTCCTCTATAACATAAGAATTTCTAAGCAATAACAAAAAAGTAAATATGAAATGAAAGTCAGATCACATTGTTAGGACCAGCCACAGCTGGACTAATATTTGCCCACATCCTTTCTCTGGCCAACTGTGTAGTTTTGCAGTTACTAGCCTGCCACCTAGCATCAGGACATGTTCTGGACTGATACGTGACTTCACATCAACTACATGTCTTGAAATGTAAGCAGTAGGCTGAGCTTGCCTGAGGAACAAAATACCAAAGGCATTATGGCTGCCGTATTTACCCAGTTCTCAAAGTGAATCATACTGGAATATCTGGAGCTATGTTGTAAAGTTCTTTATAAACAAATTGTTTATAACTTGGTCTTTACAAGTGCACATGTCATTTTGGCACAGCATTAACTTTTTGCAACTTTACTGATTCCCTGTGAATGGTGGAATATTCAACTGTGGAGGATGTTGCAGCTGTTTCCTACCCATTGAGAGTCCGTTGAGGATCCTGTAAAGTCATCCAGACCCGAATTACTGTCTGATATTTTTTTCCTCCTTCTCCCTTTCTCTGTTTCAGATACCAATTGCAACATTCCACTTGCAATCTTGAGGTATTGACGAGAAGCAAGCTGGGGTCTTGGTGAAATATTTTATAACTTTGGGTGTGGAGATAGGATTTGGTCACATATAAAATCACGTTTGATGTACAAGAGAAGCAACAATGAGTGAAGGGAAGAGGATATTCCTTACCTCTGAACTCTCTCCATTGTTTGTTCCATTACTGGAGCCCTGCTGTTTCAGTCTCTCTGTCTTTCTTCTTTCTCACCCTCCCACCACCACAGAAAAGAACTGGGGAAATGTCTGACAAACTCTTTTTACTTTATTTCCATAGGGGATTTTGTTCGTATAGGAAACATTTTGGCAACACAGCGCCTGATTCGCTGGCACCCAGGAGCCAATGTAAGTTATTGCTGGAGAACCTTTAGGATAAACTAAGAGAGAGAGAGATCAGATCTGTCATATTTCTGAAGGATTTTAAATCAAGTATGTATGGGACACATCAGAATGGTTCCGGCTAAGAGGGTTTTGAATTACAAAGTTAGGTTGGATAATTTGGGTTTGTTTGGATCAAAGTAGATTGAGGGGAGATTTGATAGATCTGTCCAAGATTTAGACTTGGGTTCATGGTGGCACAGTGGTTAGCACAGTACTGCTTCACAGCGCCATCGACCTGGATTTGATTCCAACCTTGCATGACTGTCTGTGTGGTTTTTTTCCATGGTCTCGCATGGGTTTCCTCCAGATGCTCCTGTCTTCTCCCACAGTCCAAAGCTGTGCGGATTAGGTGTATTGGCCACATTAAAAAAAAATGCCCTGTAGTGTCCAGGGATGTGCAGTTTAGGTGGTTAGCCATGGTAAAAACCCCATTCTAGGTGGAATGCTCTTTGGAGGATCAGTCCAGACTTTATGGCTTAAATGGTCTCTTTCTGTACTTACGGAATCTATGGGAGAGAAACCTCAAACAAATAATACGGTAAACAAAGAAAATCTGTTCCCTTTAGTGGATGGTAGTGAACTAGTGAACTTACTTTTAAGGTTTTGAGAAAGAGATTTGGGGTGATTATGAGGAAGAACATTTTTGACACAGCATGTGATAATGACCTGAAAACACTGCCTGTGCAGGTGTTGGAACCAGGGATGGTAAATGACTCAAAGGGAAAGCAGACAGGCACTTGAAAGGAATAAACTTGCAGGACCAGGAGGAAATAGGATTGACTAGTTTGCTAGATACAAAAAGACTACAAGGAATTAATGAGCTAATCATGTCTTTTGTTGCAGTAATTATTATTTTGTGTTCAGATCCTTCCAGATACCAGACTTTTATTTGCCACTTTTCTCATTTTTTGTCTGTTGCACTCTTGAAATCTGTCATTGTTAAAGGCTTAGGAGTTAAGGTGGGAGTGATTCTTAACAATTGGAATGCTTTGTGGGACACTATTAACTCAAGTTAGAAGGAATTGCCCAGAAATTACCTGGAATACATGTAGAATAACTTAAACTGGGAACAGATCAGAATACTTGGTGCAGGGAGGAGAATACATGGGACATTATTGGAGCCTGAGCACTCAGGATCACCCTACTGGGCAGGAAATTGGCAACGGGTAATTCTTCTGGGTCATGGGGATGAAAGGTCAGCACATGGTGGCAGACAGTGATCCAAGTGACCGCGAATTGGTGCAAAGAACAAGCAGATGGAGTTGCTTAGGTACCAGTGCTGTATTAAAAGATGATGAACTAGCTGAAGCAGGACGGTGACATTAGTGCAGTGATAATGTTACCAGAGTAGTAATCCAGAGGTCTGGACTGATGTTTTGTAGACATGAGTTCAAATCATACCATTGCAGACAGAAGGAATTGAATTCAAATAAGTAATAAATCTGGATTAAAATGCTCATCTCAGTAATGATGATCATGAAATGACTAAATTGCATTAAATTGCCATTTAGTTCAGGAATGCCCTTTAAGAAATTTGCCATCTTGACCCACTCTGGCCTGTATTTGGCTGATTCTTAACTGACCTCCTGAAATGGCTTATAAAGTCAGGCAGTCAGCCACATCTTGTTTGATTCAGCTGTGTTTGCGTGGGTTTCCTGTAGGTGCTGCAGTTTTCTCATAGTCCAAAAATGTGCAGATTAGGTGGATTGGCTAAACTACATGCAGGATTAAGGGGATAGGGTCGAGGACTGGGTCTCGGTGGGATGCTTCTCGCAGATATGATGGGCCGATTGGCCTCTTTCCACACTGTATGGATTCTATGATTCACTGCAGAAAAATTAACAAACAAAGAAAGCCTGATTGTCCACCCGGCATTGACAGTTGTCCAGTCAATCTAGCAAAGTGATCTGGAATTGTGTGCCAAAATTAGAAGAGCTGTCGCACAAACTTGTCAAGTAACAAAAGTCAACTCTGAGCCCCATTCCTTGTTTCAAAGAAAAAGAGTTATAAATTCCTTTCTGTTTCAATAACCTGCTTTGAACTGTGTGGATTGTTCTGGGGCTAAGTCTGCTTAAGGTCTTACTTCAATGATGAACTAAGGGACTGCTGCATAGTCAGAAGTGAGACTTTTATACAGGATATTAAAATGAGTCTCTGTCAGGCAGACCTAAGCAGTCCTATGGCATTCCTTGGTGAAATACAATGTGGTTTTGCAGTCTCCTAATCAACATTTAACCCTTAAACATCACTGAAAAGATTATCCAGCCATTTTAACGATGGAAGCTTGCTGTGTGCTGATAGGTTTGTTCGCATTAAAACACTCGACATCTTGCGTACATGAAATATGTTATGTTATATAAGTGCTTGCAGTGTTTAGTTAAAATTTGTTTTCCTTGCATTGACTTTACACATGCGTATTTATATGGATTGTTTTATTGCAGGTTACAATTGGTCGGAATAACACTCTTGTCGCTCTTGAAGATGGAATTGTCCGTTATACTAAGGAGATCTATGTACCACCACCCCGCAGCTTAGAGAGCATGAAAGTGATCTCTCGCCTTCCAAAGGGGACACTCCTTTACAAGACATTTATCAATGTGGTTCCAAACAAGCAGGAAGGTTGCTTTAAACTGGTGGAAATGCTTTGATCCTGTGATGTGGCATAACAGATTAATGGATGGGGCAAATTGTTGGTCTTTGAATGACATTGGATTTATTCTGTTAAGCTCCTAACAGCAGCTTTATTTGAATTCTATAAATTTCACAATTGACCCAGTGCAACCCCGTGAATTGACACAGGTTCCTTCTGGTGATGTTGTAACACCTGGTTTCTTGATACTGCTGGTATTCTTTGTGAACTGGTGTAGGGCAGTGGACGTTATATTTGCAGCTTCTGTTGTAAAGTCAAAATCGTACCCTGAGCTATGTTCATTATTTTTACGTGATGTACTTCTCATTAGAGTTGAATTTGTTTGTGTTTGTGTTATGTAAAAAGCCATTGGCAAAAATACCAACACACAACATCTGGACATTGCAGACAAGCTGCTAACATCTCTCGCTGCTAAACTACACACTGTTCTGCTAGTTTTCTTCAGATTTAGTAAAATAATAGCTTGATTAGGGTACAAACCCACAAATGGTTGATATGTTGCAGTGTAGGTCTAAAATCAATCACTCTTAAATTATTTGTGAACTTGCCACAAGAATGTCATAGACTCTCAGAAAACAGAAGGCCATTCAAACCATCATGCTTATGCTGTCTTTTTGAAAGAGCTTTACAGTTAGTTGTAATCCCTGGTCTTCCCCCATATTCTTGCAAACATTCCCTACATTTAGCCAGTGGGTTATTTGTTAAGATTGGATAACAGTCTGCCAAAAACCATCACTCACTTAACATCAATAAGCTAACTTTTTGGCTTGCTCGCATCCAAGAGTGGAAATTCTGACTAAAATAAACTAATTAGCTTGATACAGATATAGTAGGAACTGCAGATGCTGGAGAATCTGAGATAACAAGGCGTAGAGCTGGATGAACACAGCAGGCCAAGCAGCATCAGAGGAGCAGGAAGGCTAATGATTTTTTTCTGAAGAAGGGTCTAGGCTCAAAACATTAGCCTTCCTGCTCCTCTGATGCTGCTTGGCCTGTTGCGTTCATCCAGCTCTACACCTTGTTATTTCTAATTAACTTGGTATCCTTTGCTCTTTATGTGCATGTTCCTTGCATAAGAAACAGTGACACCTCACTTTCATTGCTGTCCAAATACAGGTGTTACAGGTTCTATTTAAAAGAGAAGTGAAGTCGTATTTTTTTTGTTTGTTTTTCATTCCATTGTTTTCTCTGATCTCTTGTCCTGATGGCAGATTCATGTTCAGGTGCAGAGATGTTAGCCAGTTTTGTTTGCCTCATTTCCATGTTCTTCACCTGCGAACCCAGCCTGGGTCTAGTACGCTGTTTAGCCTGAATAGAGTTCAATATCTCTCTTCCCACTCTTAACTGTTTCAAATTGCACTCAATTCCCAACACAATAAAACCTGCACCTTGATGATGTGACAGCCTTCACTGCTTTCACAGTCTATTGACTCCTGCTGCATGGAAAATTGCATCAAATACCTGCTCCAAGCTTCTGAATGTTCCAAAAGACATTAAAGACAATTGCAAACAAACTAATGTTTAGTCTGAAACTTACAAGCGTTGGATACTTGTAATTCACAGAAAAAAAACTAGTACAAAACATAGCTCACAATTTATAAATTGTTGCAAAACAAAAATATAGTGTGGTCCTCCTCACAGTCACGGTACACTGCATTTCTACTCTATCCCTATGCAATCCCTCGATGATTGGCACCACACTCTGAACTGTACTCCTTGGATTGTTATCGCCAGCACTCTTCCATACGGAGTACTGGTTTGAAAAAAGTGCACACAGCCCCCCAAAAAAAAAACACACTCACTATCCTGAATTCTGTTGGGTAGCCACCTCCTGAAATATACAATACAGGAAACCCTCATTCTCCTCGATGCCCCTCGGTGATCTCAGCTGCCTGTCACGTTCAGAAACCTTGAGCTCAGGATCTTGTAGTTAAAAGTACCCCATACACAAGTGGTCATCCAAGATACATGGACCTTAGAACATGTGATGCTTAAGATGGGTGGTGAAGACATTTACAGGACTAAAATCTCATTCATCTTTGCTAACTGAGAGCATACAGAGCTCTGGATAAACAAAAAGAAAATGCTGGAAATTGGAAATAATAACAGAAAACACCAACAATCATTGTGGTGAATGGAAATGCATTAGAATAACCAAGCCTAGAGATGACAAAGATGGATAAGAGGTTCAGTGGCAGAGGGGCTGCAATGTTGAACAAGTAGATGTGGGCCTAGGATGATGATTATGGGTTTAAAATTCATTTCAATATCAAATAGAATGCCAAGGATCCATACAATTTGTTTCAGTCCAAGTGAGACTGAAATCAGTGCTTTAAGAAGCACTGCATTAATAAGGAACAGTGACACATTTATTAAATACAAACCATACCTGACTACTTGTATTGAATTCTTTAAGTTCAATAGAGATGATTGATGAAGGTAGTGCAGTAGATGGTGCATATGTTGACCTAGAAAATTCAGTTGAAAAAGTATCAATTAACATCCTCAATTTGATCTTAAGGGGATAGTGATAGCAATAGCTTGAGAACAAATTTGACTAAGATACACCAGAATGTAGTTGTGAATGGATGTTATGTCTACATCAGTGTAAGTGATGTAAAGTGTTTCTTGATATTAACAATAACAGCTATTGAGAGGTAATTATAAAAACAAAGAATAGTGGATGCTAGGAATCTGAAATAAAAAGAGAAAAATGCAAGAGAAACTCAGTAGGTCTATCAGCATTTATGGAGAAAGAAACAGTTAACATTTTGAGTCCAATATAACTTTGTCAGAACTCAATTGCCATCTATAGAAAATAATTCCAAATCTCTACCAACTTTTCTTGAAGCAGCCCCTCCATCCTAATCCCACTCCTACCAATCTTTCAAAAAAAATCTGACTCTATCTTTTAACTTGCCTCCTAGACCTAGACTCCCCCAACAGCAGAATAAATTCCATCTCCATCCAGTGTGAGTACCAGTTCTTTACTCCACCCAAAATCAGTGACCAATTATATATCGCACACAGTATCAAGCAGCAATTGCCATGTGATTCTGTCAATTATTTACTGCAGTCAATGATTACAACCTGTTATTTATTCCATCCAGTATCTGCACTAATTAAATATCAAACACTGAAAATATCCCCTACCTAACGTCAGTCACTGGTTATATATCCAACCAAGCATAGGCTGCTGATTAGACTTGCTGCTTAAACTTGTCCGCTGGTTATATACTCCATCCAATTTCAGTGCCAGTTATTTATTCCACCCAACTTTTATGATCAGTCACATAATCCACCCAGTATTAACTGCCAGTTATGCACTGAGCTGCGTATAAACCACAGAGCATAAAGGACTCCAAATGAAATCAGGTGCAAGTTATATAGTCCATCCAATTTTCCTCTCCATTAGTTAGAGGTTATCGCGGGTATGTATGTTGTTATAATGGGATTAATTTGAGGACTAAATTATTAAATATTACATGTCACACTTGCATTAAACATGCAGTTATTAATCGTGTGATTAATGTATATAACAAAAATTTGAATTGTAAATGGAAATTTTAACAAACAGTTCAAGCTCCATCAAAGTGATCAAACCTTCATTTAAATCTAAACTATCTGTTTCAAAACTCAATTTTACTTCTTTCTCACCTCATGAAACGAGACAATTTACATGTTTCATGTTATGGATCAACTGTTGATTCTATTGTTCTCTCAAAGAGAAATACATCTGTTTGTCATTTATGCCAAACCTTTTCCTTCTAATGTTTTATATTTTTCTCATTAAGCAGATAATTATCACTTTAGAATTAGTTTATTGTTGTCAGCATTTTGAGATTTTACAATTTAAGAATGTTTTGCAACATTATTAATCATCATTCTTGTCACTATTCTACAAAGTTAAACTTTTGATTGTACATCTGTACTGTTCCATGTCAATCTCCTTCTTCTCAAAAAAGACACTGATTACCATCTGTACAAATTGTTATCAATTTGATGAATGTTCCCTACAATTTCTACTGTAGTACCTTAAATGAGGTTGAGATATAAACTGATCATTGCTTTTAAGATCAGCCTAAAGTGATTCATGCTGTCCCACTGAACAGGCAAAAGCTAAATGCTTCTTTATCACTACTATAAGATAGTCATCATAGACTCAGAGGACCAGAGGGCTGCTGTCTTATTGGAGAGTGATGCCTGCTGGTGGTTTAACCTGAGGGTGACATCTCAGAGGAGGGGAGAAGCTGAGAAGCACAGTCCTTCATAGTTACCACAGTTAATATGGAAATTGGCATAACTTTGCATTATAAACCAACCATTCAGCCAAACAAAATGGAAGAGGAGGCTATTCAGCTAAATAATATTGTTGTACCATTCAGTAAAATCACAAATGATCTGTAACTTAACTCCAGCTGGCCTTGTTCACGTAACCCTTAGTATCCTTGCCTGAAAAAAAACCTAGTCAATCTGTTGTAAGATTTTCAATTGACCCTCAAATTCAACTGTTGGGCAAATGGATCTGATATATCTATATGTATTCTCAACATGTGTTCAAAACATGAATAGAACTAATAAGGGTAGACATTACAGAGGTCTGGTTACAAAGACACCAAAGCTGGGAACTAAATATTCAGCATATGTGACATTTTCAAGGGACAGGTAAGAAGGAAAGGGTGGTGGGATAGCGTTGTTGATACTGGATAGAATAAATTCAATAGCAAGATATGATCTTGAATCAGAAACACTGGTGCTTCCAGGTGCAATATTGTGTAATATTCATTTTGCATTTGAGTTGGCTTCATTTGTTTAGTCTCAGAACTCAACAAACTTGAAGTTTTGATATTGAAATCATACAGGTCCTCATTCTAGCCGTGATACCATCCTGAATAATGTCTTTCCAGAAGACCTAAAGACAGAGGACCAGAAGGAGGCCATTCATCCCAATTCTTACATGGATGCAGGTAAGAAATAAAAAGGGGAAGAAGGCACTGGAACTAATAATCAATAGGCCCCCCCCCCCAGTAGCCACACGGAAAACAGATGATAAATCAGGAAATAATGAGGGCATGTAACTAAAGCAGCTGGTAAGATGGCTATTTTGCAATGCCAGCTGCGTGAGTTCAATTCCTATGCTAGCTGAGAACACCATGAAGAGCCCATTTTCCCAACATTATCCCTCGCCTGAGGTATGGTTACTATGAAGTTAAACTCGCCAGTCATCTCTTTGTTATGAGAGTGCAGCCCTACGGTCCACTGGGACTATGGTAACTTTATCTTACCAGACATGGAGGAGTTTTATTGAGGTGAGGTTGAGCAGGTCAGGCCTGTACTCATTGAAATTTAGTAGAATGAGAGTTGACCTTATTGACACATCCAAGAATTTTAGGGACCTTGACAAAATATATACAGAAAGATTGCCATACCTCATTGAAGAGTCCAGGACCAAAGGACAGAATTTCAGAATAAGGGCACACACGTTAAAAGAGACATGAAAGAATTTCTTTTCTCACGTGGTCAGAATCCATGGCATTGGAGAGGGCTGTCAAGGTTGGATTGCTAAGTATATTCAAGGCTGATATAGTCAAATTTTTAATCAGAATGTAAATCAAGAGTAGTAGAAACTGCAGATGCTGGAGAATCTGAGAATAACAAGGTGTAGAGCTGGATGAACACAGCTGGCCAAGCAGCATCATTGGAGCAGGAAAGCTGACGTTTCGGGCCTAGACCCTTCTTCAGAAAGGGGGGTGGGGGAGGAGGTTCTGAAATAAATAGGGAGAGAGGGGGAGGCAGATAGAGGAGAAGATTTGCAGTTGGAGAGAGATCCACTGAGATTTTTCTGGCTCCCCCCTCTCCCTATTTATCTCAGAACCTCCTCCCCCTTCCCCATTTCTGAAGAAGGGGCGAGGCCCAAAATATCAGCTTTCCTGCTCCAATGATGATGCTTGGCCTGCTGTGTTCATCCAGCTCTACACCTTGTTATCTCGAAAAATCAAGGGTGATAGGGCAAAGGCAAGAAAGTAAAGATTAACAGATCAGCCATGATCTCTTTGTATTGTGGGGCACACCAATTGGGTTGCATGGCCTATTTCTGCTCCTACGTCTTATGGTCTTCTGGACACATGTTATTCAGGATGTTACCACAGCTAGAAGGAGGACCTATATGATTTCAATATCAAAGTTGTAAATTTCAAGTTTGTTTTGTTCTGAGGCTGAACCAACCAAGCCAAATCACATGCAAAATTGATTTTACACAATATAGCACCTGAGAGCACCAGTGTATTTTTGTGAGTTGTCAATGTATGTCTTGGATTACTGTGTGTCATTTCAGGATTCCTATATAGTGCCTTGTAAAGTCAATGAAATATTGCAGTATGCCAGTATATCGTCACTCGTAACAAGTATAATGTTGTGAAGCACTATTGCCTTGGGTTCCAGTACAGTGTCTCACACTGTAACTATAATGTCTTGGGTTCCAACATGGTGTCTTGAGGTGCTGTTGTGTTTCTCCTATTTGGCATCAGGAAATGGAAGATTCGCTTTCCGATACTGTGTATTTTCAAGGCTTCTTATTGCTTTTTGAGCCTCTCTGTAATGATGGAAACAATTGATTATTTATTTATTATAAAATCGATCTTTTAATAATTTTGAATTCTAAACCAAGACTAAAGATTCTGTGGATTCAGTCAATCAAAGAGAGTTCTCAATGTAAAGACCCCATTGAAACAGAGGTCAGGCCTTTACAGCAGAGATCCCATGAATTCTTAGTTAATTCAAATTCAATAAATTATAACATCTTGGCACAAGTTACTCTCAGTCTCAGTATGACAGGACAAAATAGTCTGCACAGAAAACACTGTTCCAATCAACAAAAGGTCACTAAGGTCAACAGGAGATGCTTAGGACAATTGAAGAGAATATATATTTAAAAATAATTGTCCTTGGGATATGGGCTGAAGGTTATCGGGACCAGTCAGCCGAAGGACAATAGACAACCACTTAGTGTGATAGTGCAGTTACATGTGAGCTGGATTTTCACAACAAAAGATTTACATTTCCACAGAGCCTTTCATATTTTTAAAATGTTTTTAAGTGCGTCACTGCTAGTGAAATAGTTTTGAAGTGTAATCATTGTTATAATGTAAAGTAAAACCTTGCACACAGCAGTCTGATAGTCTGTTGTTAGCAACATTGACTGAGGGATAATGTTAATTAGAGGACTGCACTTCCTCAAAATAATAGCGTAAGATCTTTTAATTGGATTTCAGAAAACTGATGGGTCCCCAGTTTAACGTTTCATCTGAATTAAAACATCTTTGTCAGTGCAACACCCCCTCAGCATTACCATGTCACCCAGATTTTTGTTCAAATCTCTGGTGTGGTTTAAAGATGTAAGCTTCAGGCTCAAAGAGAGAATGTTACTAACTGATCCTCGATCTTGTGATGACCCTGCAAGGCCCATGGGCAATCACAAATTAATCTTTCTGTGGGGCTCGTTGAGTATGAGTTCCCTTGGTTACAGGGAATGGCTTGCCCTTTTGGTACTCATCAGCTGATCCCTTTATAAAGCGGACCCAAGGATGGGTCTGCAGAACCATCTGTCCAGGCTGGGACAGATTATATACATAATGAATAGTGGCTCTATTCTAGTGTTCAACAATTACCAATGTTCCTTTCCAGTCAGGCTTCCTGAATCATTATAGATGCTAATAGCATTTTGTAATCATTTTATACTGTCAGCCTCGAAATTTATACAATTCAAATTTAAACATTTCCACCGTGCAAATGGAACTCATTACCTTGATCTTGGAATCATGCTATAAGATCCAGATGATTGTACCAAATGTTAGAAAATTAATATGCTTCACATCAGGGTCTTGCTTTCTTCATTTAGTGACTCAGCTAGACAGAGCTATATCCTTCCCCTTATGTGACCCTCCAGCTTTTTTTCCATTATAGTCAGTACCTGGCCAAGGGTCCATCTCCTAACTGCCGATTCAGCAGGCTGCGCTTTACCTGTGGATCATTCAGACGCAATTGAGCAAAGGTCCGTATTATCTGTAAGAAATAGGAGACAATGTGAAATTCGGGCATGGTAGATTGCAACCTGCTGCAGTGGAACAGGACAGATAGTGCATGTAGAACTGAAACAAGTAAAAGTTAAAATGCCCAATAACAACAGTTCTTGTCCATTGTTTTCTTTGTCCTAATCAAAAATGAGGAATGTTGGAGACAGAAGACTGTGTGCAAGAAAGGTATAGGAAGGGTTATATTCAGAGTAAAACTCCCTCAGCATTATCTCATCAACAAATCATTGGGCAGATGAGGTGTGCATCTGACAGAGAATAAAGGTCCCTCAACGTTGTCAACAACCTCATATAGCTCTACTAATTGCATCAGGCAGATGTTTTTCATTTTCTGCACAAACCATCTTATGACCTTGTCAACGAGTATCTGAATTAGAAGTTTCCCCTAGATTTATTGAGAAATGTCCCCCACTCAGCCAAACCAACTCCACTCATACTTACTCAGCCAAGCTACTCCCCCACACCTACAAAGCAAACTTCCCCCAGACTGACTAAGCCAAATTCCCTACACTCAGCTGTATCAACTGCCCCTGTCCTCATCCAAGTTAACTCCCCCATCCCTCACTATATCTTATGATCTTTTGATAATCCCATCTTGGATCCTAGTAGGACATCACATTCCACATTCTGATGGTCTGAAAAGTCATCTCTATTTACTGTTATCAATCTATTCTGCCACCTGGTGTCTGATCTAAATATTATTTATTACAAGCCTTTCATGTGACACCTTATTGAAGATCTTCTGAAAGTCCAATATTCATTTAATTGACCCATCTCTTTCTGGTAATACTTCAAAAAACTCAACAATGATGCATAAACAGAATCTAAATATTTTATTCCTTTAAGAGATCAATACCATTTAAAAATATAGTTATATTTGTCTTTAATGTTTTCCCATCATTTTTTGTAAATTTGGTCATGGGATGTGGGCATCACTGGCTATGCCAGCATTTACTGCCCATCTGTAATCGCCCCTTGATCAGAATAGTTTGCTAGGGACATTTCTAAGGACAGTTTAGAGTAAACCACATTTCCATGTGTCTGGAATCACATGTAGCCCGGCCAGGTAAGGATGTCAGATTTCCTTCCCTAAACAATATTAGTGAACCACACAGGGTCTTAACAACAATGGGCAATGGTTATATGGTCATCATTAAATTAGCTTTTAATCCTAGAATTTAATTGAATTTTTAAATATTCACCATTTGCCATGGTGAGATTGCAAAACTATATCTCCAGAACATTAGCCTGGGGTCTGGATTACTACTCCAGTGACCTTACTACTAGGCCACTGCCTCCCCCTTTTGGCAAATGTTTGAGTGTATTTCCTAAAGTTGATAAACAAGCTGGTTCTCCACTTGATTTCTCTCTTGCCTCGTTGGAAGATTGGAACTATGTTTAATGTCCATCTGTTCTCTGTCTCTATTCATTCTGCTATTAAATTGTTATATGTGATTTCTATTGCCTCTACTATCTTCATCCAAGTTTAAACGACCTACAATGCAATCCATATGCACCCAAAGTTTTGTCCTTGTTGTTTGGCAAAATCTTCCTTATTATTTTAACTACCACACTAAAGTCTCATTTTTTTTTCTATTTGTTCTGGTTGATTAGTCTCTTTTGTGAGACAAAGCATCTTCAGTATCGTCACCATTTTAGCTTTGGCCCCTGTCAGTTTGCCTTTATCATCCTTTGGTAGTCCTGTCCCTGTCTAAATTCTCTTTTTAATACTTAGTGCCTGTTGAATAATTTACTTTTTGTTTCCTTGATAATTTCATTTCGTAAGTTTTCTTTCCCATTATAGTTACTGAGCTGGAATGACCAAAAGCTCATTTACAGCTGATATGATCGGCTAGGACATACTGAGCCTTGACATTCTGCCTGTGCTGCCATTTTCTTTCCTACATGATCATACTCAGGTGAAACTGGCCCAGTTATCCTCACTGTAGTGTGTTTTATGACAAGGCTCAGGCTGAAGTACGAACCTGGAATCGCACATACTGACTTAAGTCTACTTCCACCATCTCTAACAGCAACTGGAGCACTCTGGTGTTAGGTAATCCCAGTACACTCTATAACAAAAAAGTCAGAAGTCACAATTCAATTCCTTTCAGGTAAACCAGTTAATTAACAAGAAAATAATTGATGTAATGAAAAATAAACAATTAGCTGAATAAATAAATAAATTTGGATAGAAATCACATGTCATTATAGCCCGAAATAGGATTGAGGATATAAAAAGTGATTTCAGGGAGTTAGGATGGAAGCTGCAGAGCAGGACGAACAGAGTAGTGTTCTCTGGTTTACTACCAGTGCCACGAGATAGCGAGGTGAGGAACAGGGAGCGAGCACAGCTGAACACGTGGCTACGCAGCTGGTGTAGGAGAGAGGGCTTCAGATATGTAGATAATTGGGATGCCTTCTGGGGAAGGTGGGACCTGTACAAGAAGGACGGGTTGCATCTGAACTGGAAGGGGACCAATGTCCTGGGTGGAAGGTTTGCTCGAGTAGTTTGAGAGGGTTTAAACTAGTATGGCAGGGGGGTGGGAACCTGAGCTGTATACCAGAGGTGAGAGTTGATGCAGGTGAGGCAGTAACAAGAGGTAGACCAGCTAGTGGGAAGGATTTTTCTGGGAAGGAACCAAGGGATCGGTTAAAGTGTGTTTGCTTTAATGCAAGGAGTATCAGGAATAAAAGTGATGAACTTAGAGCATGGATCAGTACCTGGTGCTATGATGTTGTGGCCATAACAGAGACATGGGTTTCTCATGGGCAGGAATGGTTGCTGGATGTTCCAGGGTGTAGAACATTTAAAAAGAATAGGGAGGGGGGAAAAGAGGAGGGGGTGTAGCACTACTAATCAGAGAGGGTATCACAGCTACAGAAGCTTCCATTGTCGAGGAAGATCTGCCTACTGAGTCAGTATGGGTGGAAATTAGGAACAGCAAGGGAGTAGTCACCTCGTTAGGGGTTTACTACAGGCCCCCCAATAGCAGCAGGGAGATTGAAGAAAGCATAGGTCGACAGATTTTGGAAAAGTGTGGACGCAGTAGGGTTGTTGTAATGGGTGACTTTAACTTTCCTCATATTGATTGGAACCTCCTTCGAGCAGAAGATTTGAATGGAGCTGATTTTGTAAGGTGTGTTCAGAAGGGTTTCCTAACGTAGTATGTTGACAGGCCGACGAGGGGAGAGGCCATTCTAGACTTGGTGCTCGGAAACGAGCCGGGGCAGGTATCAGATGTTGTGGTGGGACAGCATTTTGGTGATAGTGACCATAACTGCCTCACATTCTACATAGCTATGGAGAAGGAGAGGATTAGGCAGAATGGGAGGATATTTAATTGGGGAAGAGGAAACTATGACGCGATTAGACATGAGTTAGGAAGCATGGACTGGGAGCAGTTGTTCCATGGTAAGGGAACTATAGACATGTGGAGACTGTTTAAGGAACAGTTGTTGCGAGTGATGAGTAAGTATGTCCCTCTGAGACAGGCAAGGAGGGGTAAGATAAAGGAACCTTGGATGACGAGAGCGGTGGAGCTTCTTGTGAAAAGGAGGAAGGTAGCTTACATAAGGTGGAGGAAGCTAGGGTCAAGTTCAGCTAGAGAGGATTACACGCAGGCAAGGAAGGAGCTCAAAAATGGTCTGAGGAGAGCCAGGAGGGGGCACGAGAAAGGCTTGGCAGAAGGAATCAGGGAAAACACAAAGGCATTTTACACTTATGTGAGGAATAAGAGAATGGTCAAAGAAAGAGTAGGGCCGATCAGGGATAGCATAGGGAACTTGTGTGTGGAGTCTGAGGAGGTAGGGGAAGTCCTAAATGAGTTTTTTGCTTCTGTCTTTACGAAAGAAACGAACTTTGTAGTGAATGAAACCTTTGAAGAGCAGGTGTGCATGCTGGAATGGTTAGAGATAGAGGAAGCTGATGTGCTGAAAATTTTGTCAAACATTAAGATTGACAAGTCACCAGGCCCGGACCAGATTTGTCCTCGGCTGCTTTGGGAAGCGAGAAATGCAATTGCTTCGCCACTTGCGAAGATCTTTGCATCCTCGCTCTCCACTGGAGTCGTACCTGAGGACTGGAGAGAGGCAAATGTAATTCCTCTCTTCAAGAAAGGAAATAGGGAAATCCCCGGCAATTACAGACCAGTAAGTCTCACGTCTGTCGTCTGCAAGGTGTTAGAAAGGATTCTGAGGGATAGGATTTATGACCATCTGGAAGAGCATGGCTTGATCAAATACAGTCAACACGGCTTTGTGAGGGGTAGGTCATGCCTCACAAACCTTATCGAGTTTTTTGAGGATGTGACTAGAAAAGTTGATGAGGGTCGAGCTGTGGATGTGGTGTATATGGACTTCAGTAAGGCATTTGATAAGGTTCCCCATGGTAGGCTCATTCAGAAGGTCAGGAGGAATGGGATACAGGGGAACTTAGCTGCTTGGATACAGAATTGGCTGGCCAACAGAAGACAGCGAGTGGTAGTAGAAGGAAAATATTCTGCCTGGAAGTCAGTGGTGAGTGGGGTTCCACAGGGCTCTGTCCTTGGGCCTCTACTGTTTGTAATTTTTATTAATGACTTGGATGAGGAGATTGAAGGATGGGTCAGCAGGTTTGCAGACGACACAAAGGTCGGAGGTGTCGTTGACAGTATAGAGGGCTGTTGTAGGCTGTAGCGGGACATTGACAGGATGCAGAGATGGGCTGAGAGGTGGCAGATGGAGTTCAACCTGGATAAATGCGAGGTGATGCATTTTGGAAGGTCGAATTTGAAAGCTGAGTACAGGATTAAGGATAGGATTCTTGGCAGTGTGGAGGAACAGAGGGATCTTGGTGTGCAGATACATAGATCCCTTAAAATGGCCACCCAAGTGGACAGGGTTGTTAAGAAAGCATATGGTGTTTTGGCTTTCATTAACAGGGGGACTGAGTTTAAGAGTCGTGAGATCTTGTTGCAGCTCTATAAAACTTTGGTTAGACCGCACTTGGAATACTGCGTCCAGTTCTGGTCGCCGTATTATAGGAAAGATGTGGATGCTTTGGAGAGGGTTCAGAGGAGGTTTACCAGGATGCTGCCTGGACTGGAGGGCTTATCTTATGAAGAGAGGTTGACTGAGCTCGGTCTCTTTTCATTGGAGAAAAGGAGGAGGAGAGGGGACCTAATTGAGGTATACAAGATAATGAGAGGCATAGATAGAGTTGATAGCCAGAGACTATTTCCCAGGGCAGAAATGGCTAGCACGAGGGGTCATAGTTTTAAGCTGGTTGGTGGAAAGTATAGAGGGGATGTCAGAGGCAGGTTCTTTACGCAGAGAGTTGTGAGAGCATGGAATGCGTTGCCAGCAGCAGTTGTGGAAGCAAGGTCATTGGGGTCATTTAAGAGACTGCTGGACATGCATATGGTCACAGAAATTTGAGGGTGCATACATGAGGATCAATGGTCGGCACAACATTGTGGGCTGAAGGGCCTGTTCTGTGCTGTACTGTTCTATGTTCTATTTGCTGTCACTGCAAAGGCATTGAAGTTTGTCAATGGAATTGTGACCCCAGACAACTCTACTTGCAGTAAATGTACGCACTTCAAGATATTTTAAGCTAGATTCTGTGCTATACATACTGTGGGCATTTCAGAAAGGAATAATTATCTGGGCACTAGGAACAGTTATACCACTTAGGTTAAGCAGAATTTTAGAGTTGATCAATGATAGTGATAGGAAGCGATGAGTCAGGTAGGTACATTGAATCCAACATAGTGATGGAAGAATCTTGACTTTGACCAACAGGTACAAGATGCTGGCTATCTGTGTGGATGAGACCAGGAGTGCAGGATGGATAGGCAAACTAATTTTTCATGCAATCATTCACCTGAGTGGAGTGAAGAGCAATGTTGTGATAGGGAACAATATAGTCTAGGGAAAGATACTGCTCTCTACATACATATCTGGGATATTTGAAGTTTGCACTGCCAGGGACATCTCCTCATAGTTCTGGATAAACCAGGGGAGGGAAGAGGAGGAGCCAGGGTCATTGCTCATGTAGGAACCAAGAACAAAGAACCAAGAGCTTTGTAGATCAATTCGAACAGTTTCATGCGTCGGAATCTAAATTTAAAAAAAAAACAGAACCTCAAAACTAATAAGATCTGTATTGTTCCCTAGTCAGAAGCTAACTGGTATCAATGAGAATGTAAAGTGCTTGTTGAAGGAGTGGTGTGGGAAGCAGGGAAATTATTTCATGGACCGTTGGACCAGTACTGCAGAAAGATGGATCTGCTTTCTTGGCCTTCAGCTGAAACAGGCTATGCCCAGCGACTGAGTGAATCAAATAACCAAATCAGTAGACAGGGTTGTAAACTAATAAAGATGGATGGGTGGGTTCAAGTGAAAGGTAAATTCAAAAGCAAGAAGAGCCAACACTCATCAAAGTCAAAGTAGTTTCTACACTTAAAGAGGATGGTCACCACAGCCTTTATCATGAGTGCCAGCTTATACAACAAAGGAATGGATGTAGGGTGATGTCAGAGCTTCAAACTCAGCTCATAAGGCACAGACAGCTGAAGATTTAAGAACCCAACATAAGAAACTCTCATGGCAATCCTCAACAAGGAAGAGTATTTCAGAGAATGGTAAAAGCATTTCAGAGGCATTCTTTTCAGTGTGTGAGAAGTCACATTGCAGCAGGAGTCTGGGCCCGAAACGTCAGCTTTTGTGCTCCTGAGATGCTGCTTGGCCTGCTGTGTTCATCCAGCCTCACATTTTATTATCTTGCAGCAGGAGTGTTGGTAGCTACATGGTGAAGGAGAATAATAACTCCATAGTAGATACAGGCTGCAGCACGAGCCTGTGGTCTGTGGAAGTAATCGCGAAACAGAGTTCAGCAGTGAGTTCACCAGAGGCTCTGTGTGTAAAAATTTAAAATTCCTGGTGGGCCAGGGGACTGTTTAAAAAGGCACAATAACTTCAGTTTAAAAGAATTAAAATTACTTACGGCTTGGATTGAGCTACACCACCGCTGCAAGCAAGCACTACAAAGCCAAGAGTGTACAAACACAAGTAAAAGGCCTCAAAAGAAATATTAATCCAAGGTCACAGATACAGGATCAAGAAGCCAGTGATTTAAGCAGGAATGTTGGGAAAATTAAAAGCCTAAGTAGATTTGGTCTAACAAGGAAAGGAATTTAGAAGGCTTTCTTCAGGACACAGAAGAAGTGAGAAAAGCTTGATTAAACTGCAATAAAGACAGGAATTGCTTATTTACACTGGGAGGAGCAGGAATCATTCTGTACACCATGATTAAAGGGGGAATTATTTATTAAAATGTAAACAGTGAGATTCACAGAACAAAGCCATGGAAAGGCACGATTCATCCATTTTACCCATAAAGTTTGGGATTCCTCGATTTCAGCATAAAAACATGTGAACACCTCCCCCACAACCCAATTTTAGCTGCAAAAAATTGGGAAAATACTTCTGTCCAGCAAACAGCAGCAGAACTGCTGATACTACAAAATAAAAATCATTAAGCAAACAAAATATATGATTACATTCAGAAACATGGAGTCAAATAATATTGCTAGGAAGATTTAATTTCAGAGGTCAGCCAAATAGAACATCTAATTCGAAATATGTGGAGAAAACAACTTTGGAGATACAAAGACACAAAAGGTAAGAAGTCACAATTCAATTTCTGTCAGATAAACCAGTTAAATAATAAGAAAAAAAAACTTATTAATTTTCTGCTAAATTGAAAGCTGAGCAGCTAAGTTACACACAACTCCTGTACACAAACGCAAGTATAGTGGTAACCGCTGAACTAATAAAGTCTTGAAAAAGTTCAGCATCCGGGGAAGCCATAGATGATTCCATTAATTATCGCTACACATTAATGGAGAAATGCAACTATGGTGATGTCAGAATTCATAAAAGAAATTTTTTTTTTGGAATTGCTGTTGAGTCTTTGTTAGGTTTATTACGTCCAGAGAAAACCTGAATCTACAGAATGGCTTGCAGGTGATGAGTGAAGCTGAAGCCCAGAAGTAACATAGCTCAATCCTAAAACAGACTATCAGGCATCAAAGATCAAGAAATTCTATTCAAATCTTAATTCACAGAACTACAAACAGAACATGTGAGAAAACAGAGCACTGATTAGGACCACAGAAATTAAAAGTACAGAGTCTTAAATGAAATAATTCAAATGTGTGATATCTTTGATGTGGTTGTTTTGGACAATGGAACACTGACGGGTGCTTCAGCAAATCTGTAGCTAGCTCTGCATTTGAACATGCCACAAGCTTGCTGATATCTCCACGATCAAATGGGAGCATTGAGTGTGCTTTCATGACAGTTAAGACACACTTGAAGAAGAATACTGATCTCTATATGGTGCTGCTAAGTTATAAATTCACCATACTTCAATCTGAAGACACACCTCCCAATCCTACCAAAGGCATTGACTTCACATTTACGTCTACAGTACTCTAAAGATGTATACACTAAGGAGCATGTCCTATCACATGCAACAGGCCACACACTACAACAGATACTTTCATTGGGATGACTTTCACATTTTAGGACAGAGACAACAGATGTGGGTCAGAGATCTAAACAGAAAGGTACAGCCACCCAAGAAGCTGAAGACTAGTAGAATTGATACATTGCTCTTACTGCCGAAGGGGTCATATGAAGGAAACATAGGAGCATGATTCCATTATAGGTTAATTGTCCACCACTTGTTAACTGGGATGAACCCACTGGAGAAATACGTATTGCAAGAGACCTCTAGACCACAGATTTTCAAGACAGAATCAAACCCAATGGTTTTTAACTTAAAAAAATTGTTGTCATCCAAGACTAAAGATAATATGTTCTAACAGAACAGTGAAATTCCCGGATTGTCTGAGTTTATAAAGTCAGGTACTTGAGGAGAGATCACTTGGTGGTAAATGTAATTATATACATAAATGTAAAGATACTAATAATGAGAAAATAAATGCTTGGGGAAAGTGTTGTACATGGACCTGAAAGAGTTAATACTGAGGAGTGCTATAAGCACAGCAACCATGATAACATTATGAGGACTTGTGGTGTAATGGCTTAGGATCTTAAAGGTGAGAGACCCAAAATCCGGTCCCCTTCATAGTCCCTCTAACAATGTCCATCATATCATTGTAATCTCTAACTAGTTGTTCACATGCAATAAACTCTATCTTTTTAATTGCACAAGACTTTCCTAGTTAGACCAGGGTGTGGTTTTGCTTGACCACACCAGATCAAGCAGGCAAGTTAGACCAAGTGGGGCTTCCTACACTTAAGAAGGATGGTGGTAGAAACCTTCATCATGAGCAGCAGCTTGCAGAACTGTACCTGCCATGGGAGTGTTTGATGCAACTGTGTAGAGGAAGCTTTACTTTGTACCTCCCTTGTGGTGCAATTGGCTTGGGCAGATCTAATGAGACAATGTAAAGATACTCTGTATCTAGCCCATGTTGCACTAAACCGAGTTTTTGGTGCTGATTTTGTAAATTATAAGCCCAGCAACATGATCTCTTGTGCTTCATTGCATAAAACAAACAAAAACAAAATCCCCTTCAAGATATACTGAAAAGATATTGTCTTACCAGTGAGATGACTGCACTGCCTCTGACCTCTGCATCATCGTCTTTTAGTTGTCTGTTAAACAGAAAGAAAATATATTGGTCTTCTGGAAAGTGGGTGATACTTATTGGCTGTTTTCAATGAGGTTTTGATTTGGAATATGAGCATCTCTGGCAAGACAGGCATTTATTGATCATCTAAAATTTCCCTTGGGAAGTTTGGTGGTTAGCAACCTTCTTGAAACACTGCAGTATACAGCCACAGTGTTGTTAGGCAAGGAGTTCCAGAATTTGACCCAGTGAGGCGATGGAAGGCTGATATAACTGCGAATCAAGATGGTGTGTGTGTTTTTGGACTGTAACTTGCAGGTGGTGTTCCCATTCATTTGCTGCCTTGTTCTAGGTGGTAGAGTTTGCAGGTCGCTGTCAAAGGTACCTTGTTAGGTTGCTGCATTGCATCTTGTATACAGTGCAAATACTCATTATGCACTGGTGGTGGAGGAAATGAATATTACATGTCACAGAAAGGGGTGCAGGCATAACAGGCTGCATTTTCCTGGATGGTGAAGAGCTCCTAAAGAGATGTTGGGGCTGTACTTACCCAAGCAAGTGGGATATATTTCAGCAAACTCCCTTGATCCAAACATAAATAAAAGAACTAAATCCAGGACAACAGTCAAAGATTGCCCCTGACGTGAAGGCAACATTTGATCGAGAGTGACGTCAAGGAGTTCTGACAAGATTGAAGTTACTGGGTATCATGGGAAAAATGCTCCAATAATTGGGGTCATTCTGAGCATGAGGAAAGATGGCTGTGATTGCTTGAAGGTGAGACATCTCAGTCCCAGGACTTTGCTGCAGGAGTTTCTCAGGTGATGTCCTAGGCCGAATCAACTTCAGCCGCTTTATCAATGACAACCTTTCCATCAAAAGGTCAGAACTGTAGATACTCACTAATGTTTGCACAATGTTTAGCACCATTCACAAATCCTCAGAGCCAAAAAAAACTGTCTTTGCCAGCATGTAGCAAGGCTTGGAAAACATCCAGGCTTAAGCTGATAAATCCAAATAACTGGCAATATTTATGCTATACAAGTAGTTGGCAATGATCCAGCCAACACTACAACCACACCACACACACCCACACACACACAGACACACACACACACGATGAAATCACCACCTTATTTATTTTATAACCATGGCACAGTACTAACAGTGTGTACCATCCAGTGAGTGTTTTCAGAAACTCACCAATTTCTACCAACTACAATGACAAGATACATAGGAACACCACCATCTGTATCTTGGAATTATATCACCATTTCTTCATTGATAGATCAAAATCCTGGAACTCTCTATCTGAGACAACTATGGATGTTCCTAAGCCAGATGAAGTGCAGCAGGCCAACAAGGTGGCTCACCACAAGCTTATAAAGGAAATTTAGAAATAGGATGCAAATGCTGGCCTTAGCAGTGACACTCACATCCCTGAATGAACAAAAAGATACAGAAAAATACTGCAGTCAACAATGTATAAAAAGACTTTACTAAAAGTAAATAGGTGCTTATTTCTTCTCCTCCTTTGACTTTGGGCAGACCATTGTTTCAGGCAAATAGTCTGTGGGAACCTTACAGTTACTATAATAGGCATATTTGCAAATGAGGCAACAAAATCATCCCATCATCACTGGAAGATTTGAGAATCAAACATGTGGACTTTGGTTGAGATCAACTTTGTACTTTTCTTATTCATTAATGGGATGAGGGCATTGCTGGTTAGGCATCATCTACTGCCCATCCCTAATTGCCCAGGGGGTAGTTCAGAGTCAGCCACATTGCTGTGGGTCTGGAGTCACATGTAGGCCAGACCAGATTAAGGATGGCATTTTCCCTTGCTAACAGGTATTCGTGAACCAGCTGGGATTTTCCGACAATCCATTCATGGTCAACATTAGATTCTCAATTCCCGATATTTTATTGAATTCAAATTGCACCATCTGCTGTGGCAGGATTCAAACCTGGGTCCCCGGAACATTATTTGAGTCTCTGGATTAACAGTCCAGCAATAATGCCACTAGGCCAATGCCTCCCGCTAATGCCATACTCAAACAGTGTCTTCCAGCAGCTCTGTGTATTGATAGAAATTGTTGCAAAGTATAAATCAGCTGTTCTAAATCAGAGGGATGGGGTTGGGGAGGGGAGGAGACAGAAGGCGACAATATTCAGTGGGGTAGTAGAAGGAAAATCTATGAGTAATTTTCACCCTTGACAGTACTTCAGAAGGGCATATGGTTTACACATATTAGAACCTTTCTACTTTCAATGGGATACAACTAAGATAGCTTCAACAAGCTAATCAATAGCTATTCCACAAGAGAATAGCCCGGTCAGGCAGAAAACAGCCAATGTAAGAGGGGGGCAATAACAGAGATCAATTTAACTGAGATGGGTCACTTCGGGACTTACTGTTCCATGTCCTTCCAGACTGTCAACTTCATACCCAGCATGTTTACAACCAGAGCAGCCCGTCGACGCACAACCTGATAGTCAGGATGGAAAGGGTTAACTTGTACATCATCACTAGACAAAGTAGACCTGTCAGTCTTCAATATAACCAATGTTGTACAATAGGAATCAGTAACCTGTTACAGTGGTGACCATCAGTGATACAGTATATGCTACGTGAACTAATTTTAGCAGAAAATTCATTTCTGCTCTTTTCCAAGTCTCCTGTCATCACCACTCTCCCAATATCTTCACAATTTGCCTCCCTCAGCTTATGCACCAAATGACTTACTGACTTCAACCTTAACTCCTCAGCTTTGTCCTGGTTCACTGTCCTTCAATCTCACTTTAGTCTATCCCTCTAAGTAAACTTCCCATACCATATTCGCAGCTTGTCGTCTCACTTTGCCCTGCTACTCACAACATGTCAATCATAGGTAGATGATACCAAGTTGGGTGGGGTGAGAGGGTGAACTGTGACAAGATGCAGAGATCCTTCAGCATGATCTGGATAGGTTGGGTGAGTGGGCAAATCAATGGCAGGTGCAGTATAATTTGAATAAATGTGAGGTTATTCATTTTGGAAGCAAACACAAGAAGGAGGTTACTACCTGAAGGGCTGTAAATTGGGAGAGGGAATGTGCAGTGGGACCTGAGTATCCTTGTGTACCAGTCACTGAAGATAAGCATGCAGGTGCAGCAGGTGGTAAAGAAAGCAACTGGTATTTTGGCCTTCATTGCGAGAGCTTTCGAGTACAGGAGCAGGGATGTGTTATTGCAGTTATATAGGGCTCTGACGTTTATGCTCCATTTGAACTTCCACCTCTTTTTCCGAATCTAAATCTTCCATCATAACCCTCTAATCTCTTATTCCACATATACTTAAGTAATTTACCCAGACATAAATTTATGCCATTCACTTTACCACCTCCCCACAGTAATGAGCTCCACATTCTCTCCGGTCTCTGACTAAACAAGTATATTTTGAAATCCCTGCTGGATTTTTGGTGACTATTTTATGTATGTGTTGCAAAGTTGGATGGAGTACTTGTGGATTGGAGGGCAGGAAGTTAGAACTTGCTGTTTGCAAACTGTTGGTGTTCGCAAATTGTTGGTGTTTGTAAAATGCTATGGAGAAAGCAGTATGCAGTCTCTTTAAAAGATGATACAGCACAGTGTGAAGCTGGATGAACACAGCAGGCCAAGCAGCATCAGAGGAACAGGAAAGCTTGATGCTTCGGGTCAGCACCCTTCTTCAGAAATGGGTGGGGGAAGGGGATTCTGAAATAAATAGGGAGACAGGGAGAGGCAGATAGAAGATGGATAAAGAAGAAGATAGGGTGAGAGGAGACAGACAGGTCAAAGAGGCGGGGTTAGAGCCAGTGAAGGTGAATGTAGGTGGGGAGTGAGGGAGGGGATAGGTCAGTCCAGGGAGGACGCACAGGTTGGGGGGGGGGGCGCGGGATGAGGTTAGTGGGTAGGGGATGGGGTGGAGCTTGAGGTGGGAGGAATAGTTAGGGAGGTGGGGACTAGCTGGGCTGGTTTTGGGATGTGGTCGGGGGAGGTGAGATTTTGAAGATTGTGAAGTCCACATTGATACCCTTGGGCTGCAGAGTTCCCAAGCGAAATAATGTTCCTGCATCTTTCGGGTGGCATCATTGTGGCAATGCAGGAGGCCCAGAATGGCCATGTCGTCCGAGGAGTTGGGGGGGAGGAAATGAAATGGTTGGCAACTGGGAGGTGTAGTTGTTTGTTGTGAACAGAGCATAGGTGTTTCGCGAAACGGTCCCCAAGCCTCCATTTGGTTTCCCCGATGTAGAGGAAGCCACAACAGGAACAGCGATACAGTATATAACATTGACAGATGTGCAGGTGAACATCTGTTTGATGTGAAAAGTCTTCTTAGGGCCTGGGATCGGGGTGAGGGGAGAGGTATAGGGGCAGGTGTAGCATTTGCTTTGGTTGCAGGGAAATGTGCTGGGGGTGGTCGGGCTGGAGGGGAGTGTGGAGCGGACAAGGGAGTCACGGAGAGAGTGGTCCCTCCGGAAGGCACATAAGGGTGGGGAGTGAAAAATGGCTTTGGTGGTGGGGTCTGATGGGCTTCCTGCACTGCCACAATGACGCCACCCAAAAGATGCACGAACAGCATCTCATATTTCGCTTGGGAACTCTGCAGCCCAAGGGCATCAATGTGGATTTCACAAGCTTCAAAATCTCCCCTCCCCCGACCACATCCCACAACCGGCCCAGCTCGCGCCTGCCTCCCTAACCATGCCTCCCTAACCATTCCTCCCACCTCATGCCCCACCCCCATCTCCTACCCACTAACCTCATCCCGCCTCCTTGACCTGTCCGTCCTTCCTGGACTGACCTATGCCTCCCTAACTCCCCACCTACATTCACCTTCACTGGCTCTAACCCCACCTCTTTGACCTGACTGTCTCCTCTCACCCTATCTTCTCCTTTATTCATCTTCTATCTGCCTCCCTTTGTCTCCCTATTTATTTCAGAATCCCATTCCCCTGCCCCACTTCTGAAGAAGGGTCCCAACCAGAAACGTCAGCTTTCCTGCTTCTCTAATGCTGCTTGGCCTGCTGTGTTCATCCAGCTCTACACCTTGTTATCTCAAATTCTCCAGCATCAGCAGTACCTACTATCTCTTTAAAAGTTGAAGTGTTGTTTTCTGTGCTTAGACATTCAAAAAGGATGTCTGTGCTTTTGCAGGTGCACAGAGCAACAGAGTTGAAACATTTGTATCAAAAGTCTATACTGTTAGAAGGCAAAGCAGCATTTTACCAAGACAACAGGCTTTTGAATTTAGCTAATTAATATAAACCAAGCCCTTAGCTACCAAAATCCAATTAAGTTTAAATCTGATTGTTTTGACAACATAGTAACAATCCTATTGTAAGAAATTGACATGTCATCAAGGATATAAAAGAGGACGGCATTTGGAAAATTGGAGAGAGAGCCAGTTGTCATCTGCTAAGAGGACAGCTCTCAGCTCAAAAACGAAGAATCATTGGCTTTCAGAGAATTCTCTAAGCCTTGGAGTAAGGTCCACCTAAACTGAAGGTACCTAAAGCACAAAACAGTTCATGTTCCTGACAAAAAAATTCACCGGAGAAGGTGTTCCTGACAGAAGAATTCATCTGACAAGACACAGAACCTTCCAGAAGATGCAACCTGGCTGTAATTTTGGGAGACTAAATTCTAAATTTTCAAAGTTTTATTTTATATAAGTTGTTCTTGTATTTATCAGAACAGCATACTATTAGAAGTTAGAAGGGGTTTACTTGGCTTGTTAATAGTTTAGTTAATTTGTTCACTGTTACAGTGGGATAAATAAATTGTTACTTGTTGATTATAAAGTGAATATCAGGGGTTTATTTTATTTAACCACTCCTTTATAGCAGACTGGGGGGTCTTTTAACAGATTACAAGGCTAGGCGTGCCTCTCTGGGTGTTCCGTCAATGCGAATTGGCTATAACGCGACTGACGAACAGGGGAACATTATTTCTAAAGCGCGAACTTGTGTTGGCTATAATGTGACTCCATCGGTGTGTGGAGGAGTTCATGTCGACATCACATGATTGTTTTGCAGTCCTTGTCCTGAGCACGTGCAATGTTACCACCGAAACAAAAGGTTATGGAGGACTTGCTTGCTTTCTTTACCCATTACGGACTGTCCAGGAAGATTCAGTCTGACAAAGGGTCCAATTTTACTGCCAAATTATTTAAGGAATTCCTGGATAATTTAGGCACCAAACACTTTAAATCCAGACAGCACCACCCTGAATCCCAGGGAGCATTGGAAAGGTGGCATCAGACCCCAAAGCTAACGGCTTATTGTCAGGATTACCCAAATGATTGGGATAAAGGTATTTCATTTATATTATTTGCTATTAGAGATGCTCCAAGGAATTGACTCAGCTTACTCCACTCGAATTGATATTCGGACATGAAGCAAGAGGGCCTTTAAAATGAATTAAGGAAAAGTTGATAGGTCTGAAGTCACAGTTGGATTATGTATCTGAAGTGAGATAAAGATTAAACAGAATAGGTGAATTGGATAGACAACATCTGAAGGTGACACAGCACATCATGAAGCAAGAAGCAGGTAAGAAATCTAAAATTCCTACGCTTGCCTGTGGGGATAAAATATAGGTGCTGTTACTAGTGGTAGGAGATCCCTTCAAAGCAAGGTTTAGTCCTCTGTATCAGATTTAGAAGTTAAATTAGGTGAATTGTCTGGTTTAAAAAAAATATCAGGTATGTCATGTGAACATGCTGAAACATTATTATGACAGGGAAAGGGAACTGGAGAAACAGGTATTAGTCATTGCCCCTCAGAGTGAGGAACCAAATCCAGATGATGTGGATTTTGATGTGCCTCAGAATAAATTGAATAATGAGGAAATCCTTAAAGAATGAGATAGGATAGTGAGCTGTCTGACCCAGGAACAGAGAACTGAGTTGAAAGACACGTTACCATGCTTTGAGGACCTATGCAGATACAGAATGGGGAGAAGTCATACCACAGTACATGAGGTTAATGTAGGGAATGCTATTCCGATAAAACAACATCCCCGACAGGCTTAATCCTCTCAAAGCAGCGCAGGTACAGAAGGAAATAGAAGTGATGCTCCACGAAGACACCATAGAGCTGAGTCAAAGCACGTGGAGTTCGCCAATAGTATTGATTCCCAAATCTGATGGTATTCAATGATTTTGCATAGATCATCTGAAGGTCAACACTGTGACAAAATCTGACTCATACCCAGTGCCAATGCTAGAGGACTTTGTGCGAAAATGTAAGACAAGCCATTTACATCACAAAGTTGGATCTACTTTGCAGGGATAATGGGAACTGCAGATGCTGGAGAATCCAAGATAACAAAGTGTGGAGCTGGATGAACACAGCAGGCCAAGCAGCATCTCAGGAGCACAAAAGCCAACGTTTCGGGCCTAGACACTTCATCAGAGAGGGGGATGGGGTGAGGGTTCTGGAATAAATAGGGAGAGAGGGGGAGGCGGACCGAAGATGGAGAGAAAACAAGATAGGTAGAGAGGAGAGTATAGGTGAGGAGGTAGGGAGGGGATAGGTCAGTCCAGGGAAGACGGACGGGTCAAGGAGGCAGGGTGAGGTTGTAGGTAGGAAATGGAGGTGCGGCTTGATGTGGGAGGAAGGGATGGGTGAGAGGAAGAACAGGTTAGGGAAGCAGAGACAGGCTGGGCTGGTTTTGGGATGCAGTGGGGGGAGGGGAGATTTTGAAGCTTGTGAAGTCCACATTGATACCATTGGGCTGCAGGGTTCCCAAGCAGAATATGAGTTGCTGTTCCTGCAACCTTCGGGTGGCATCATTGTGGCACTGCAGGAGGCCCATGATGGACATGTTGTCTGAGGAATGGGAGGGGGAGTTGAAATGGTTCGCGACTGGGAGGTGCAGTTGTTTGTTGCGAACCGAGCGGAGGTATTCCGCAAAGCAGTCCCCAAGCCTCCGCTTGGTTTACCCAACGTAGAGGATGCCACACCAGGTGCAATGGATACAATATACCACATTGGCAGATGTGCAGGTGAACATCTGCTTGATATGGAAGGTCATCTTGGGGCCTGGGATGGGGGTGAGGGAGGAGGTGTGGGGGCAAGTGTAGCACTTCCTGCGGTTGCAGGGGAAGGTGCCGGGTGTGATGGGGTTGGAGGGAAGTGTGGAGCGACAAGGGAGTCGAGGAGAGAGTGGTCTCTCCAGAAGGCAGACAAGGGTGGGAATGGAAAAATAGCTGGGGTGGTGGGGTCGGATTGTAGATGGCGGAAGTGTCGGAGGATGATGTGTTGTATCTGGAGGTTGGTGGGGTTGTATGTGAGAATGAGGGGTTCCTCTGGGGGCAGTTGTGGCGGGGGCGGGGTGTGAGGGATGTGTTGCGGGAAATGCGGGAGATGCGGTCAAGGGCGTTCTCGACCACTGCGGGGGGAAAGTGGCGGTCCTTGAAGAACGTGGACATCTGGGATGTGCGGGAGTCGAATGCCTCATCCTGGGAGCAGATGCGGCGGAGGCGGAGGAATTGGGAATAGGGGATGGGATTTTTGCAGGAGGGTGGGCGGGAGGAGGTGCATTCTAGGTAGCTTGGGAGTCAGTGGGCTTGAAATGGACATCAGTTTCTAGCTGGTTACCTGAGATGGAGACTGAGAGGTCCAGGAAGGTGAGGGATGTGTTGGAGATGGCCCAGGTGAACCTGAGGTTGGGGTGGAAAGTGTTGGTAACGTGGATGAACTGTTCGAGCTTCTCTGGGGAGCAAGAGGCGGCGCCGATACAGTCATCAATGTAACGGAGGAAGAGGTGGGGTTTGGGGCCTGTGTAGGTGCGGAAGAGGGACTGTTCCATGTAACCTACAAAGAGGCAGGCACAGCTTGGGCACCCAAGGGTACCCATGGCCACCCCCTTTGTCATCTTCCTTGGACTGACCTATCCCCTCCCTACCTCCTCACCTATACTCTCCTCTCTACCTATCTTGTTTTCTCTCCATCTTCGGTCCGCCTCCCCCTCTCTCTCTATTTATTCCAATTCCCTCTCCCCGTCTCCCTCTCTGATGAAGGGTCTAGGCCTGAAACATCTACTTTGCAGTTACTGGCAAGTACCTTTGTCAGAGAGAACAAAAGAAGTTTCTGCTTTTGTAATCTCAAATGGGCCATATCAATTTACAGTTATGCCCTTCGGAATGAAAAATGCACCAGCCACTTTTCAAAGGCTAATGAACAGAATTCTGGCAGGATTGACTGATTGTGTCGTACATAAGGATAACTTAATGATCTTTAGCCATGTGTGGAAAGATCACATGGAGCATTCGGCAGAGATTTTTGAGAGACAATGTAAGGCAAAGTAGGTCATAAACTTGGCAGAAACAGAATTCACGAAGGCGGGAGTGATGTTCTTAGGGCACAACATCGGACACAGACAGGTGACACTGAGGAACATGAAGATGAAGGCTATTGACAAATTTCCAAGGTCAAACTCAAAGAAGGAAGTGATTTTTAGGATTAGGCAGATTCTACAGGAAACCTTTACAAACATGATGGCACCGCTGACAGATTTGTTGAAGAAGAACATGAAATTTCAGTGAACAGAACAATGCCTGGAGGCATTTGAAAATTTAAAAGCAGTGTTAACCACTGCACTAGCCATACCAAATTTCTTCCAAACACTTAAGTCGCCATCAATGTAAGCAATGTAGGTGTTAGAGCTGTGTTTTTACAGGAGGATGACTGTGGAATTGAAAGGTCAATCAATATTTAAAAAAAAACACAATATCAAAATATTCAACCATTAAAAAAGAATTATTGAGTTTGGTAATGGCTTTATGACATTTTAATGTCTATATTGCAAACAATGCTTCAGAGAGAGTTGTGTATACTGATCACAAGCCTTTGACATTTCAGGAAAGATTTATGAACAAGCACAGCAGATTATTTCATTGGAATCTTATGTTCCAAGCACTTAATTTATTGATTGCGCATGTTGCAGGTCATGAAAATGTTACTGCCCATGCTTTATCACAGGTTTAAAAGAAGAAAATGTTTATATAAGATAGAAACAGTAGTGTTCAATGTTGTATTTATGTAGAATTAGTATGAGATGTGTAACCCTAGATTAATGAGATATGGATATCGTAATAATGGTGTTAAGGTTTACAAAAGAAAAAAAAGCCATTTTTTCACATGGATAATTTTTTTTCTTAAGTGGGGTGTTATGAAATTGGTAGAGTGCTTGTAGATTAGAAGGCAGAATGTTAGAATCTGGTGTTTATAAAGTGTTGGTGTTTGTAAAATGCTATGGGGAAAGCAGTACGCAATCCCTTTAAAAGATGAAGCATTTTTTTCTATGCTTAGAGATTCAAAAAGGATCTCTGTGCTTTTGCAGGTGCACAGAGCAACAGAGTTGAAACATTTGTATGAAAAGGCTATACTGTTAGCTGGCAAAGCATCATTTTTACCAAGACAACATGGTTTTGAATTTAGCCAATTAATTTAAACCAGGCCCTTAACTACCAAAAAACAATTAAATTTAAATCTGATGATTTTGACAACATAGGAACAATCCTATTGTAAGAAACTGACATGTCATCAAGGGTATAAAAGAAGAGGGCATTTGGAAAGTTGGGGAGAGAGCCAACTGTCATCTGCCAAGAGAACAGCTCTCAGCTCTAAAACAAAGAATCATTGGCTCTCACAGAATTCTCTAAGTCTTAGAATAAGCTCCATCTAATTTAAAGGTATGTATGGTGCAAATAGTTAATATACGATGGAGAAGGCATTCCTGACAGTAGGATTCATCAGAAAAAACACAGAACATTCCAGAAAACGTAACCTGGCTATAATTTTGAGAGATTAAATCCTAATTTTAAGAGGTTTATTTTATGTAAGTGGGAGTTGTATTTATTGGAACAGCATGTGATTAGAATCTTGTTTTATTCAGGAATAGTTAGTAGTTAAAAGGGATTTATTCAGTTTGTTAATAGTTTAGAGAACTTGTTCACTGTTACAGTGGGATAAATAAACTGTTACTTGTTGATTATAAAGTGAGTGTCTGGGGTTTATTTTATTTAACCACCCCTTTATAACAGTTTGGGGGCTTTGTTAACATATTATAGGCCAAGGCGCATCTATCTGGGTGTTTCAATTTTAGTTGTCAGAGGGGGGTCAACCTCCACTTTATAACAGACTACTTTGATTATGTTTTCCTCTACAAAGTGCAATAATCTCACTGTTTCCACTCTCTTAATGTTTCAGATTTTAGTGAGCTCTTTTTAGGCATACCTTAACCTTTATTAATTCCAAATGAGATTATTCCAACACAATCTTGGATATTCCATCCTTTTTTAATTGAGGTCATCAACTCTGCTGTTCATCTCTGATCTTATGCTAAGTCCTGTTCGTCCATCCCACCCCATGCTTGGTGACTTACATGAGGTTGTGATAAAAGTAGCACCTTGATCTTCTTTGTTTACAAATCTGTCCATGGCCTTACTAACCCTATCTCTTTAGTTTTTCCTTGCACCAATGCTTTCAAGATATCTGCACTCCTCTTATTCATAGCTCCTGTACATCCTCAATTTGATTTACTCTATCACTGGCGGGGCTTTCAGCTGTCAAGGCCCCAAGTTCTGGATTTCCTTTTTATAGATCTCTCATACTACCGTTACTCATCTGTTCTAATTATCCTTTATTTGGCTTCATGTCAAATTATGTTTGGTTACATTTTCCATAAAGAACTATGAGGCCACTCCAGTGGGTGCTATATAACACAAGTTGCTGCTGAATAAACACCAAAGTGCCTGGGAGTAAGGAGTCGGGTGGCTAAGTTGAATTTTTGAGAGAAGAGCTTCAGACTGTTCAGCAGTTCACTGGGGTGAAGTTTCACAAATATCAGGCTTCTCTCTCCTAAACCAGCAGGAGACATTCATCATTTATCAACTGTGAACGTCGGGAGGACATTGAAGTACAGTAAATCTCACAGAGAAGCCCAGTCCTATGCATGCAAATACTAGTCCTTCCCAGTGGGATTCTGATCAAGAACAAGAAGTCTGTCGATGTATCTAACCTGTCCATAGCCAAGTCAGAGTCACGTGAAAATATAACATTCCCTACCACTACAATATCCCTGTACAATACCATATCGTGCAATCACAGACTCAGCAATTGGGGAATCATGTACAAAACCTTCCAAGTTACTTACCAGAACTGGATCATCCCACAGTTTCCGCTTCAGTGCCTCGAGCACAGTCTGGTGCAGGCCAGCCTGTGTGACTTGCAACGATCCAATAAAGGCTAATAAATCCAATGCCTTCAACCGGTGCTAGTAGAATTAAATGTGGAAATGGAGTTGGGAAAGACAGTGTCAGATTTGTGAATGGAATTCATCAGGCAGAAGCATTTTGTAGAGTGTATTTTGGTTTCAGTTACAGTGCTATGAACAGGAACAGACATTTCAGTCTGACAAATCCATTCTATTTGTACCCAGATCACTCAACTTCCACATATCCCTTGATACTGTTATCCCACAAAAATCTATCCACAAAACTTTATGTGTCTTCACCATCCAGAGCTTTTTCAGGGGCCAGAGTTCCAGAAAACAAGAAAAAGAAAACCTCATCCATACAAGCTGTTCTTATAACCTAATCCTATTTGCTCTAATATCATTGCACTCTCAATCTTCCAAATTATATTTCTTTCTGCTGTGCCAAAAGCAACTCACAGTACACTAAATGGGTCCAACTGAAGCCCTGTTAAAATGGAATGTAACATAGATACTAGTTATAACATTGACCTAGATTCCAGCAACCTTTTTATCAATATATTTGCATTTTGTGATTTTTCTAGTTTGGTTCTTAAATCTCTTTGCTCCTGCAGAGTTTCCAAATTCTCACCATTTGGAAAATACACTAATCTATCTTTCATAGGTCCACCATTCATCTCCCCACAGTGAAATCCATTAGCCACAGTTTTGTCCACTCAATCAATGTCTCTTTGTAACTTTGTGGTCCCATTTATATGACTTATTGGATGTAATGTAGGCTTTGCATGAGGTTATAAAATGAGTGAAAATGAATGAGCAATCTCTGCTGATTTAATTGACTGCCAACACACTTTTCAATATCACAGAATTACTTCTAGGTGTTACTCACTGCTCTTCTCAGATTATGACATGTCTTTTGAAGTTGTGGTTAGGTGAATCTATGTCAAGGACTGCATTTAGGGATATTCAAGATTCACATGTGTAATTTCATGTTTAATGCCTTGAAGAGCCTCAGTGGAACTCACAGCAGCTGAGACAACAGATAGTGTGGTTTCACTGTGAAGTTTTTTTTTGTTAGGGCCCAAATCTGTAGAGAACCAAGACAGATACACCAAATGAGCTTGTTCCTGGGAATATAAGTCAGCATATCTGATTAGTGGATAGAACAGCTGGGAATCTTGACAAGCACAGTAGTCAAGTTCAAGCCACAAAATCTAAGACGTTTTACAGCAAAATAGACCATTCAGCCCATTTCACTGAGTTGAATCTCCCCATTCATTTTCCCCATACCATCAAATCTCTCTTTATCAATTATTTCAGGCCTCTTGTATGGAGTTTGTTTCTAGTTGGACATTTCATCTCTTTTCCCATTCAGTCTCAGAGTGATATGGCCGTCATTTATTTTCGTCGTTTGGATTCCCTGAGAAGCAGGTAGTGGACCTTGTTCCTGAACATTGGTAATTTGCTACAATTGAAGGGCCTGACAGTTGAATACAACAGCCAACAAAGAATCAACCTTCCAAGAAAGATAGCACTGTCTTCGTTCCTCCAAATTTGATTAATAATATCCCTTTAGTTAACAATGTCACTGCCTAATAAGGAATTAACCCTGATTGACAATCACTAATTCTGCAATGTGCTCTCAGTTCCCATCAACCAGTTCGACAGTCAGTCCTGCTTATTTTGGATCAAAATTGCCTGCTCGAGACATGGAACCTCACTCATTTCTACAGATGTCTGACTTCAAACACACATCTACCCAGCCATTCATAAAGAAATCAAATGCACATTTGATTATTATTGAATAAACGTATGCAATAATTGATTGGGGATAATAACTCCCACCAAAAAAACAGGGAAGACTTTAGATATTTGTAACGTGTACTGAAGGCATTAGTCTGAACGGAATGTTTTCACAATCTTTCTAGACGTGATGACGGAAGATAATCTTCGAAGAGAGTTTACAATGGCTCTGGGATTCTATGGATCAGCAATCCCAGCACCGCTATGATCAAAACCAAAAGAACTGCAGATGCTGTAAATCAGGAACAGAAACAAAGTTGCTGGAAAAGCTCAGCAGGTCTGGCAGCATCTGTGAAGGAGAAAACAGAGTTAACATTTTGGGTTCTGAGGAAGGGCCACTGGACCTGAAATGTTAACTCTGTTTTCTTCTTCACAGATGCTGCCAGACCTGCTGAGCTTTTTCAGCAACTTTGTTTCCGGTCACCACTGTGATCAAGCTGGCCATTTCACATTTCCAGAGCTACTGGAAGGATTCTGCTGAACTAGGCCATCAACAGGAGGGATGTGTCAAGAGGCAGTGGAGAGAGGAACAGAAGTGTGTAGGGGCCAAGAAAGAGAAGCGGGTAAGGTGGAGGAGGCAAGGTGAGTGTACAGAGAAGTGGGGGCAAAGGCAAGGAAGAGGGGCAAGTCAGGTAGGAGAAGGAAATGGACAAGATAATGGGGAGAGGGCAGAAAGAAGAGCAGAGAGGCAGGACAGAGAAAGGAAGGGGCAAAAGAGAGAGAAGGGGCAAGAGAGAGAGGGGAGGGAAGAATGGAGTGGGAAGGGACGAAGGGGTAGCAGGACATATTAAGTACGTGGAATGTGTCAATCTCATCAGAAGGGTCTGCAGAATTGCCCCAATGACTGCACTCCTGTCTCTTGATTCAATTCAAACTGACATGAACCTTATTCTAACTGGTTGTGTTGGTCCCTTCCACTTACAAAAGAGAAATGAAGTCTGCCACAAACCTTGTAGACAGGGGAGGTTTGGAGCTGCTCCACGAGACCTTGGATTTGACACTGTTTATGTATCTTGAGGAATCTGACCACTACTTCCAGAGCCTGTTGGGAGGACATGTGGCTAAATCACTAGACCTTTCTTCACTTTCTCCTTTATGAAAAATACAATTATAACAGCTATGTTGGCCCAAATTTCTTGACTACTCGCACACTCCGTCTCATACTTCTTTTGGAAACCTACTGTGCTATGATGGCTTTCTGGTAGGGAGGATGTGTTCTCCTCAGCTATGTCTGAGTTCAAAATAAGCAATTTTAAATCCCATCATGCCAAATTGAGAAATGTAACTAAATCTGGTGACTTGTGAGCCAGCATTTGATTACCCACTGTAGAGACAGACAAAACAAGTTCTACCTGAGCCTTGTCAGTACAGACTTTTATACCAGATTACTGATTCAAGGAGGCAATTTGGTAGTGCAGTGGATCAGATGTTGCCTTCATAGAACTATATAATACAGAAGAAGGTCATTTGCTCCATTACTTCTGTGCCACCTTATTGCCAGACCTATCACCATAGTCCTCTTAAAAAATATCCTTTTAAAGTATTTATCCAATTGCTTTTTTAAAAGTCAACGTTGAATCTGTTGACACTGCCATTTCAGGCAGTGCATTCCAGATCACAACCATTTGCTGGACAAAGAAAATTCTCTTCATCTCCCTTAAACAATGGTGTGTCTTCCTATTATCAACCCCTCCGCCAGTGGAGGCATTTTCCCTTCACTTGCTTAGACAAGGGGAGTGGAGGAGCCAATGGGATTGTTAAAGGAAGCTCGACTGCTACCAACAATTTACCACCCGTGAAGAAAGGCAAATTACACCCATTAAATAAGAATGTGAACTAATGGAAATGGAGTTTCTCCACATTATGATAGGGTTCTATCTGGAAATTGCAGGAACCAATCACTAAGCATCCAGGTGATGATGCTCACTGCAGCTGTTGGTCACCATGACACAGCCAGATGTCAACTTCATTAACAGAACACATTATCAAATGAATTCTGTTCAGATACTCCCCCATTACAGAATTCTTTGGTTTGCCAACGGTCATCATCAGATAAACACATTATTGATACTATTTTATGCACAAGTCACTAAAATTGTGAGGTATCAGCTGGAAAGTCACCTTAGTCTAAGCTTTTCCATAATTTGCTTCCAGTCTTGTGAACAGCCAGACGAAATGCCTATCCTCTCTAAAATTTGAGGTCTTAAAGAAACAAACTGAGGCCTGTACCTGTTCCTTCTGGTAGGTGGTGCCATCATAAAGGAAGCTCATTATATAGTCAATAGCTTCTTCATCATTGCTGTTGAGGTAACACAGGCAGGTTGTAGCATTCACAGGAACCATATCTTTGGAGCGCAGATTTGATATGAATGATCTTAACACGGAAGCCAACTTGTCCTTAGCTTCGATCTTGGGCCTCTGAAAGGACAATGAGATACAGTTGGATCTAGTCAGGAACAAGTGGGAAGATAGTACAACCTTGTTCAAGAAACAATGTAGGGTCATTCCCAGTAACCACAGACTGCACAGTTTAACATCAGTGGCAGATGAGGTTTTAGAAACAATAATCAGGAAGTAAGTCAGCAAATGGAGAAGTTTGAATTGGTTAAGGAGTACCATCATGGATTTGTAATAGGCAGACTCTGATTGTTTTAATGAGTTGCTTGTTGAATTAACAGGGAAAATTGATGAAGACAATGCATACTATATTGACCAAATGGATTTTAAGAAAGCACTTGACAAAATATCACACAAAAGGCTAGTTAACAAAATTTGAGCTCATGGAATGGAGGGGGGGTCAGATTCAGCTTGTATGAAGAACTGGCTTCATTGTGATCACTGGTTGATTTTCACTTGGAGAATAGTAGACAGTGGTGTTCCCCAAGGTGAGTGCTAGAACTGTTGCTTTGCTTTTCTTTATTCATTCACGGGATGAGGGTGTTGCTGGCCAGGCAGAATTTATTGCCAATCCCTAATTGCTCAAAGGGCAGTTAAGAGTCACCCAGATTGCTGTGGGTCTGGAGTCACAATGTAGGCCAGGCCAGGTAGGGATGGCAGTTTCCTTCCCTAAAGGACATTAGTGAACCAGATGGGGTTTTTCCCAACAATCAACAATGGATTAATGGTTGTCATGAGACTCTTAATTCCAGATATTTAATTGAATTCAAATTCCACCAGCTGCCAGGGCCAGATTCAAATCTGGGTCCCCAGAAGATTATGTGGGTCTCTGGATTAACAGTCCAGTGATCATACCGCATTTATCATGAAATATTACTTATTTGCAAATTGGAATACAGAATAAAATTTGGAGATGTGGAAAATCACCTTCAACAGGAAGTAGCAAGCAGAATGAGCAGACAACAGGATTTGAAATTTAATACTGTTGAGTAGATTTATTTCAATTATTCAAAACCTTCAGACAGAGGTCACATGGTCCAGTTGAGGAGTCAGCTTTGGCATTTACATTTGAACTGACAGAGACAGTGAGAGAGAGAGAGAGAGAGAGAGAGAGAGAGAGTTTACGGTGACTGAAGAGCAACAGCCAATTGCTCCCCCTCTCTCTCTTTACTGCACTCCTTCCAAGTTAATTAAGTCAAATCACACCAAAGGTAATCTTTACATCTTCTCAATGGTTCCTACAGTAGATTCATTAGAAGTAGCCTCATCTCCAGAGAAGAGAATCAGCCATCTACAACTGTTGCAGGAAAGAACCTCAATTCCATGCCAACAGCATGTGTACACAGAATAATTTTACAATCATCCATGACATTTTTTCATGAGTTTCACTATTACTTGCCAAAGTATTTTAAAGCTAACACAACATGTTCTTTGTTTCATCCATTTATAGTTGCATAATCAAAATTGTTTGTCAATAATTTTTGCAGGTTTAGACCATAAGACCATAAGGAACAGGCCATTCGACCACTCGAGCCTGATTTGCCATTCAACAGGATTGTGACTGATCCAACATTTCCTTATGTCCATTTTCAGATGTTTTCCCCAAAACCCTGGATTCTCTAGCTAATCAGGAATCTATCTACCTCAGCCTTGAATATAAAACAGAAAATGCTGAAGAAGCTCAGCAGCTCTGGTAGCATCTGTAGAGAAAGAAACATAGTTTATGTTTTGAGTCTGATATGAATTTTCTTTCATTCCCAAAAGCAGTTTTTGGGCTGGATATATTAACTCTGCTTCTCTCTCTTCAGATATTGCCAGAGCTGAAGAATTTTTCCAGCATTTTCTATTTATGTTTCACATTTCCAGTATCCAAAGTATTTTGTTTGACGAAAATAAAGTGGTCTTGCCATATTTGTACATGGCTGTGATGAGAGGTTTTCTGGGTCACTATGCGCTGTTTCAGTCTCCTTAGCTATTTGTTTTGGAGGCAGTGCATCGATTGCCACAATTGCACTGCAGTTCTTGGAGTGTAGCTTTACCAATAGTGCTGTTAGGAAGTTCCAGAATTTTAACCCAGCAACAATGAAGGAACAGCAATATAGTTATAAATCAGGATGGTGTGGGATTGGGATTTGGAGGCAGTGTGTTGGCATGCTTTACTGCCCTTGTTCTTCTGGATGGTAAAGGTCACAGGTTTGGAAGACGTTGTCAAAAGATCCTAGCTGAATTGCTGCAATATATCTTGTAGACGGTACAGACTGCTGTGTGTTTGTGAAGTAGTGAAATTGGTGGAATGAGGTCCCAGTGTAGATACTGGAGAGTCTATGGGAGTTGGGGTGTGTCTTACCCATTGCTGAATTCATAGCTTCTGACCTGCTCTTGTAACCACAGTATTAATATGAGTGATCCAGTACAGTTTCTGATTGATGATAACCCCAAAGGTGTTAAAAGTAGAGGATTCATTAATGTTTAACAGCATTAAATGTGAAGGGGAGATGGTCTGAATACTCATTGTTGAAGATGGTAACTGTCTGGCACTCGTGTGATACAAAGTGTTGTGCCATTTATCAGCCCATGCCTGAACATTGTCCTAGTCTTCTTCAAAAGAACATGGACTGATTCAATAGATCTCAGCTGTGATGACGGAGGTTGACTCTTCTCAACCTTTAACATCTCCCATAAAATTGAGGACGGGTTGGGAAAGGCAGGAGGATAGCAGGAAGAGCACCTGGGGAATGTTACAGGCCCATAAGGTTTTCACAATACGTTTAGATTGAGAATTCCATTATCAGTTTAGGAGTTCTTAAAAGGAAAAACATTCAGCAACATGTAACAACAACGGCAGAAGTGCATAAAAATGTAAGACTTCTAAGATTGTTACAGATCAATAAAAATAATCAGCTAGAAATTCAACTATGGTCATGGTCTGCATGTGTCATTTGTTCTTATTCCAGGCATTAGGTAAAAACAAGTTAGAGAAGTTGCTGGTTTATGAATTTATTTTTGTGGCATCTTTCACAATCTAAAGCTGCCCCAAGAGCTTCAGAGACAATGAAGCAGTTTTGAATTGCAGCTACAGTTGGAGAAACACAGTTTCCAATTTACACACAGCAAAATCCCAAAAGTAGAACTGTGATCATTTCTTAGTGATGTTGATGAAGGGATAAATGTTGGCCAGGATACCGAAGTTAACTTGCCTCCTCCTCCTTGAAACCATATCATGGGATCTTTCATAACCACCTGAGAAGAAACGCAAAGCTTCAGTTCCATGCCGTAACTGAAGGATGGTACGACTGACCATGCTGTACAGACTCAGGGCTGCATTGAGGGTCCAAGATCAGAAATCACACCACATTAGGTTATAGTTCAACAGGCTTATTTGAAAACACAAACTTTCAGAATCTTATGCCTTCTTCAGGTGTTAGTGAGAGAGATAGTATCAGACTCAGAATTTATAAGTAAAAGATCAAATGGTCACACCACTGATGAGGATGTACTAAACAAACCAAAGACGCTGTTAAATCTTTAATCAGTTGGAAATCAATTAATTGATTAATATGTATATGTAAATCCCCAAATTCCTTCGAAGACACTGTCCAAAGAAAATTAAAGGTTTTAACATTGTAAAGAAAAGGTAACATTTAAGGTCAGACAATGCAGATTAGGTGTGAGGTCTTGTTTAGAAGCTGTTTGTGTTTTAGTCTGGAGTCAGACTGGTTTATTTTATACTGCGTGCATGTGCGTTTGTGTGCGCATGCGTATGGGAGAGAGAGAGCATCTGTGTGAGAGAGAGCAGGAGCGAGAGTGTGCGCGCTTTGTGTGTGTGTGTGTGTGTGTGTCTGTCCGTCTGTGTGTGTGGGGTACAGGGAGAGGGAGAGCTAGGGCGTGCGTGTGTCCGTGTGGGGAGAATGTGTGTGTGTGTGTGAGTGAGAGAGAGACAGCAAGAGTACAAGCATGTGTGTGTGCGTAAGAGAGGGAGAGCGAGAGCGCACGCGTGTGTGTGTGTGTCTGGACTTATCTGCTTCAATCTTTGGAGGGGGCACAAACCCACAACCGTTCTGTAAGAGGTGAGAGTGCTACCCGCTGTGCCATGTTGACATCACCATGGACTGGGATGCATACTATACCTGGTTTATGGGTTGAGTAGCCCAATCCCACAGCGAGTTCCTCAAGTTTATCAATATGCCCTGCAGAGGCTCTCCTGTAGACTCCTTTATAAGTTGAATTAACTTCTGTACGACCTCCTTCTTCCAGTAACCTGCACGAAAATTGTCAGGTTCAGGGAATGTCAAACTTATCTTTTTTACTAAATACGTTGCCTTCTTTTCTTCTCTTCATCTCAGTCTCTTCTCCTCCTCCACTGAAGGTGCTGATATTTCCCAGGCTACTGTTCAACAACAAGTCAAAACCCAGTAGTTTGGTCAATAAAGTTTTGCTTTTATATCGCACCTTTTAAGGTTGTAAGTTGTCTCATGACATGAACAAACTAAATTTGGCATCAAGCCATATAAGGTGATACTGGGACAAATGATCAAAAGTTTGATCAAAGTGATAAATTTTAAGGAGAATCTTAAAGGAAGAAAGAGCTACTGAAACATTCCTTCCTTTCTCCTGACAGCTAATTCCCTAATGAAGCTCATGATCCTGTCTTAATAACACCTTATTTGTGTCTGTGAACTGTCTATTTCTGAGTATGGTGGACCTCGGGACTGCTATAACTGTAGCAGAACAAGATGAAGCATTTCTCCATTTAATCTGTTAGGGATGAGATCCCTGGATGTTCAGCATCCTCCTCAAACGTTCCCACAACAGTCAGCTGTGAAGAGTACCTTAGAATGTTTGCACATGGTAGTAGTTTTTACTGTAAACCCCCTACATGCTCCTCAGCAGATTGCTTTAAACATTGATTAATAATAAAAAGAACACCAATCTCAAATTAGTGATATCTTGGCACCGTTAGCTCACAGTTCTAGCTATCCAAAAATTCCAAACTTTTCACCTCCTATTACTGCTTCTCACCACTCATTCTCTCCATTTTCCACTCACACCTAATATACCTAACACTTACCCAAGATCACCAGAGCTTTAGCAGCTTCATTTCTCACCGTAGAGTTTTCATCCGTCAGTAACTAAAGGAAACAAACCAGGTGCAGATCAATTGGTTTGCACTGTGTGCAAGAACAACTCACACAGCAGTTCCTGTAGCCTCTGGAGTTTCACTCTGTAATTATTATGTTATAATGCTATGTAAATGCAGTCTTACGTTATTGTTGTTGAATCCAGCTCTTGATTAGCTTCCAGGCTGTAATTCATTCCTGAGTATCTGGGATTCCAAATATAAAACCCACCAAACCCCTCAATTAGATTTCTGCCTGCAACTCACGCCTGGATATCTGATATTCTATATATGAATCCCTAAATTCCATGGCTAAGACTTCAGCACTGAAAGCACTTCCACTTATCTGTTAGTGTATATTTAAAATATGCAAACTCCTTATTTAGACTGCACCTGCAACTAACTCTCGGTAATCTGATATGCTAATTTTCCTACTTACTCACACAATGTGGGTGTTGTTCATGGCCCATCCCCAGTTGCCCTTGAGAAAGATTTGGTGAGCTGGCTTTTCGAACCTTTGCATTCGACTTGGTATGGCTAAATCTGCAAAGCCGTTGGGGAGGGAGTTCAGGATTTTGATACGCAACACCAAAGGAATGGTGATGTACTTCCGAGTTTCAATGGTGAATGGCTTAGAGACCTTGCAAGTAGTGGTATCCCCAATATGTATGCTGCCTTGTCCTTCTAAATGGTAGTAGTCATGGATTAGGGCTGTGCCTGTTAGTGCAAGTCTAACTCAGTCCCAGGCATCCGTTTTCCATACAGAGGCTCCCTCAATTAGATTCCACGTTGAATCTTTCTCCTCAGTAGTTGTTACTTCTTAATATACCCCCAAACCTATCATTAACTCCTTCCCACATATGTCTATAAGTAAATATATAAACCACCTGAACCCTTTAGCAAATTGTAGCCTGTAACTCACTCCTGAGTAAATCTGTAATTCTGTATGTTTTATATATATGCATAATACAATCTGAACCCCTCAATTATCACATACATTTGAGTAATGGTCAATCTTATTTAAAAGTCAACCATTGACTATAAGTAAAACAAAAAATTCATCCTTCATTGGCAGAATCTCATAAGGGCCTGAATAACATGGGGAAATTGTGACATTGGTGGCAGAATCACGAGACATCTGGTAACTCATATCTTGACATTGATATCAACTCACCACTTCTATCATCTATCAGCCAGATGGCAGGAAAAGTTTCCCACTAAGCAGCAGTGAGTTGCCAAATTAAGGGGGATTATTGCTTTTCAACACCTTATTAGCAGCCCAACTTGTCTCTTCAATATTCAGCTTCCTATTTTACCAAATGTGCCAAACAAAGTAGATGTCAAGAATTTTTGACATGGAATTTAGGTGTGACTTCAGCTTGCCACTTGGTCCAAAAGACATCTATGTTTGATACCAGACACCAACATCTCAGAGAAAACTCTATTGGCACTGGTCATATGTACCCCTATCTATTGGCATGTGCCAGCCTCCCAAGAATCCTCATGGCACATCTCCGGTTTACTAATAATACGCTTCTTCATTTTAATGCTGCACCTCAGGCTGCACTGCCAGCAACAACTGTAATTCTATTCCAAGATTTCACTGTCTTCAAGTGGAACATGATGACAAGTTCATTGTATTTTATTAGTTTATAATCAAACATTGGCAAAATAATGGATCTAGGTTAGCCTGAATTGAAGACAGAGAATACAAGGTGTAGAGCTGGATGAACACAGCAGGTCAAGCAGCATCATAGGAGCAGGAAAGCTGACATTTTGGGCCTAGATCCTTCATCATTGAAAACATGATTGAGATTCCTGTGAATTTTCATAAGCTAGTCAGTGTAATAGTGAGTTTAATTGGAAAGAAACAATATTAGCGAAGGTGAATGGTAATGAAAAGTGTAGATTCACAGTTATGCTCTCACATACATCTGCTGGGACAAAACTTAAGCCTATGATGATATTCAAGGGAAAGGCCCTTCCAAAAACACAATTTCTAAAAGGAGCAGTCATGTGTGTTCACAGTAGGTATTAGTTAGATGTATCTGAACTGAAATTATGGTTTAGGAAGGTTAGAGTTCCCAATCAAGGAAATTACAGGAAGAAAAACATCTCTTAAGTCATTTTCAGATCACACCTTGTCAGTGCTCTTGCTAAAGTTAGATAAGTAAACAGTGCTGTTTCATTGATTCCCGGTCTCACTAGCCTTGTTCAATCACTGGACATTTCTATAAGCCAGCTTTTCTTGGAAAGCATGAAAGGGAGGGGTATCAGCTGGATAATTGGGAGACAAGACATTCACCAAGGGAGACAGCACACAGACTCCAACATTAGCAATACTGGGCTGTAAATGCCTAGGATGAAATCAGAATAGAAACTGCCATGAAATAAATTAAGAAGTGTAGTCAATCCAATGTACTTGATAGGACAGTAGAGGCAATACCTGGGTTACAGGGGTTCCTTTCTGGACTATGTTCATAGATTGATTCATACAGAAGTCAGAACACTACAGCACAACATAAAGTAGCCATTTTTAAGTACGAGGAAATGTTCGCATGTCAGACCTTATAAAACTAATATTAAAACACCCCTGCATGGGATCTCATTTGTAAGTATAACCATTCAGAAGTTGGACATTCATAAATTGGGGATCCGCGGTAGATGATTATTTTTGATATAGCCAATGAAGTTACGATTGTTAATAATGCTGGTGATCCATATGATGTTGCAATTCAAGCAGTGTTTTCCCATATAGCATTAGGTTCTGAAGGAGAAGGATAATTTTAATACACATTCAGTGTGTGCTCTGCTGTTATGTAGTATTCTTTTCTGTACTATGAAAAACCGAATGAAATTGCATTAATTTGTATAAATACCAATTTAGTTTTGGATACATTTGCACCTTTGGAGTTAAGTATGCAGTAAGCAAGAAATATATGCCTTCTGATTCACAACTGGTGTCATGTAGTAGGCCGAGTAATCTTCCTAGTAGATTCGGAGTGAGTAGAAGCTGCTTTTTTTGTGGAGACAATGGGGGTCGGGGTGATTTCTTGAACCAGCGGAGAAGACACATTGATGCACTGAGATTGAGTGGCAGCCGTGAAAACAGGATGGGACCATGACTGATAAATGCAGAGAGCTGACAGACTGTGAAGGCAGGAGGCATCTGTACAGGGGGCCGCACCTAAACTGGAGGAGAACCAATATTCTAGCAGGGAGGTATACTTTTGCCACTTGGGAGGGTTTAAACTAGTATGGCAGGGATGTGGGAATGGCAGCAGTAGGCCAGCATGTGGAACAATTGAGGAGAAGGCAGAGGTTAGATCAATCAAGTCTGATAGAAAGATCAAGCAAGGCCAGGTTAATTAACACGGCAGGACTGGCTGTCTGAAGTGTATTCACTTCAATGTAATAAATATAACAGGTAAAGCAGATCATCTTAAAGCCTGGATTAGTACTTGGGGAACTACAATGTCATAGCCATTACAGAAGCCTGGCTGAATGAAGGCCAGGACCGGCAGTTCAACATTCCAGGATTTAGGTGTTCCAGGCATGATAGAGAAGGATGTAGAAAGAGTGAGGGAATTGCATACTGATTAAGGAGGAAGTCATAGCTGCATTACGAGAGGATATCCTAGAGGGCTCATTCAGCAAGGATGTATGGGTAAAACTCAGGAATAAGAAAGGTGCAGTCACTAAGATGGGGTTGTATTGTAGACCTCATTAGCCAGCAGGAGATGGTGGAACAGATATGTAAGCAAATCATAAAGACACAGAAACAACACGGCTTTTGTAGTGGGGATTTTAACTTCAAAACATTGACTGTGACTCCCTTAGTGCCAGAGGCTTAGATGGGACAGAATTTGTTAGGTGCATCCAGGAAGGTTTCTTCAAACAATACCTACATAATCAATCAAGGGAAGGGGCCACCCTAGACCTTATAATGGGGAATGAGCCTTGCCAGGTGATTGAAGCTTCAGTGGGCGAGTATTTTGGGAGCTTCATCATAATTATGCAAGTTTTAATATAGCTATGTATAAGGATAAGACCAGTCCATCGTCAAAGAGCTAAATTGGGCAAAGGCAATATTAGGCAGGAACTGAAGAAATGAGATTAGGGGCAGCTGTTTCAGGCTAAATCCACATTTAACATGTCAGACTATTTAAAGGCCAGATCAGAATCCAGGACCAGCATATTACTGCAAGGATATCAAGACAAGGCTGACAAAATTTGGCAACCCTGGATGACAGAAGGTATTGAAAATTCAGTCAAAAAGGAAAAGGAGGCATATGTAAAGTGTAGGAAACAGAAATCAGACAAAGCCCTTGAGGAAGAGAGAGGAAGCAGAAAGAACTTAAACAAGGAATTAGGAAGGTTAAAAGGGGCTGTGAAATATCTTTGGCAACTAGGATTAAGGAGAATCCCAAGGCATTTTATATCTATTTTAAGAGCACGTGTGTAGCTAGGGGAAGTGTAGGTCCAGTCAGAGACAAAGGAAGGAATTTATGCATGGTGCCAAAGGAAGGGGGCAAGGTCCTTACTGAATACTTCTGTACTGACCAAGAAGGACGTGGATGGTAGCAAGATTAGGGAGGGGTATGCTCTGCAGCATGTTGATATTAAGGTATTGTTGGGTGTCTTGAAAAACGTTAATGTAGAAAAGTCCTGAGGGCCTGATGAGATCTATCCCAGAATACTGGAGGAGACAAGGGAGAAGATTGTTGGGGCCTTGACAGAGATCTTTATATCCTCTTTAGCCACAGGCAAGGTCCCAGAAGAGTGGAGATTAGTCAATGTTCTTCATTTGTTTAAGAAAGGCAACTGGGATAATCCAGGAAATTATAGACTGTGAGCCTTACATTAGTGGTAGAGAAACTATTGGAGAATTTTCTTAGGGACAGTACTTATTAGCGTTTGGAAAAGAATGGACAGTAGAGATGTCAGTATGGCTTTCAAGGTAGTAGGCATGACTTACAAATTTGACTGAGCTTTTAGAGGAGGTGATAAAATGATTGATGAGAGTAGGGCAGTGGATGTTGTCTTTCTGGCTTTTACAAAAGCATTTGACAGGGCCCTCATGGTAGGTGGTCTGAAGATTAAGTTGTACGGGATCTAGGATAGTTGTGGAGGGAAGTTTTTCTAACTGGAGGTCTGTGACCAGTGGTGTTTCACAAAAATCAGTGCTGGGAGCTTTGTCTGTAATATTTATAAATGATTTGTAATGAAATGACATGTAGGTGGTCTGATCAATAAGTTTGTAGATGAAATGAAAATTGGTGGAGTGAAGGAAGTTGTCGAAGCAGCAGGATATAGATCAGGTGGAAGGTTGGGCAAAGGAATCGCAGATGGAGTTTAATCTGGACAAGTGTGAGGTGATGCATTTTGGGAGGGCAAATACAAGAGGAAAGCATTAATAAATGGCCAGATCTATAGGAGCCTTCATATGTTGAAGGATCTTGGGTTGCAAATCCATAGCGCCCTAAAAGTGGCAAAGAAAGCATACAACATGCTAGTTTTTTCTGAAGAAGAGTCCTGACCCGAAACATCAACTTTCCTGTTCCTCTGATGCTGCCTGGCCTGCTGGGTTCTTTGAGCTCCACACTGTTATCTCTGACTCCAGCATCTGCAGTTCTTGCTACCCCATATGGCACGCTTGCCATCTTCAGTTGGAGCACCGAGTACAAAAGTTGGCAAGTCATGTTGCAGGTAAATAAAACTTTATCTAGGCCATATTGGAGTGCTGTGTACAGTTCTGATCCCCACACAATAGGAAGAACGTGGAGGCTTTGCAGAGGGCGCAGAAGACGTTTACTGGGATGTTACCTGGATTGGTGTTCATTAACTATAAGGAGAGGTTGGACAAATTTGGATTGTTTTCACGAGAGCATCAGACGCTGAGGGGCAACCTGTTAAATTTATTTACTTTTATGAGAGGCAAGAATAGAGTGGATAGTTGGAATCTTTCCCAGGGTGGAAATGTCAAATACTCAGGCCATGGGTTTAAAGGGAGGGGGAAACGGATATGCGAGGCAAGGTTTTTTACATGGAGGATGGTAGATGCCTGGAATGAGGTACAAAGGGAGGTGGTAGCAGGAGACACAATAGCAATGTTTAAGTGGCATTTACACAGACACATGAACAGGCCAGGCATACAGGGATATGGATGAATTGCAGACAAATGAGTTTAATTTAGAATGGCGTCATGGTCAGCACAAATATGGTAGACCGAAGGACCTGTTCCTGTTCAGTAATGTTCTACGTTTCTATGAACATTCACAGGAGACAGAGCAAGAAAGTTCATTAACTCAGGAAAGTCAATGCCTCCTGATGGTACATCAAGCATAATTATAGGGAGATCAATGGATATATAGGGAAGGTCAACAATGAAGTCCTGAGGGACAAGGGTTATAGAGACAAGGTCAAGAATGATAGAGGGAGGGGCATGGATAATTAATGGCAGCATAACAATAACAGAGTGCAGTTCTCGTAAACTGGCAGTGCTGACCAGTAATGATGGTGGGGAAGCTCTAGGGTGAATGTTAGTGGTCAAGTGGACTGCAGGTGGATTGAGGGTCCCTAAAGAGATGGAGTGAAGATTGAAGATGAGGAAAGGACCCCGCATAGCTAATGGAGGTTGCAAATGACATTTCCAATTTCAGGGTACTGTGTGAGTGTCGACTGATATTAACAGGTCTTTGGAGTAAATTTCAAGATTGAATTGTCCATGGTGAGGTAAGTGAAAAGCAGGTTGTGACTATTACAATGTTGAGGGACCCTCTTTGGTCAAATGTGCTCAGGCAGTAGGAAATGCCTTAAAGAATGTGTCAGACTGACCATGAAAGCATCTTCTTGAGAGATCAGTGGTTTCAACTGTCAGCTATAGATATGAAGAGCTGGAGAGAGACCCATGCTGCCTCTTCCAGGATGAATCACTGAATTACAAGGTTCTGCCCCTGAAATAAAGACCCTGTTGTAGAACACCCACCTACCAAGACCTGATGGCCAGTCAGAGGCTGGTACTACTTTTGTTCCACTGTGCCAGCGAGAATGCAGTGACATCAGAATCCAAGCCAATTTGGCATGCCCACAATGATTATAACCAATTTTTATAGATGCACCATACAAAGCATCCTATCAGATGCTCCACAGCTTGGTATGTCAAATGCTCTTCCCAAGACCACAAGAAATTATCGAGAGTTGTGAACGCAGCCTTGTCCATCACAAAACATTTCATTGACACCATCTACACTCTGGCTGCCTCGGGAAAGCGGCCAACGTAATCAAAGACCCTTCCACCCCAGTTAAACTCTCACGCTCATCCACCAGGCAGAAGATGCAAAAGACACATATCAACGGATTTAAGAACAGCTTCTTCTTCATTGTTACCATACTTATGAACAGACCTCTCGTGTTAGAGTTGATCTTTCTCTGCACGTTCTCTGCAGCTGTTAACACTATATTGTGCAGTCCGGCAGCATCTGTGAAGAGAAATCTGTTACTGTTTCGGGTCTGGTGGCCCTTCCTAGGAAGGGTCAGCGGATCTAAAATGTTAAATCTGATCTCTCTTCACAAATGCTGCCAGACCTGCTGAGCTTTTCTAGTCAGGTCTGTTCTTGTTTCTGATTTACAGCATCCACAGTTCTTCTAGTTTTTATATTGTGCATTCTATTCTATTGTCCTGATGTAATCATGTAAGGTACGATTTGTTTGGTTAGAACAGAAAATAATACTGTTCACTGTATCTTGGTATATGTGACAATAATAAATCAAATCAGTAAAATCAATATGCAGTTGGGGTTGGGAGTTTGCAATGGAGGGTTCAGAGAAGATGGATGCCATGTGTTTTGGTGAGGGGCTTGGTCTTGGGGAACCCCTTGCTTATGTTCCATCCCTTGATCAAGCATTGATGGCACATCCGCTCCTGCACCCTCACAGGTGACAAGCTGGCCACGTACTTTTAGCTGCTGTGCAACTTGCAAACTCCCCCACCCCAAATGTTTACTGATTTTAAAATGCTGTAAAAGTCCATCTGGTTAATGCCAGCGGCAGCAGGATGAGATGCTTCAGTGGTTATTAATTGGCCATTCAAGGGCACCAATTAGCAGCAAGGATGATCATGGATTTTCTTGCGCAGATGCCTTCATGGTAAAAGCAGCCAAACTCAGGTACGCCACTGCTCTACCAAATCAAATAGCTTTTGCATCTCCACTTTGACACCAAAGAATGGTAGAAGATTCTGCCAGGTGTCTTTGCCTGTGCTTTGTTCAGACAGACAAGATGGTTCAAGTTGTCTTCTGCTAGCTCTGGCATGTCCCAGTTATAAACACAACTGCCCAAATAGCAATAAAGGTTGCCAGCAGACAGTCAGGCAGCTTGGAATTCTGACAAGCAGGTGCCAGTGTGACATGGAGCATTTGTGCATGATCAAATATACCAGACGATATAAACCCTTGGCAAATGTAAGCAAAGCAATCTCAGAGATGGCTCAGGATATCACAGGTTTCCATCAGCCAACTATGTCAGCTCCCTCAGGTAGATTATACAAATTTAGCCTGTTGATTATACAAATTAGGCCTGTTATCTCTAGAATTTAGAAGCTTAAGAAGTGATCTGATCAAAGTCTTGAAGGCATTAACAGGAAAAAACAGGGTAGATCAAAATAAACCATTTCCACTGGTTGGCATTCTAGAACTAGAGGATAGTCTGAGAATTAGGGCCAGATAATTCAGGACAGATGTTAGGAAACATGTCTACACACAAAGAGGGCTGGGTGTTTTGAACTCTCTTCCACAAATGGCAGTGGATGTTGAATTTGTCGTTAATTGTAAATGTGAGATTGATAAATATTTGCTAAGAAGTATTTAGGGGGATGGGTCCTAGAGTCAGGTCACAGGTCTCATAATCACATTGAATGGTGGAACAGGCTCAAGGGGTTCAATGACCTATATTTATTTTTAAGTTCCTATGTAGATTTGTATCACTGTGAATTGGGAGGGAATTCAGTGTCAGAAGCTTTAGAAATCACTATAGCACTGATGTTCTATGCATGCAGATCTTTTCAGAGTTCTGCTGAGGATGTACGTACAGCACCTCACTGGCAGCCAATCTAGGGAGGTCACCAATGCTCCAGTTAGAACACAATGATTTTCAGAAATTCCAGACAGACCCTGACAGCCATGCAGCAAGAACTGTGGGATTTGGGTTCATCACCAGATTTCCACCTGCACAAGTGGCAAATGGTTGCACATGTTGCACTGAGAGCCCCTGGAAAAGTCAGCAGTGTTCATAAATCAAAATTGATTTCACATTTTTTTGTAAGAGAGTGCAGCTGTTCTGTGATCATCAGAAAGTAATCACACAAGAAGCAACTCACATAACTCATTCATCCTCACTCAATTCTGGTTTCTCCCCCTCAACAACTAGAGGTGGCTCTTGGGTTACAGAGACATCCACAGAAGATCTGTGCAGAACCCACAAAGTTAGGCAGACTAGAAGCACTTTGCCATTGGTTACTTCCTGTGGATTTTGCTTTCAGTATATTTTATCATTTTAGTTAATGAATCCACTGAGAGATTGAGTAGATCATTGCCATTTATGGAGAAATGGAGAATAGCAGTGGAAATATCATGCTGATGAGCACTATTGTGCTTTAGAAGTCGTGAAGTAAGTTAACTTACAGGCAAGATGCACAGTTGATGGCTTTAAATCACGTTAAAGTGCTTCGGACAACTTTTGATGTATTTGCTTGTTACAGTATCAGAGTGTTGAAAACACATCTCACAGGCAGGCAGGCGAAACTCTACCAAGAGACCTCTTTAACCCACTTGACAAAGGAAAGTGATTCAGGGTGCTTGTGTGTGCGCTAAATACAAGAAAAATATTCCCAACAGCTGAGGAATACAGATCCGGGGAGCGGGGGGGGGGGGGGTGGTTCCATGGGCTATGGATACAGAGTAGACCATTTAGGAATGAGAGGAGGAGAAATTTCTTCACCAAGACAGTAGTGAGGTTGCGGAATTCTCTGCTATGGGAAGCGGCTGAGGCCAAAACATTGAATGTATTCAAGTAGTTTGAGATTATTTGAGTACTAAAAGGGATCAAAAGGGTATGGGGAGAAAGTGGAAACAGAACACTGAGTTGGTTGATCAACCATAATACTGAATGGTGCAGCAGGATCAAAAGGCCAAATAACATACCCCTGTTCCTATAGTCTATGCGTCTATGAATCAATAGCAAGTGAGAAGGGCAAATGCATATCGTCAGAACGGCCAACATGATTTCTCATTTTAAATTCTGTTAAGAGATACTTATCTAAAAAGCATTCAGGGCTATGGTTTCTAGACTGGGTGTGTCTGATGTAGAAAGGCAGGCCAGTAAAATTTGCTCAGCTATGGAAAATGAAGGTTTATGCAATCTTAACATGTCACAGTTAACAGCTAAACAGTTAAAAGATCCCCAAAGGACATGGACCATATTGGAACAACAATTCCGGTTCAAATTAAACTTCCCTGAGCAGAAGCAGAGAAAAGGGCTCATCATGGTTTACAAGCAGGGTCTAAAATCCAACTGCACTAAAAACATACAAGATAAAGAGTGGTGAACACATATTTCACACTGTCAACCTCAGAAAAACATCAATGTATCACCCACTAATATATTTGTAAAAATATGTGATCTGTCCTCAAAGAAAAAAACCAAATGTTGACTACGATTGACGTGGGCCAAGTGTCAGTGTGGAGTTCCAAAAGGATATGCACCGACAGACATGGGGAATCATGATGAAACTGACAAATGTAAAACTTTTAACATACAACAATTCACTAATTTCATGTGCAGTATCAATACTGCTGAAATACAAGTAGAATTAATCCACCTGGACTAGCAATTGCAGGTGTCTCTACGTGCCCGAACTTGACACTGGTCACAATCCATAGAATCAGTCAGACAGAGAAACAAGAAACTGCAGCAGAAACAGCTATTGAACTGAATATGAAAGAAGAACAGAATAATTCACTTCTTCTGAATTTGTGGAGTTAAACTCAGCTGTCTGATGAAGGGAGAAAAATTAAAGCTCAAGAGGGATTGGCCAAACTATTGGCTCAGGATAAATCCAAATTTGAGAATAACACGTCTGAGATGACGACTCGAGGGGATACCCCTGTTCAACGCAGAGATGAGTGAAGAACTGACAAGGGAAAGAAAGACTGTCTCATCAATCCAATTAAAAGATGTTTTCAGTCAGTGGGACTGAAGCTCTGAAGTGGGACTAACCTGCGCAAAACTTGGCCGTAGTACATCAGGATAAGCAAATTCTGGGACAGCAACTGCAGTCCATGGTAGAAAATTCTGACAACACAAACAGAAATCACAGAATCGGGGAGCAGTAGCCTAGTGGCATTATCTTTGGACTGTTAATCCAGACACCCAGGTAATGTTCCAGGGACCCAAGTTCAAATCCCACCAAGGCAGATGTTAGAAATTGAATTCAGTAGAAATCTGTGATAAAGAATCATTGTTCACACTTGGCAACTGTTTAATGATCAGAAAAAACTCGATAGGGAAGGAGACTACCATCCTTCCCTGGTCTGGCCGATGTGTATGGTTGACCCTTAACTGCCCTTGTGGGTAGTGTGATACTCCCACCATACAGCTGTACATTATGGAAACAGACCCTTTGATCCAACTCGTCTATGCCAACCAGCTATCCGAAATTAATCTAGCCCCATTTGCCAGCATTTGGCCTATATCCCTCTAAACCCTTCCTATTCATACACCCATACAGATGCCTTTTAAATGTTGTAATTGTACCAGCCTCCACCACTTCCTCTGGCAGCTCATTTCATACACGCACCACCCTCTGTGTGAAAAAGTTTCCCTTAAGGTCCCCTTTAAATCGTTCCCTTCTCACCTTAAACCTATGCCCTCTAGTTTTGGACTCCCCAACCATAGGGAAAGATCTTGGCTATTCACCTTCTCTATGCCCCTCATGATTTTATGAACTTCTATAAAGGTCACCCCTCAGTCCCCGATGCTCCACGGAAAACAGCCTCAGCCTATTCAGCCTCTCCCTATAGCTCAAACCCTCCAATGCTGGCAACATCCTTGTAAATCTTTTCTAAACCTTTCCAAGTGTGGCAACATCCATCCCACAGCAAGGAGACCAGAATTGAACACCATATTCTGAAAGTGGTCTAACAAATGTCCAGCTGCAACATGATCTCCCAACTCTTATATTCAATGCACTGACCAATAAAGGCGAGCATACTAAACACCTTCACTATCCTGTCTACCTGGGACTCCACTTTCAAGGAACTGTGAACCTGCACTCCAAGGTTTCTTTGTTCAGCAACACTCCCCTTGACCTTACCATTAAGTCTGTTTGCCTCTGTAAAAAGGCAGCAACTCATTTATCTAAATTAAATGCCATCTGCCACTCCTTGGCCCACTGGCCCACCTGATCAAGGTCCCGCTGTACTCCGAGGGAATTTTCATTGCCGTCCACTACACCTCCAATTTTGGCGTTATCTGCAAACTTACTAACCATACCTGCTATGTTCACATCCAAATCATTTACATAAATGACAAAATCCTACGAATGATTTAAAAAAAAGGCCAGACCAACAGGGAAGAACCACAGAGATAATGGGAACTGCGGATGCTGCAGAATCCAAGATAACAAAGTGTGGAGCTGGATGAACACAGCAGGCCAAGCAGCACCTCAGGAGCACAAACTGCAACCGCAGGAAGTGCTACACTTGCCCCCACATCTCCTCCCTCACCCTCATCCCAGGTTCCAAGATGACTTTCCACATCAAGCAGACGTTCACCTGCACATCTGCCAATGTGGTATACTGCATCTGCTGTACCCATTGTGGCTTCCTCTATATTGGGGAAACCAAGCAGAAGCACCTACGCTCAGTTCACAATAAACAGCTGCACCTCCCATTCGCGAACCATTTCAAATCCCCCTCGCATTCCTTAGACAACATGTCCATCCTGAGCCTCCTGCAGTGCCACAACGATGCCACCCGAAGGTTGCAGGAACAGCAACTCATATTCCGCTTGGGAACCCTGCAGCTCAATCGTATCAATGTGAATTTCACAAGCTTCAAAATCTCCCCTCCCCCCACTGCATCCCAAAACCAGCCCAGATCATCCCTGCCTCCCTAACTTGTTCTTCCTCTCAACTAGCCCCTCCTCCTACCTCAAGCTGCACCTCCATTTCCTACCTACAAACCTCATCCCACCCCCTTCACCTGTCCATCCTCCCCGGACTGACCTATCCCCTCCCTACCTCCCCACCCGTACTCTCCTCTCCCCTATCTTCTCCTCTATCCATCTTCGATCCACCTCCCCACCTCCCTATTTATTTCAGAACCCTCTCCCCATCTCCCTTTTCTGATGAAGGGTCTAGGCCCAAAACATCAGCTTTTGTGCTCCTAAGATGCCGCTTGGCCTGCAGCGTTCATCCAGCTCCACACTTTGTTACTAGGGAGGAGCCACAGCCCTGAATCCTTGGTGTACTGAGGACTTGGTTCGTGCACTGAATATTTCTGCAAACAGTGCTAGGGCGGAGTGTGTAGCTCTGGCGGTTTGTGCAGTAAAAGTTGGGCACAAGATTTAACAAGTTATGTGCTGACACTTCAGTCACATTTAGGTTCATGTGGATCTGTTGTTAAAGCACTGAATTCAGTCAGCAGAGTGTAATATTTGTTTCATATTGTTTTTGCTAAACTTGGGATGTTGAACAAGACTCATTTTGGAATTTAAAATTTTAAAGATTCTGAGGTGCTTCTTGTGAAGAAGGGAGAAGAGAAACATCAGGAAACTGAACCCAATTCAGCGGCCAAGATAAATAGTAGGTGGTGACAGGGTGAATGTGAAATTGGGCCAGTGAAGAAATTCACTGACTCGGACCTCTGGCTTTCCATGAGATCACTTCCATAAATATCTCCCAGAATATGCCTAGCCCAAGTTAGTACCCTACCCAAACTGACTGTTCTGTTACTTAGTCCCAGTGTCTAAAATTGAATGATCAGCATACACTTTATTATGAAAAAAGTAATTGGTATATTATGGCAGTCTAAGAAATTAACAATTAGAGTGTAATGTGCCACGGATTTGAATACATACTGTGGTATAAAGAGCAGAAACAACCTCCTGATTTTTACATCGAAGACACTGCAGAGTCTGTCAGAAAAACCATAAACTTTGTTAAAATAGATGCAAAATAGATTACAGAAGGTAAAGTAAAGATCAGTGAGGGAAGGCCAAAGGCCATCAAATACATGGTTAGCATGGTGGCTCAATAGTTAGTCAGCACTGCTGCCTCACAACACCAGGAACTCGGGTTCAATTCCAGCCTTGGCCGACTGTGTGTGGGTTTCCTTTGAGTGCTCTAGTTTCCTCCCACAGTCCAAAGATACGCAGGTTAGGTGTATTCGCTGTGGTAAATGCAGGGTTATGGGAATAGGAAGGGGCTCCAGTTTTGGGTGAGATGCTCTTCAGAGGGCCAGTGCGGATGGGCTGAATGGACTCTTTACACACTAAGGATTTATGGTAAGGAGAGTGAGAGCAGGGTAAAGGTCAGCAAGGGTGGGAGAAATGCCAATGAATTGCATAAATTTGGGACAGGGACTGGAGGAGCCGTTGTTATGTATTATAATTTTAATAGAGCCCAGGTTAAATGAACAATAAACAGGATATCTAACACGTCACCAGTTGCCATTGTCAGTCTACCTTGCAGCTGGTAGTGTGAAAGTGTAGGGCTATATTTCCCTGTAACAACAGTTGCTGAATTTCTGTGTCAAATCTGCATGCAGACAAGTCCTGTAATAGGTCAAGTAAATAGAACCTACATCCTTCTACCAGTCTTGGTGTGAGATTACATAAGCAAACACAAACCACAACAGGCATTGTGCTGTGGGAGTCTTTTAAAGGCCAGCTGATCAGAGTTCAGGATAAAGTGAGGATGGCAAGATTTGGGAACCCTGGAGGACAAGAGATACTGTAAGATCAGTCAAAAAGAAAGAATGTGGCATATGCGAAGGTTTAGGAAAAATCAGACAAGGCCTTTGAGGAATAAAAGGAAACAGGAAAGAATTTCAACAAGGAATTTGGAGGGCTAAAAGATTAGTAAAGTAAGATTAAGGAGAATAGCAAAGCATTTTATACATATATTTGGAGCAAGAGGGTAGCTAGGACAAAGAAGGGAAATTACATGTGGCTTTTTATGCCAGAGGAAGTGGGTAGGCGATTAATGAGGACTTCATGCTGGTATTCACCAAGGAAAAGGACAGTGATGATGGTAACATTAGCGAGGGATATTCTGATATTCTAAGAGGCGGTGTTGGGCTTTGGCTTGAGGTAGACAAATCTTGTGGGCCTGATGAGATATGTCCCAGGATACTTTGGGAGACAAGGGAGGAGATTGCAGTGACCTTGATAAAGATCCTTGTTCCATTTTAGGCCCAGGTGAAGTCCCAGGAGACTGGAGAATAGCCAATGTTGTTCCTTTGTTGAAGAAGGGCAACAGGGATAATCCAGGAAATTTTATAGACTAGTGAGCATTACACCAATGGTAGGCAAATTAATGGAGAAGATTCTTGGCATTTGATCAGGATTTACTAGCATTTGGAAAAGAATCAATTTAGTAGGGATAGTCAGTATGGCTTTGTAGGGGGACTGTCTTGTCTCAAATTTTATTGAGCTTTTTGAAGCAATGATGAAGATGATTAATATGAACAGGGCAAAGGATGTTGTCTACATGGATGTAATTAAAGCATTTGACAATATCTTTTGTGCTGGGCTGGTCCAGGAATTAAGTAACATTGAACATAGAAAAGTACCGCACAGTGCAGGCCCTTTGGCCCACGATGTTGTGCCGTGGAATAATCCCAGAGTAACACGAGATCCATGGTGAGTTGCCAAGTTGGATACAAAACTGGCTTGGTCATACAAGACATAAGGTGGTTGTGGAGGGATGTTATTCTAACTGGAGATCTGTGACCATTGGTGTTCCACAAGGATGATTTGTAATATTTATGTGATTTGGATAAAATGTTGGTGGTATGACTAGTAAGTGTGGAGATGACATGAAAATTGGTGGAGTTGTGATTAATGGAATTGTCAAAGGATGAGCTAGGATATAGATCAACTGGAAAGTCAGATGGAGAAATGGCAGATGGAGTTTAATCCAGACAAGTGGAAAGGCGGCATTTGGCATGCCTACTTCCATCAGTTGGGGCACTGAGTATAAAAGTTGGCAAGTCAAGTCGCAGTTGTATAAGCTTTTAGTTAGGCCACATCGGAGTATTGTCCGCTGTTCTGGTTGCTGCACAAGAGGAACATTTGGAGATGGTGCAAAAGAGGTTTACCAGGATATTGCTGGATTGAAATGTATTAGCTACAAAGAAGAGGCTGGACAAAGTTGAATTGTTTTTGCTAGAGCAGAGGCTGAGGGGTGACCTGGTACAAGCACATAATATTGGGAGAGTCTTGGACGGGGTAGATAGGCGAAGTCTTTTTTTCCAGGTGGAAATGTCAAATACGAGATGGCCTAGGTTTAAAATGACCGAGAGAAGATTAGGGAGACATGCAAGGGAATTTTCTTTAAAACAGAGGGTTGTAGGTGCCTTGAACATTCTGCCAGGGCATGTTGTAGAAGTAGATATGATAACAAATGTTTAAGACACATTTCAGATGGGCCCATGAGTAGGATTAGAGGGTTACAGACATTGTGCAGACAGATGGGATTAATTTAGATTGTCATCATGGTCAGCACAGACATGGTGGGCTGAAGGGCCTGTTCTTTTGCTGTACTGTTCTATGTACTATGTTTGACAGCTTCAGGTGGGCAGGAGAGAGGGAAGGTACCAGGATATGTGCACATTATAAATATCCCTCTTCACTGTCCCAGCAATAAGTCACAACATAAATTTTGCCATCTGTGGCAGGATTTTACATTCTCACAGCCCAGTTGAACGGTTGTATATTTCAGGCCAAAAGTATTCTCTATATTGTATCTGCATTGATTAGATTGAACAGACTTTGACTTATCAATACTTGAACCAAACATCAGAGGTAAAAAATATCAGTGATCAATCCACATAATTTGCACTTCTCTGAAGAGTTTAATCTGCAATAATTTTTTTCAGATATTGAATTTATTCGGTTTCTATTAAAAAAAAACAGAAAATGTGAAACTTGCCTCGACAGCATCTTTCCTCTCAAGCAGAACAGTAGAATTTAAACTTTTTATAAGATGCTAAAATAAAAAAAGGTCAGACAGTCAGTAAGATGTGCATGAGTGTAAAGACATACAAATGGAGGAAGAAAATAACAATTAATCCACCAACTGAAATTTCCTTGATAGCCCATGCACACTCAATTATCATCACAGACTCTAGCAAGACATTTAATCTCCTCCCATAAACTATCAGTTTTGCAGGTATAGTGCAATTGTTAGACTTTGTTACCCTCATAATCCAGAACTCTGGTATAATGCTTCAAAAATAGTTTTGGGCATTACAAATTACAGCTGTTTGACTCAGTTGGTAACAGTCTTACTCAGATTCACAAGGTTCTGGGTTCAAATCCCATTCTAGGACTTGAGCTCCAGTGCTGTACGAAGAAAATACTGAACTGTTGGAGGTGTTGTGTTGCAAGTGAAAGATTAAACTGAGGCCCCATCAGGTGGATATAAAGGATCTCATGGACCACTTTAAAAAAGGGAGAGTTCTCCCCTGTGTACTTGTTAACAATCATCCTTTAATAAACATCACAAAATAGATTATCTGAAAGTTACTATATTGTTGTTTGTGGGAGTTTGCTGTGCACAATTTGGCTTCTAGGTTTCATATACTGTGACAGTAATTAGACGTCAAAAGTACTTCTTTGGCTGTAAAGTGCTTTGGGATATCTAGTAGTCCTAAATGATACTTTTCAAATGAAAGTCTTTTTTGCAATAACATAAATCTGCTTGGTAGAACAAAACTAATCATTGCCAAAAAGTGACAAAGTCAAGGTTTCTCATCTTGCACTGATCTGAATTGAGGTGCCAGAAATCAAACCTGCAGAGGGAACACCAAAATTGGAAAAAAAGATGAGGATTGATTGGACCGCTGTTAGCATGGGGATGCAGCAGGATCTGTTAACTATCAATTTTAGCTAAACAAATTTGGATCAAGGTCATGGACTCTGATCGGTCAGGGTGTTGTCATGGGGAAAGCAGCAAGAATTGGCAGTCTCTATACTGTTTTCTTAATGGAAAAAGTTACACTGAGATTTTGAGTTCTGAGATTTGCAAACAGGTTGGTTCAACATGATCAACATGGTGCCACTGCAACTAATCAAATGTCTGTGTTGTTTCATACAGTTGGCCAGTCATCGGGAAGTGGAGCCCAACATACCTAGCATCACACCAGTACTAAAACTTATTTGTATCGTAGGTACCCTGTTAGAAAACCCCTCTGGTGTTTACCGCAAAGTAATTAGGGTAGCCATTACGAAGGAGGTTATTTTTGATTGACCCTCAGTATCAATTTTACATAGTGATAGACAGAATTTCACACAGATAGCCAGGACCTTATTCATAAGATTATCAGACTGATATTATGCACATGGAACTATAGGAATCCCACTGCGTTTACTGATCAGTGAATCTAGACTTTGGATGGATGTTAGTGGAGAACCAATCGGCAGATTTGTCAATTACTGACACAACTAAAAAAAAAGGGAGTTTGAAAGGCAGCACGTCCACATTTGAGTGCTTTGCAGAGACTTGTTGGACCTATGTAAGGCTAGCAACCTACATGCTAGGATTTGTCCTCACAGCTCACTATGTCCATACACACATGGGCTGCCATATGAATACACACAACATGCATTGGTCAAATGATTGAGTGAGCTCCTGCAATCAGTTTTAAATTAGTTTAAATTGCCTCAATTCAACAGTAAACTAAATCTCAATACAGAAAGCAGTTTACTAAACTGTGTGAAGAAATTATTTGATGCAGCTACAGTTTCACATTTTGCAAGTGTATCATCTACATATTAGAAGTATGAAATGTGTAGAAAACTACTGTGGACTCCAAGACAGACATGCTTTGCATAATAACCAACAAAAATCTTTGCAAGAGTTGGGCCCAGTGAAGATACAAATGCAGCACAATGAAGGATTCCTTCAGTTTTGCAAAGACCATACAAGAAATGCATATTGAGAGCAATGCCATTTCCACATGCTCTTTCACATCACTAGCCTATTCACTAATGTAAAAAGCTATTGACATTTATGATTGTCACTACATTATGACAATTTATATGCATCACTGGTGTCTGAATCTGTTTTCATCAAACATGAAAAGTCTAGATTCACTGATCAGTATATGCACAGTAGGATTCCTATAATTCCATGTACATAATAACAATCTGATAATCTTATGAATCTGTCTTCATTATGCAGTTGAGTTTAGCTTCAACAATATCATTCATGCCTAAATAGATGCTGCTGCCTATAATCATTTCCACATCCAGCATTTGCTAATGTCTTTGTTGGTTTTCATGAAAAACGTTTCTTCAATGGAATGTCCATTAATCTACCCCTAACCTCTGATGCATGGATGACATGTTGTGATATTTGAATCTGTAGCTGCAAAGAATTCTTTAACACACATTAATAAACTGAATCCTGTGCTCAAATTGATTGTCAAAATGGAACAAACATGCTTCCTTTCCTTGACGCATTCATTGAGAAATCTGCCACCAGGTTCTATACCACTATCTACTGAAAGCCCATGTATACCGATGATGCTCGACTAATCTATTGGAAAGGCATGGAGAAGCACAATTAAGGCAATGAAAAGGATGTTGTATTTATGGATTTTAAGTATCTTATAACAAGGTAGTTAATAAAATTGAGGAAACTGGAGGACCATTGTCAGTTTGAGCTGTACAATTGGTCTCAGGACAGGAAGCAGCAAGCAAATAGTCTTAAAATGTTCTGGCATTTCTCACACTGAAAGTTAGTAGACAGTGGTGCTCCCATAGTATCACACAAGGACCACTACTTTTTGATATCTAAATGACTTGGACTTTGGAATACCAAGTCACATTTCAAAACTTGTCAATGATATCAAAATTGGAGGAATGACACATGTTGAGGACAATATTCATCATGACACTTCAATTCAGTATAACAGGACAAACAGTTTGGTGGAGTGGGCAAACAATTGATAGTGAGGTCATGTATTATGGCACAAGGGATAAGGAGAGACAATATAGAGTAGTAGTACTGTTCAAGAATGTGCAGAGACTAAGTCCTGAAGGTTCATGTGACGATCACTTTGACGGTGGTTGGGCAAATTAAATGTGTAGTTAACAGAGCATATGGGATCTTGATTTTCATACATAAAAGGTATTGAAAATAATGGCAGAAAACTTAAAGAGCTTATATAGAACTTATGAAGAACTTAAAAGTTACATATAGAGCACTGTGTTCAGTTCTGGGCACCACACTTTAGGAAGGGTGTGAGAGTCCTATTGGTGTTGTAGAAGAGATTTATTAGAATGGCTCCAGGAATGAGTGACTTTAGCTACAAGGTTAAGTTTCAGAAGCTGGAATTGCTCTCTGGTCATAGCAACATAGACATGAATCTCAAGAGGAGTGATAAAGGTTTTTTGCCCCCTTAGAAAGATAGAAATTATACAGCGAAGTTTGCCTGCTGATCATATTGAAAAGAGTACTTTGTGATATATTAACGACTCAGGCTTTGGTGTAGAGCATAATTCCAAAGATTGCAGATTACCTAAAACTTGGAAACATGTCATAGTAAAGTGTGATTAGGATATCAACAAACTCAGGGAGCACAGAAACAAACTGGTCTAACAGGCAGACACACAGGCGCTGAAATTTTATAAACACGAGCATGAAGTTATGCATTCTGCTCAGAAAAATGAAGAAGTAATATAAATGAGAAGGCACAGTTTTAAGTGGCTGCAGGAACTCAGGGAGCCTCAGGCCAACGTGGACAAATATCCTGCTCATTGTCTGCGTTCTCACATGAACAATGACAACTGGGGTGGCACGGTGGCTCAGTGGTTAGCACTGCAGCCTCACAGTGCCAGGGACCCGGGTTTGATTCCAACCTTGGGCAACTGTTTGTGCAGAGTTTGCATATTCTCCTCGTGTCTGCATGGGTTTTCTCCGGGTGGTCCAGTTTCCTCCCACATTCCAAAGATGTGCAGGCTAGGTGGATTGGCCATGCTAAATTGCCTGTAGTGTTCAGGGACGTGTGGGTTATAGGGGGATGGGTCCGGGTGGGATGCTCCAAGGGGCAGTGTGGACTTGTTGGGCCAAAGGGCCTGTTACCACACTGTAGGGAATCTAATCTAATTAGGGTGAGGGCAGCCAATACTGTGCAGGCTAGCAAGACTCAACAACTTGGAACGTGAGGAAATAGTAAACTACAAATAGATCTGCTATGTAAGGACGACATACATTTTGTTCAGAAATATGATCCCAAAAATGGCAATTTGGGCTTTTTTTTCCATAACTCCAGAAAAGGGGAATTGTTTGGTCTTTTAATGATTACACAGGAGTATATACATTTATTGGTGGCTGGACTTTGATACACACTAACACTAGGTCTCTGAAAAACAAAATGACCAAATCAGTTTGTTGGTTGCTTTTGAGTGCAGTTTATCACAGAACTAAGAGGCAAGAAAACAGTTGGGATGCAGACTTTCATGATGGCCAGCAAGCAAAATTTCTCACGCTGTCACTGAGTGGGAAAGCTAATGACACTCAAAGACTTTGCAAAAAGAAAGAAAACTACAAACTCAGGCCAAGCCCTAGGTCCAACTGACCAGCTACAATATTGATAATTGCTGTAGTCGCCATCAGTGAGACATGATTGCCAAAAATTAAGAAGTGAACTGTGAGAAAGTCATCTCATTCTACCCGTTTAGACTGAAATCTGATCCATTGATTTTGTGTATTTTTGCCAATACACTTTCTATCCATGATATTCCTCAGAAAAAAAACTATTCATTTCATTTAGACATAGTAGGAACTGCCAATGCTGGAGAATGAGATAACAAGGTGTAGAGTTGGATTATTCATGTCATTTGTCTTGTCTGTCCTTTGTGTGAATGAACGTGTGTGTTTGGATTTAAAGAGGATATAACTTAAGTATTCGTAATAGTAATTAAGAGTCTGTTTATTTTCCACATGTTGGAGGATAGGTTTATTATAATTAATAAGCTTTTCATTTTCTCCTTCTTTGGTGCAACCTTCTGTAAGTTTATTTTTCCTAGATAGTGTTCATAGTCAGGTATTCACTATCCTAGAGATTTGTGACGACCCATGGAATGCTGGGATTTAACTTCCAGCCCTCGACTCCTACCTGCAACATAACAGCTATATTTATTTCAATTTGATAAACAGAAATAAAGTGTGGCATAGTGGGTAGCATAATCAATGCTTGAATTGCCACCAACCCCACATACACATATGCCATCAACATCTGCACTGACCATCAACCTCTGCCACTTCAAAGGTTCTTTCTCCGGGTGAACAGTTCTTGGTTTATCTTGAGGTTTTGAAACACTTAGAAGGATGGCATAAGTTGTTTTATGGAACAGTTGCATATAACGTTCATGCCTACAAAGAAACAAAGCCAACAGAGAAAAATTCATCTCATAAACACAGAAAAAATTCCTACTCTTTAAAGGTTTGAAGATTTCAACCTCCATTCGTGATGGAGGGGATTTTTATATCCTCCCTCAGAGCGTTTCTCTGAAACCCAGACCAGAGGATTTCCACCTCCAAAAGGCAATGTGATGGACATATCATATGACTCATGTGACCCACCAGTGCACCCTTGCTCTCCTGCCATTGGTCATCTGTCCTCACGAACCTCTTATCAGTCAACTTCAACCTAACTGGCTGTTACCCTTTGGGACAAATCTCGATGGTCAAACAGTACTTTCTCCCACCTCCATACTGATATGATTATAATGAATAAGCAACAAGAAAATAAAAGGAACTTGAATTGTTTTAATGCTTAAAATTCTCCAGGACCTGTTAAAGTTTTGAAGTTCCTTCAGGCTTGGAGATTCATCAAGACAAACCCTCGGGGTTTGCAGAGATCCTCAGTGAGCATGCTGATCAAAGAGGGAGGAGTGGAGTGGTTAGAAAGACTCTGCTACAGGTCTCAGGCTCCAAGGCTGCTCCTTCCTGTAACTTGGGCAGTGCAATGATTGGACAGGCTTTTAACTTTTAAATGCACAATACTTTCACTGCCACTGCAATTGGTGTTGCTCAGGCACAAACGACAAAGTATGTAAGTAGACATTTCGTCAAAAACATATTTGTATTGAATTTTCAAAAACAATTGCTCAAAAAGGATGATATAATCTCTATGACATCCAGATGGGGATCTCAGAAAAATCTGGGGAGGGTAACTCAGGGTATTTCACAAGGCAATCTAAAATTAGGGCCAAGGGGCATTGTCACTCTACCAGATCAGCCTGGGAGTGTTAATGTAATAGTGTATAGAATGGAGCTCCTTGTACCAGACCCTGTGCTGTACCTATCCTGGGAACATTTGATGCATATTAGGTGTAGGATGTGACCCAGTCCTATGTGGCAGTTTGGTTTATAACTGGTTAATATAAATCAACCAGTTGAATTTGCTCTTACTTGAGTCGTCGCTTCTTCTGTTCCTCAGCCTTTTGTTTTCTGGTGGTCTTGATCTGACAGGTCACAGCGATTTGGTTAATGATATGGGGCTGTTGTTTGATGGACTCTGGTTTGGTTTTTGACCACCTAGCTGGCTGTGGCGGAAGCACCTGTTTCAGACATCAATACAAATTCGAAATATATCAATAGGAACCTCACAGGCCCTATCCTTCGCACAGAAGGAATGGAATAAAATACTCACGATTTTCCATTCATAGCTTCTTAAGAGGGAATTAAATAAACATTTTATTTAGAAAGCTAAAATAAGGGTGATGTGTTTTAAACGATGCCTGCACTTGACCCTTGGTTCTGTTAGAATCTTAGTAAATACATTGCTAGCAACCCACTCATGAATACTGTTAAGCTTGTAAATTAGTATACAAGGTGACAGATTAACCAAGGAAGTTTCTTAGCTTTGTGGTTGCCTCTTAAAATTGCCCTCTAAAATCATCCATCCATTGGAGGTGACTGAAATAGGTACACAGTCAGGAGGGGCTTCTTCTAGGAGTCTTCACTTGTGACTCCTTACTGATGAAATCTCATAGTATCAGGTCAAATCTGGGCAAGAAGCATCCTGGTGATTATCACAGACAGCATCCCCGGTCCACTGATTTATCAATATTCCATGTTGAACATCATTTAGGAGGAATTCCCAAGTATGGCAAGGGCACAAAATGCAGTCTGGGTGGGGGATTATCCATCAGCAACTGTGACTCAGTAGCACCACTACTGACCAACATAACCAAGTCCTATAGGACATAGCTGTTAGACTGGGACTCCAGCAAGTAGTGAAAGGGGGAAACAGAGGGGGAAAAAAAAATCTATGGAGCTCTATCCTCAGCAATCAGTTACAGGACTACTTGCATGCCAAACAACAGGAGTAGCAAGTATTTGGGGTAAGCAGTTCCACAACTAAATGGCTAAGATCTAGTTTACTGCAGCCCTATCCAGTCACGAATGGCAGTAGATATTAAACGAATGACCAGAAGTGGAAGCTTCAGAAATAACCACATCCAGAGGTAAGTCAGTACAAAAGAAAAAGTTGAAGCATTTGCATTGATCTTCAGCCACTCTTCCCAAGGTCCCTAGCATCAGGGATGCCAGTCTTTAATCAAGTCAATTTACTTCATATGATATCAAGGAATGGCTGAAATTGCACTGAAAACTGCAATAGTCATCGATTCTGATAACTAAAAGCACTGAGCATTTGTGATTCTGAGCTAGTCTCACCCCTAGCCAAGCTGTTCCAGCGCAGTTAGAGCAATGGCATCAATCCAACAATGTGGATAAACAGGACAAATCCAAACTGACCAATTACCAACCTAGAAATCTCGGCTCAATTAACAAAAAGTGATGAAAAGGGTTGTCAGAGCTATCAAGTGATGCTTGCAAAGGAATAACCTGCTCACTGATGCTCAATTTGTGTTCTTCCAGGTACACTTGGTTCCTGACCTCATTACAATCATGGTTCAAACATTGATAAAACAGCTGAACTCCAGAGATAGGTGAGAATGAATGGCCTTGACAACAGGCTGCATTTGACGGAATAGATCACCAGAGCCCTCGTAAAACTAGAATTAATGAAACCAGGGAGAACTGGTTGGAGACATACCTATTCTAAGGAAGATGTTGTGGTTGCCGGAAGTCAATCATCTCAGTCCAAGAACATCATTGCAGGAGCTTCTCAGGGTAATGTCTGCAGCTCAATCATTTTCATCTGCTTCATCAATGACCACTTCATTGTAAGGTGAGAAGTGGGGACACGTGATTACACAATGTTCGGCAGCATTTGCGACTCCTCAGATAATTAGGTATCTACATGCAGCAAGACCTGGACAACTACGCTTGGACAGATAAGTGGCAAGTGACATTCATACCACACAAGTGCAAGCAATTACCACCTCCAACAAGAAAAAAAGTCTAACCACCACTCCTTGATCTGCAATGGCAGGACTGTTGCTGAATCCCCCACTGATCAACAACCTGGAAGTTATCACTGACCAGAAATGGAACTCGGCCAGGTGTCTAAATATTGTGACTTCAAGGCAAAGCCACAGCTTGGGGATGCTGCAGTGAGTAGCTCCCCTCCTATTTACCATTGACAAGATACAGGGATGTGAAGGAATACCCTCCACACACCTGGGTGAGTACAGCTCCAATGACGCTCAAAATTTGACTTCATCCAATACAAAGTAGTCTGTCTGATGGGCATTCCATCCATCATCTTCAACATTTACTCCTTTCAACACTGATGCACACTGGAAGCAATGTATACCATTTACAACATGCACTGCAGTAGCTCACCAAAGCTCCTCCAACAACACCTTCCAAATGCTTAATCTGTACCACATAACTGGACAAGGACAGCAGATGCATGGTACACCACTACCTGCAAGTTCCCTTCCAAGCCACATACCTGCCTGACTTGAAAGGATATCACCGCTCCTCCATTGTCTCTATGTCAAAAAAATTGAAACTCTTTCAAAAATCATTGTGGCTGTGCCCAAATCCCAAGGACTGCAACAGTTAAAGCAATTCACCTCCACCTTTTACACGGTCATTCATGTACAATAAATGTTGGCCAAGCCAGTGAGGTCTACATTCATGAAGCAATAACGAAAAAAAATTGCAGAAGCATATATTCAAGTAGCAAGTGATAATTTATTACATGTTAACTCTACAAGTCACAGTAACATTACATTGCATAACCACCCTACACTGAGATCTTCTGAGATAACAGGCTAACCTAATCTACGTGGTTGATAATGAAATACCTCCACAAAGGCCAATATCCTGTCATCAAGTCACTATTTAGTTTCACATGCGTAGTACCTGACACTGATTCAGCTTCCTCAGAGCTAGCGCTCAGAACCACTGACTTTCCTGTTTATATCTGACAGCCAGGGCTCCCTGCTTGGTCGAGAACAACTGCTAATCAGAGAACTCATATTCTATGATGTCCAACTGGCAGACTTCATTACAATCATGACAGATAACAGATTAGTTAGCTCCCCCAGAGACAGTCATTTGTATTTCAGTGGGTGGAAATATAGAAGAGCTGTTGTGTTAAACCTTTCAGGCCAACTACCTTATACAACCTGATACAGCAGCGGAATTAAATTCCAACGAAGGTGTGGGCCAATTGCAATGATTTCCAACTTGATTCAAACACATTTTTGAATTAATTGGCTTCAGACAACTGCAATTATCAATCAAACTGCATTTAAAAAATCAGAGAATTGTGGAAGAGATAGGCTCCACTGAATGACAAAAAGAAGAAGAGATTGCACATTCAGTCCCATTGGCTATTACAGTGAATCCTACAGCCAACGCAAAAGTGTTCAATTGCACACATAGGTAGACTGACAATGTACAGCTTTCAAATATGCAGCCAATGCACTGCAGGATGAAACCGATCTACTTAATTACCATTCTTAAGCCAAACATTTCCTACTCATTAACTAACTCAAATATCTCTGCCCATGTCACAATTGCACTGAGGGTCAATCATCTATCAGCACTGTGCTCACTGACCTGGATGGGTTCACAGTTAAGCAACAGCTCCATGTTAAGGTTCTGATATTTGTTTCTAAATCCAAAGCTAAATTCTCACCCCTGTCTGCCTCTAATGTCCCCCATCCAGGATTTCTGCATGTACCTAATTCCCACCTCTTGAGCATCCCTGGTTATAACTGTTCCACCATTGATGGCCACACTTGCAGCAGTCAAGTGCCCAACAGCCTCAGTACACACCTCCACCTCTTAAGATTCATGTTTCCTTTAAGGCATATTGCTTTAACCAAGCTTTTGATCATCTGCCTAATATCTTCTTACCTAACTCAGTGCCATTCTTTGTCTAATTCTCCTTCAAGCCCCTTAGGATATGTTATTAAATTAAAAATGAATTCAAGTTGTTGTTGTTGCTACAAATCTTAGGGACTGACCCTGACCTTGCTGGATATCAGTAGTCAGAGGAGATAAAGTATTGAACATAGGACTTCAGGAAACATTGACAGTGAAAACAACAAATGCCTGTCAATTATGAGTTCTGAGACCATTCATTGTCAATGATTTGATTCATTCTAAGACTAGACAGCATCATACAGATTAAAGCTCCCTTACCTCTTTAAAATAAGGAGTTTTTTTTTCAGTCAAGGAGATCGTTTGATATTCAAATGTTGCTACTGACCCTGGCAGTGATTCTTTGTCTTCACTCATTTTGAAGACTACAAGAAAATGACAAACCAATAGGTTAAAAGCATTAGTATTGTTAGCATCTGTATTGTTAATTACCTAAGTACAGAGATAATGGGAACTGCAGATGCTGGAGAATCCAAGATAACAAAGTGTGGAGCTGGGTGAACACAGCAGGCCAAGCAGCATCTCAGGAGCACAAAAGTGACGTTTCGGGCCGAGACCCTTCATCAGAGAGGAGGATGGGGAGCAGGTGCTGGAATAAATAGGGAGAGAGGGGGAGGCGGACTGAAGATGGAGAGAAAAGAAGATAGGTGGAGAGGACAGTATAGGTACGGAGGGGATAGGTCAGTCCAGGGAAGATGGACAGGTCAAGAAGGTGGGATGAGGTTGGTAGGTAGAAAATGGAGGTGCGGCTTGAGGTGGGAGGAAGAGATGGGTGAGAGGAAGAACAGGTTAGGGAGGTGGAGACAGGCTGGGCTGGTTTATGGGATGCAGTGGGGGGAGGGGAAGAGCTGGGCTGGTTGTGTGATGCAGTGGGGGGAGGGGACGAACTGGGCTGGTTTTGGGATGCGGTGGGTGAAGGGAAGATTTTGAAGCTTGTGAAGTCCACATTGATACCATTGGGCTGCAAGGTTCCCAAGTGGAATATGAGTTGCTGTTCCAGCAACCTTAGGATGGCATTATTGTGGCAATGCAGGAGGCCCATGATGGACATGTCGTCAAAGGAATGGGAGGGGGAGTTGAAATGGTTCGCAACTGGGAGGTGCAGTTGTTTATTGCGAACCGAGCGGAAGTGTTCTACAAAGTGCTCCCCAAGCCTCCGCTTGGTTTCCCCAATGCAGAGGAAGCCACATCGCGTACAATGGATACAATACACCACATTGGTGGATGTGCAGGTGAACATCTGCTTAATATGGGAAGTCATCTTGGGGCCTGGGATGGGGGTGAGGGTGGAGGCAAGTGTAGCACTTCCTGCGGTTGCAGGGGGAGGTGCCGAGTGTGGTGGGGTTGGAGGGGAGTGTGGAGCGAACAAGGGAGTCACGAGAGTGGTCTCTCCAGAAGGCAGACAAGGGTGGGGATGGAAAAATGTCTTGGGTGGTGGGGTCGGATTGTAGATGGTGGAAGTGTCGGAGGATGATGCGTTGTATGCGGAGGTTGGTTGGGTGGTGTGTGAGAATGATGGGGGTCTTCTTGGGGTGGTTGTGGCGGGGGCGGGGTGTGAGGGATGTGTTGCAGGAAAGGTGGGAGATGCGGTCAAGGGCGTTCTCGACCATCCCCACCCTCGTCTGCCTTCCGGAGAGACCACTCTCTCCGTGACTCCCTTGTTCGCTCCACACTCCCCTCCAACACCACCACACCCGGCACCTTCCCCTGCAACCGCAGGAAGTGCTACACTTGCCCCCACACCTCCTCCCTCACCCCCATCCCAGGCCCCAAGATGGCTTTCCATATCAGGCAGATGTTCACCTGCATATCTGCCAATGTGATGTACAGTATCCATTGTGCCCGGTGTGGCTTCCTCTACATTGGGGAAACCAAGCGGAGGCTTGGGGACTGCTTTGCAGAACACCTCCACTCGGTTCGCAATAAACAACTGCATCTCCCAGTCGTGAACGATTTTAACTCCCCCTCCCATTCCTTAGACGACATGTCCATCATGGGCCTCCTGCAGTGCCACAAAGATGCCACCCCAAGGTTGCAGGAACAGCAACTCATATTCCACTTGGGAACCCTGCAGCCCAATGGTATCAATGTGGGCTTCACAAGCTTCAAAATCTCCCCTTCCCCCACTGCATCCCAAAACCAGTCCAATTCGTCCCCTCCCCCCACTGCATCACACAACCAGCCCCGCTTGTCCCCTCCCCCCACTGCATCCCAAAACCAGCGCAGCCTGTCTCTGCCTCCCTAACGAGTTCTTCCTCTCATCCACCCCTCCTCCCACCTCAAGCCGCACCTCCATTTCCTACCTACTAACCTTGTCCCACCTCCTTGACCTGTCCATCTTCCCTGGGCTGACCTATCCCCTCCCTACCTCCCCACCTATCTTCTTCTCTGTCCATCTTCGGTCCGCCTCCCCCTCTCTCTCTATTTATTCCAGGACCCTCTCCCCATCCCCCTCTCTGATGAAGGGTCTAGGCCCGAAACATCCTGAGATGTTGCTTGGCCCGCTGTGTTCATCCAGCTTCACACTTTGTTACCTAAGTACAGTACAGGTTTAGATAATGAGCAAATTTTGATGCTGTACCAGGGCAGGTACAGCACAACTTATTTATAGAATAAATGTCCTTCTACAAACTTCCCCATCAAAGACTCCTATGCTAGTACAGAGTACAGTTCCCTCTATACTGTGCATCAAATACTCCCAGGTTAGACACAGAGAAAATCTCCATCTACACTGGTCTATCAAATATTTCCACGGCAGGTACGCATCAATTAGGTACAGAATATTGCTCCCTTTACACAGTTCCATCAAACATACTTAAGGCTTCTACAGTAGGGGTGAGGACTGTCCCACCAAACATTCCAAGAATAGATACAGCACTGACAACACAGTGTGAAGCTGAAGGAATGCTGCAGGCAAAGCAGCATCAAAGGGACAGGAAATTTGGCGCTCCGGGTCGGAACCCTTCTTCAGAAGTGGGGACTGGGATGGGAGTTGGGGAATAAATAGAGAGGGGGGAGTGGGGCTGGGGAAGATAGGTGGGATGTGATAGGTGAGTGCAAGTAGGCAGTGGTGGGGATTGGTCAGTGAGGTGGGAAGAGCGGATTGGTGGGAAAGAAGATGGACAGGTTGTGTCAGGTCAAGGAGGCAGGACGAGAGGGAGGGGTGGGCATGAGATGAGGCCATGAGTGGGGAGATTTCACAACTGGTGAATTCCATGTTCCATATCAGTCTATAGACTCCCAAGGCAGAATATGAGGTGTTGCTCCTCCAGTTTGCAGATGGTGTCATTATGACCCTGGAGGAAGCCCAGGATGGACATGTCACCCAGGGAACGGGAGGGGAAGTTAAAATGGTTGGTAATTGGAAGATGTTGCTGTTTGTTGTGTACCGAGCGTCAGATAGTCTACAAAATGGTCTCCCAGTCTGTGTTTAGTCTCACTGATGTAGAGGAGGCTACATCAGGAGCAGCAGATACAGTTGACCAAGTTGATGGATGTACAGGTGAACTCCTGTCAGATATGAAAGGTTTGCTTTGGGCCTTGAATGGAGGTGAGGGGAGAGGTGTAGGAGGAGATGTAGCACTTCCTGCTGTTGCAGGGAAAGGTGTCAGGGATGGTGGAGTTAGTGGGGAGTGTGGAGCAGATGAGGGAGTCGTGGATTGAGCAGACCCTACAAAAGGCAGATATGAGTGGGGAGAGAAATATCTCTTTATTGTAGGTCCGGATTGTAGGTAGCAGAAATGATGGAGAATGATACGCTGGATGCAGAGGTAATCACCTCGAAACTGATGCCTATTTCAAGCCCACCGACTCCCACAGCTACCTAGACTACATCTCCTCTCATCCATCCTTCTACAAGAATGCAATCCCTAGATGGGGCATTCCACTCCCAAAAATCCCAAATGTCCTATTTCAAGGACCGTAACCTCCCCCTTCCAGTGATCAAAAATGCCCTCACCTCATCTCTTGCATTTCCCGCCCTTCTGCCCTGAAACTCCCTCCACCAAATAAAAATAAAGACAGAGTTCCCTGGTCCTCACATATCACCCCATCAACCTCTGTATTCAGTGTATCATTCTCCGTCATTTCAAGTATCTACAACCTAGTAAGGGGATTGTGCCAATCTGCCTCCCAGAACCAAAGAGATATTTCACTCCCCACCCGTATCTGCCTTTCATGGCATCGGCTCAATCTGTGATTCTCTCGTCCACTCCACACTCCCCACTAACCCCAACATACATGTCGACTTTCCCTGCAACCACAGGAAATGCTACACTTACCCCTATACCTCCCCCTCATCTCCATTCAAGGCCCAAAACAAACCTTTCACATCAGACAGGGACTTCACCTGTACGTCTGTCAACTTGGTCTACTGTATCTGCTGTTCCTGATGTGGGCTCCTCTACATCGGTGAGACCAACCAAAGGCTCGGAGACTGCTTTGTAGAACACCTGCGGTCTGTACACAACAAATGACAATACCTTCCAGTTGCCAACTATTTTAACTCCCCCTCCCACTCCTTGGGTGACATGGCCATCCTGGGCCTCCTTCCGTGTCACGATGACACCACCCGCAAACCGGAGCAGCAACGCCTCAGATTCTGCCTCGGGAGCCTACAGCCCAATAGCCTAAACATGGGATTCATGTAAAATGTAAAGTTTTAAAATCTCCCCACCCATGGCCTCCTCCCATGTCCAACCCTCCCTCTCACCTCACCTCCTTGACCTGACACAATCTGTCCATTTTATGTCCTACCCATTCACCCCACCCATCCCACTGACCAATCCCCAGCACTCCCAACCTGCACTCACCTATCACCATCCCACAAACCTTCCCCAGCCCCATTTCTCCTCTCTCTATTTATTTTTCAACTCCCTTCACCCTCCCTCTTCTCTGAAGAAGGGTCCTGACCCGAAATGTCAACTCTCCTGCTCCTCTGATGCTACCTGGACTGTGTTCTCTGAATACAGCATCTGCAGTTCTGGCTATCTCTAAATACAGTGCTGGTTAGTTAGAGGGTAAAATCTCCCTCTACACCGACCTATCTCAGAGCGCCTACAGGCTACATTAAATTTGGAATGATTCATATGCTTGCTGTTACGAACTTCAGGAAGGTGACATTGAAGAAATTAAATGCAGGCTGAAACAGTTAATCTGGATGATCTGAATTAACAGAGGAAAAAGTGAGGACTTTGAAATAAATATCTGGAACAAAAACAAGACCAAGATCAATACACAGCCTTAAAGTATTCAAATTCTAGTTGTGTGTAAAGCAGTCTTGTAACATTTGAGATAAAATGCAGTGTGAAGCTACAACAATTGACTTCAACAAACATTTAGAAATATGATAATCCAGAACACACAAACAAATATGGGAAGCGATGTTGCAGCAATGCTAAACAGGGGCACTGCAGGCAGTCCTGATTCACAACAAACTGAGGTATTTGCAGGGTCTACACTGCTAAATGGTTCCATGCTCAGCTGGCTGCCAGGTTCTTATGTGGTTATGTAGGTGTCCTGTGGCTAATATAACATACAGCTGGTTATTACTTCTTAAAGCAACCTTCCCCTCTTCAAGAGCAGGTGCCTTCAGGCTGCAGCAGATGATGAAAATTTTTGCAAAATTTCTATGGCAAGGAAGGGAACTAACAATCCTGAGAGGCAGCTCTCAGGTTCTCAGATGCTGCATTACAGCCTTGTAATCCAGGAGGTCAAAAGAAGTCGACAGGTCATATTTTGCCATGATCCAAGAAACCCTCAAGCAGAATGGAATGGGAAGCAGCTTAAGAACAAACCTCATCACATTTGAAGCAATTTAGAGATGGTTCACTTTTCTGATTCCTAGAATGAAGAAGTTCTCTTGGGCAGGGTTTTCAGAGAACTGGAACTCTGTTGGAATTTTCAATCTTCTAGTCATCTCTGTCTGCCTGGCCCAGCCACATAAATAAAAGACTTTAACACAGCCTTCAAGCCTTCAGGTGCAACAGGAGGTGAAGAAGGTAAATGATATGTTGGTCTTCATAGTGAGAGGATTCGAGTGCAGGAGCGTGGGCATCCTGATGCAATGGCACAGGGCCTTGGTGAGACCACATCTGGGATACTGTATGCGGATCCAGACTCCTTAACGAAGGAAGGATATCCTGGCTTTGGAAGGAGTACAATAAAGGCTGACCAGACTGATTCCTAAGATGGCAGGACTGACATGTAAACAGACACTGGATCATTTATAACTAAATACACTACAGTTTAGAAGAATGATAGTGTATCTCACAGAAATGTATAAAATTCTAACAGGATTAGTCAGGCTAAATGTGGTAAGAATGTTCCAGATGGCCAGGGAACCCAGAACCAGGGATCACAATCTAACGATGCGAAGTAGGCCATTTAGGACTTAGTGGAGGAAGAATTTCTTCACCAAAAAGTGGTGAGCCTGGGGAATTCTCTGCCACAAAATGTAGGTGAGGCCAAAATATTCAATGGTTTCAAAGAGTTAGATATAGTTCTTCGGGTTAAAGGGGTCAACGGGTTTGGGGAGAAAGAGGGAACAGAAATGGAGTTGGATGATTAGTGATAATCGTATTGAATGATGGAGCAGGTTCAAAGGGCCGAATGGCCTACTCCAGTTCCTACTTCTCTATGTTTCAAAGTTGAGGTGCCCTCTCCTTCCTCTTGCAGTTTCAGCTGCAGCCACCTCTAACTGTGGCTCAGAGAAACAGACCATCTTTCTCTTCGTATGTCAATCCAACCTCCACTAACTGATACCAGTAAAATCCGCCCTGTGGTTCCACTATTCGCCTGCAGAGGCCAGAAACTGCATTGAGACTTGATAGTGGGACTTGCCCAATTCCTGTAAAATACAATTGAAACATTGGGCTGGTTTTTTCAGTAAGACCTAATCTATTTTTCTTTCCACTCTCTGACCTCCCAAGATCAAGTCACTGGGGAGGCTTATCGTCCAGGCAAAACTGCTCACTGGCTCCACTGAGTGGGAAAAAAGAACTGAAACGAGTCCCCTCAGGCAAAACGTTTATGCACTCATTTTTAGGGGAACAGGAGTGAGTAATCAATGATGGGCAACACATGACCATTCAAAATGAAGAGCTCCCAGATATATCCAACTAATCCCCTTCTCCTCTTCCTGAGGAGCCTGCCAAATACTTGATAGGAAGAATTCTGGCCTCATAGCAATGTCGTTGTAGATGTAGCAGACCATCACAAATTGCCAGATGAGCTCGGGGGGAGGGGGCAGGGGCGGCGCGCGGGCAGGTATGGATAGAGTGGACAGTAACAGTCTGTATTTCAGGGTGAAAATGTCGAATACTAGGGGACATAAGTTTAAGGCAAGGGGGGAAAAGTTCTTTTTAACAGAGGGTAGTAAGTACCTGGAATGCGCTGCCAGGAGAGGTGGTAAAAGTAGATACCATAACAAAGTTTAAGAGGCATTTAAACATACATGTGACTGAGAATAGATGGACCATGTGAAGTCAGAGATAATGGGAACTGCAGATGCTGGAGAATCCAAGATAACAAAGTGTGAAGCTGCATGAACACCAGCAGGTCAAGCAGCATCTCAGGAGCACAAAAGCTGACGTTTCGGGCCTAGACCCTTCATCAGAGAGGGGGATGGCGGGAGGGAACTGGAATAAATAGGGAGAGAGGGGGAGGCGGAGAGATTCCCTGAGGTTGGTCCGGAGGGAGGAGGGTAACTTCTTCAGGTTAGGCATCCCTGGAAGAGGCTTCGCAGTGAGGTTAAAATAGTATCAGAGATAATGGGAACTGCAGATGCTGGAGATTCCAAGATAATAAAACGTGAGGCTGGATGAACACAGCAGGCCAAGCAGCATCTCAGGAGCACAAAAGCTGACGTTTCGGGCCTAGACCCTTCATCAGAGAGGGGGATGGCGGGAGGGAACTGGAATAAATAGGGAGAGAGGGGGAGGCGGAGAGATTCCCTGAGGTTGGTCCGGAGGGAGGAGGGTAACTTCTTCAGGTTAGGCATCCCTGGAAGAGGCTTCGCAGTGAGGTTAAAATAGTATCAGAGATAATGGGAACTGCAGATGCTGGAGATTCCAAGATAATAAAATGTGAGGCTGGATGAACACAGCAGGCCAAGCAGCATCTCAGGAGCACAAAAGCTGACGTTTCGGGCCTAGACCCTTCATCAGAGAGGGGGATGGGGAGAGGGTTCTGGAATAAATAGGGAGAGAGGGGGAGGCGGACCGAAGATGGAGAGAAAAGAAGATAGGTGGACAGGAGCATATAGGTAGGGGGGGAGCCCCCTCTCTGATGAAGGGTCTAGGCGCGAAACGTCAGCTTTTGTGCTCCTGAGATGCTGCTTGGCCTGCTGTGTTCATCCAGCTTCACACTTTGTTACCATGTGAAGTCAGTCGGGATTAGTTTATAATGGCATCGTGGTCATTACAGAAATGGTGGACCGAAGGGCCAGTTCCTGTGCTGTACTATTTTATGTTCTGTATTCTATGTTTAATAATGTTCCTGGAGGCTGAGTGGCTGAAGGGTCATTAGCTACATGTAGAATAGGTAGTTCTCGTCACTAAACAGGCAGCCTCAGGTTTTTCATGATGGCTTGAATTTACAGGGAGGGCTGGCTGGATGAGGATTTAAACTTTGTCGCAATTACTAAGCAAACAGGTATCAACTAACATAATGCTCTTTGTATGACTGTGCACTAAATGCACATTCAAACAATGGTCTCACTTGTGGGTGAGCTACATCAGCTGTATGTGCCCATAATTCATTCACCAGATTAGTTCCTGGGATGTGTGCAGGATTGTGTAAATGGGGCCTCAACACTACTGAGTTTAGAAGAATGAGAGATGATGGCATTGAAACATTCTGGAGAGCCTTGAAAGGGTACATGCAAAGAGTGTGTTTTCCCTGGAATCTAGAACATGGGGGTAAAAATCTCAGGATAAGGGGCTGATCATTTAGAACTGAGATGAGGAGAAATTTCTTCACTCAAAGGACTCAAAGGAATTCCTTGGAATTCTCTCTCCCAGAGTGTTATAGATTTAAGGCTGAGAGAGACAGATTTTTGACCTTTGGGGAATCCAGGAAATTGGGGAAAATGGAAAGTGAGGCAAAAGATCGGCCATAATTGTACTGAATGTCGGGACAGTTCGAGGGCTTGTTTGGTCCTGCTCCTGTTTCCTCTGTTCTTATGTGTCATTGATGGATCTCTACTATTGAGAATACCACTAAATTTAATAGGGGGAAAGGGTAAACCCTTGTGCAGATTAATCCATGTTCAGCTAAGCGTATTTACGAGAAGGTGTTAACAAAATTCGGTAAGATCCAAAATAACAAGGTATAAACCAAAATCAGCATTGGACACCTTTTAACGTCATGATCTGCTGAATTCTACAACATTCACTTGCTAATTTATCTCATTAATCTCCTTTGTGCCCTCTCAAGCAGCTTCATATCCTTCCAAAAGTATAGTGACCAGGATTGAACACAACACTCTAGACGTGGCCTAACAAGAGTTTTATAAAGGGTTGCTCTTCAAACCTTTCATGAGGTTTCATGATAGCTGAGGTTAGCGCTGCTGCCTCACTGCACCAGGGACCCAGGTTCAATTCCAGCGTCAGGTGACTATCTGTGTGGGTTCGCACATTCTCCCTGTGTCTCAGTGGGTTTCCATTGGGTGCCCCGGTTTTCTCCCACAGTCCAAAGATATGCTGGTTAGCTGGATTGATCAAGGGAAATTGCCTGTCGTATCGGGGATGTGTAGGCCTGATGAATTAGCCATGGGAAATGCAAGGTTACAGAGCAGGGGGGTGGCCTGGGTGGGATGCCCTATAGAGGGTCAGAGTGGACTTGATGGTCCGAATGGCCTGCTTCCCACCAAATGGATTCTGAAATTCTGTGATACATTGCCTCTTCATGTACCTTCTATTAAAATGCAACACCTCACACTGCTCTATTAATTCTCTCTGCCACCTATCTGCCCATTGTACTCATTTTGGTGCTGCTAATTGGTGTCATCCCCTCTGTTTGCCACCCCTTCAAGCTTGGTATTATTGTCAAATTTGGAAATCTTATTTTATTTTAATAGTCAAATTTTATACCTTGTGTTTCTTGCACTGAATCATGTAGAATACAGTTGTCTACCATCTTAGTCTGAAAAGCAACTACTTATCATGACTGAGATAGCAGGAACTACTGATGCTGGAGAATCTGAGATAACCACGGTGTGAAGCTGGATGAACACAGCGGGCGAAGCTATGTTCATCCAGCTCTACTTATCATGACTAACCACTTTGTGTCCTTAAAGCATTTTAAAATCCAAACTGACAGCGACTCTTATTTCTTTCTCTTTCATTATTCCCATATTATATGAGGCTACCAGAGTGCTGGCTAATCACTCCTTTATAACATCCATCATGACCTGGCAGGTAGTGCCTGCAACTGAAAGATCGTTACTGCTTCCTGAAAGCCTTAACTCGTTAACCAGTCTTTTCTGTGCTTCTTTGTGACAAACCCATTCCTAGAATCCAATTAAACAATATTTGTTTCATTCACATTAACTTTCTCAATTCAACAAAAAAGTAACTTAGGTTTTTAAAGCATGAGTCACTTTTTAAAATCAGTGCTTTGCTTCTTTATTAGCCCCAACCTATCCAAAATGTGTGATGATTTCCCTCATTATTATTTGTAAAGTCTTACCTGTCACTGGTGTGAACCTGACCGGCCTATTGTTTTTAGGAATGTCTGTACAGGCTCTCTTGAATAATGGTGTCACATCTGCCACTGTTTAATTTTCTGGTCATTTCCTTGTACCTGTGGAATGTTGCAATATTATGTAAGGCATGTGTGCTATCTCCAACCCCCACTTCCCTTGGCAATCAAACCATGCAGACCAGTGAGTTCTCTCCTCTAAGTGTAGCCAGGCTACCTAGTAATGTTGTCTACATATTTTCAGCCCATCCATTTTCTCTGTCATCTCCACTACTATCGATAACTTGTCAGAAATCTCTTTCCAAGTAAACACTATACAAATTACTCACCTAGTATTTCAGCCTTGTCCTGTGACTCCAAGCACATATATTCTTTGTCTGAGTGGATTTGAACCTGCCTCTTGTCACCTGCATACTATGTATATACCAGCACAAAAGTTCTAGATGACTTTTAACTGCCATTCTATTCTCATGTTCTCTACATGTTATTTCTATTTTACCCTTCACTTCCTTTCTCAACTTATTGTAATTTAGTTTAGTTCATGCGTTAAGAATTTACTGCACAAGAATCATGCATCACCTTCCTGTTTCAAAATGTTCTTTGATATCTTGCTCCTCTCACTCTCTTGACCTGTGTCTTTCTCAATTTGCTACATTCTATTCTCTTAAATTCAACTATAATATTGGCATCAGACCCATCAAAGACTTCGGTGCTGTTGTTCTCTGGTTTGCAGAGGTTGAACGTAAACTGTCTGACATACCCCACTCACCAAAGACCTCACTACTAAACATCACGCCATTGTAACAAAGGCCATCAACGAGAGATTACGTAAAGGCTAAAGAAATATGATCTAGAAATTCCAGAACTGAGCAGGTCTTTAAATGATTGAATTGCACATACATCTCACACAGACTTTTAGTTTTGAGAGGTAGGTTCAATTTTGAGACAATGACTCTCTTTTTGAACAAATTACTACTGCATATTACAATTACTACTATTACAAATTACAATTGTTTCCAGCTATCTTAGCAGGACGTGTTGGATGCTCTGTGGCAATGGACAGTATAGAACACTTTCTGATTAGTGACTACCTATTACTGTCTTTTCACAGGTACCAAAATAAAGATGGAATTGCTGAAAAATGTTTTGAGGGGGATCAAACCTTTCATAGATTTCCAAAAGCAAAGCAAACTGCAGAACTGCAATGATAGTTGACAAGTGAATGCCAGAAATCCAGTGGTATAACTAACAGGTGATCTTGGCCTGCTCAGTCAGAAACTGTTCAAAAATAAATCAAGTATTTGATATAGCTCATGAAACAGATGGGTCCGAGAGTGAATGCAATAAGGGTGAACAACAAGAAAACATTGCAATAGTGGCTAAAGACTTAGTTCAGCCCATGAGTATCTTAGTTGCCAATTCATTAAATTGTGCTGTATCTCAATGGTGTGTGGCATTGATGGACTAAACTGTTATTTGGAAACTCTGGACAAAGCTGTCAAACAAAATGAAATCTCTACCTCCTGCCTTCAGTTTGAGATGATAATTTGTTGCAATCTTTGAAAAAAAAGTGGTTCTCCTGGTGAAATTAACATAGAAACATAGAACAGAGGTGCAGGAATAGGCCATCAGCCCTTCAAGCCTGCTCCACCATTCAAAATGATCTTGGCTGATCATTCAATTCAGTACCATGTTCCTACTTTCTCCCATATTCTTTGGTCCCTTTAGTCCTAAGAATTATATCTACAGCTTTCTTGAAAGTCTTAAATGTTTTGGTGTCAACAGTTTCCAGTGGCAGCATAGTACAGGTATCACAATAATGGTTACAGAAATGTTGGTCTATCTCCTGTGACAAGTGCATTTAAAACTTTTACTGGGTCCTCCTGTGTAGTCCCATTCCCACTAGTACCACGGTCTGGGTTCCACTCCTTTAAAGCACTGACAATCCCAGTAGTCTGCAGTGCTGAGCTCCAGTTTGACAGGGACACACACCACAGAGACCACGTACACCCTCCCTCTTCCGGCTATTTATTTATTATCTGAGAGATCAAAGCAAACCCAGAATCAACACTGACTGGGATCAATGGAGGCCCTGGGAACAATATAGTCTGGCATTGATAAACTGTGTGTTACCTCTCACTATTCAGACTTTAACTCACTTAGTAACATAAGCTTCAAGATAATAATTGAATTCCATGATGGAAGTTAATGTAGAGCTGAGTATACATCCTCATTTATACTCACCATTCATTACGGTGTCTACACATTCCTGGAATTAAATGATGCGTATAACATGTTGCAGTTGCTACTCCATTGTGATATCACAAAGTATCCTGCTGATGCTGATGGAGGTGTAAGTTTAAAACGTTGTACCTGTACCTACCGTCCCTACTTTATCCTGTCTTTTTCCGGATACTGTCCAGGATAATCTTACCTTTAGCTCCTCTTTTCCTTTATCCACTTTATAGTTAATTTTAAAAGACTTGAATGGTATCCTTGTCTTTTTATGTTCCAAGATTCAGTAATTATTTATTTTTTGTCCGAATCATTCAACAGAATGAGCTCATCTGAAAGATCTTCTCCAAACCAGACTCTGGTCTGCATACTTTGGGGGAGGAAAGACAAGGATACAATTTAGTCACTGAACTTTATCAAAGCGAAGTGCACATAAGGAAAGTGATTATATTCATTAAATGCTAAGGTCAACTGAAGGAGAATTTTTTCAGGAGCTGTGGGCCTGAGAGATTTATGCCATCGCTTAATTGGTGGCTCAGTGGTTAGCAATGCTGCCTCACAGCGCTAGGGACCAGGGTTCGGGCGACTGTCTGTGTGAAGTTTGCACATTCTCCCCGTGTCTGCATGGGTTTCCTCCAGGTGCTCTGGCTTCCTCCCACAGTCCAAAGAAGTGCAGGTTAGGTGAATTAGCCATGCTAAATTGCCCATAGGGATGTGCAGATTACGTGGGTTATAGGGGAATGAGTCTGTGTGGGAAGCTTGGTGTGGACGTGTTGGGCCGAAGGGCCTGTTTCCACACCGTAGGGATTCTATGCATTCTAATGCACCCATGATCTCGTCACCTCAACTGGTGAGGAACCAAAGATGCTTAATTCTAAATCTTTATGTTAGGTGGGTGTTCATTCCAGATATACAGACAGTTAAAATAGAACTGAAGCCTTTGTTTTTACACTTAAGTTACATAGGCACACATGCAACTCCAACCCCAATAACCAGTCTGATGGTACTAATTTCACTGGATTGGTTATCGTGGGACCCATGCTAATATTCCAGCAACACGAATTCAATTACAGTCGTAGAAGCTGGTGAAATTTAGATTCAATTCTTAACTATCTGGCATTAAGGCTTTTCATAAAACCTATCTGGTTCACAAACTGTGTCTCTAGCCCGGCAGAATTTGGTTGACTCTTACTTACCTTCTTAAATTGCCTACCTACTGAATACTTAATTTGAAAAGACTGCTCAACATCAATTTATACACCAGAAACAACAGCACACAGTGCTCAGTCAACCCTGCAAATTCATCTTTACTACTATCTGGAGGTGCTGACAAAGCCCGACAGCTGTCCCACAGACTTCTCAAGCAAGAGTCTGGCAAATTTAGACTTATCCCAGTAACTCTTGGGTTTCTCAAAACTGACTCCAGACCCAGTGATGTTGCACGTCATCAAGTCAAATATGGGCAAGAAAAACCTCCTGCTGATAATGACCTATTATACTTGATAGTCTTATTACTCACAAGTTAAAATGAGCAATCTATCTATTCCCATCTCTGTGTGTCACTGTGAGTATGTCAATTCAAAATGCACAGCCTTCAGTGATGTACACAGTACTTCTGAAGACCTTGCAGTATGGCCTCATCTCATAAACCCTACCCATCATTGTTAACATCTCACCATTGCCCAATTAAAGTTGATCACTGAATCATTCCGAATTCTCAAAACTAGTTATATTCTAAACTAAATGGGTAATGGATTAGATACTCACAACTATTTCACAGTACTATCCCCTTAATATTTAGAAATCTATCAATCAATCTGTGTCTTGAATATACTTACTGGCAGATCTTCCTCACCCCTTTGGGGAATTCCAAAGATTCACCACCCATTGACTGACAAACTTCTTTCTCACCCCAGTCCTAAATACCTACTCACATTTTGAGACTTTGCCCCTGATTCTAGAACCTCACTCCCTTACCCCATTCCAGGCAGTAGAAATATCCTGCCTGTACCCTGTCAAGCCCTGTCAGAATCTGGAATGATTGAATGATGAACTTTAATTCAGCAAGTATGGTGAGATGTTGTTAACAATGATGGGTAGGGTTTATGAAATGAGGCCATGCTGCCAGGTCTTCAGAAGTGCTGTGGACATCGCTGAAGGCTGTGCACTCCAAACTGACATAGCCATAGTGACTCACAGAGACCAGAATGGTAGATTGCTCATTTCATTTAAATTTTACTTATGAGTTTCAGACTATAAGATATAGGAGAATAAGGCCCTTCAGCCATCAGGTCCGCTCCGCTGTTCGACCATGGCTGATATGTTTCTCAACCCGTTCTCCTGCTTTCTCCCCGTGACCCTTTATCCTCTTACTAATGAAGAACTCACCTATCTTTGTCTTAAGGACAGTTCATGACTTGGCCTCTATGACATTCTATGGTAAGGAGTTCCACAGATTCACCACTGATGGGCTTTGAGATGAAAAGGGGAATCTAAACAAAATACAAAGGCAGTGCTCATGTGGTAAAGGAGAGATTGAGCGGTAAATGTTTTATAAATAATAGGTGTGAAAGGAAGAAAATGAGTCACTCTCCTGAAAGCAAAGCCAACAAGACATGGCCAATGGGCAGGGGGGGTTGTGTGATGGTCTTGGAGGTTTTCGAACTCAGTCTTGAATTCTGAAGGCTGCAAAGTCCCCAAGTGGAAAATGAGATACTGTTACACCAGCTTGCATTGAAATTCATTTGAACACTATAGCAGGCTCAGGATGGAAATGTTAATGTGAGAGAAAGACATTTGATTGAAAATGGGAAGCAACTGGAAGGTTGGAGTCATTCTTATGGACAGAATGGAAGTGTTCCACAAAGTGATCACCCAGTCTGCATTTGGTCTCACCAATGTAAAGCAGACTGTATTGTCAGCAATGAATACAATAGACTAGGTTGAAAAAAGTACAAGTAAACTGCTGCCTCATTCGGAAAGTATATGTGGGTCTTTGACAGTAAGAAGAAAGGGGGTGATAGAACTTCTGTGCCTGCACGGGGAAGATGCCATGGCAAGTTGGTGAAATAATGTTGTAAGTGATGATGAAGGAAGCGGACCTGAATGTCTTGACAGATCTGGGCCCTGTGTTACATTAGTAGTGGAGGGGATGGTGTGTTTGGTGGTGGTATCCTGCTGAAAGTTGTAGATATGGTGGGGATGATCCTTTTGATGCAGAGACTGCTTCAATGGAAAGTGAGGACAATGGGAACCCTTCCGTTATTTTAGGAGAGAGAGAGGAAAGGGTGAGGGTGTAAGTGTAAGAAATGTGTTGGACATGGCTTCGGGCCTTGTCAACCATGCTTGTATGTACTGGGACTGAGACAATTAGTTTCTAACAGCTATAACCATCTTTGGTACACTAAGTATTTTTCTAATCAGTGGAAGTACTGCCTGTGATTCCCATTTATGTTCGCTCTTCCACTGTCACCAACTATACGCTCAGTTGCTACAAGTGTAGTGGGGCACCTCCTCCTCTACCACTCACTGGTCTCCTGTTGGATCACTCTGGGTTTCCTGTCAATGTCTCTCTGCCTTGCCCTACCTGAAGGTATTGGATTCAAATGCTGGCTTGATATCAAGGACAATGATGCTCATTTCATCTCTTCAACTCAGTTCTTTCATTCTGCTTGGAAGAAGGTCATATCAAAGTTTGGAGCCTAAAGGCCCTGGCAGAGCCCAACTAAGCATCAGTCAACAGGTTATTCCCACATAACTGCTATGTGGTGATACTGTCAAAAACACCGCACATTATGTTGCTGATGACTGAGAGTGAACTGCCAATAATCAGTCAAATTAGATTTTTCCTGCTTTTTGTTTGCAGAACAGACCCAGGTGATTTTCTACATTGTTCGGTAGATGCCACGCATAGTAGAAACACCGTGAACTAAACAAAAGATGCACTTCATGAAGTCAGCACAGCTCGTGTAACAGCAACTTACAAACTCACTATCTCCACCACCTAGAACTCCAAGGGCTGCAGGAGCATGGGAACAACACCAGCTGAAAGTTCCCCCTCCAAGCCATCTACCATTCTAACTTGGAAACAAATCCCACCCCCAACCTCATCCCAAAACCAGCCCAGCTCGTCCCCGCCTCCTTGACCTGTCCGTCTTTTCTCCCACCTACCTGCTCCTCCCACCTCACTGACGAACCCCCACCCCAAAGTCCTACCTACCAGCCTCATCCCACCTCCTTGACCTGTCCGTTTTTCCTCGACTGACCAACCCTCATCCCAACTCCCCACCGACACTCACCTTTACTGGCTCCATCCCCGCCTCCCTGACCTGTCCGACTTCTCTCCACCCTATCTGCTCCTTTATCCACCTTCCATCATCGCCTCCGCTCCACCTCCCCCCACCATTCATTTCAGAGTCCCCTTCCCCTCCTCCATTTCTGAAGAAGGGCTCAGACCCAAAACGTCAGCTTTCCTGCTCTTCAGATGCTTCTTGACCTGCTGTGTTCATCCAGCTGTACACCTTGTTATCACAGATTCTCCAGCATCTGCAGTTCCTACTATCATTCCTTCAGTGTCACTGGTTCAAAATCCTGAAACTCCTTCCCTAACAATACTGTGGGTGTACCTACACCACATGGCCTGTAGCGATTCAAGAATGTCGTTCGTTACCGTCTTTCCCAGGGGAACTGGAGATAGGCAATAAATGCCAGTGTCAGCCACATCCCATGAGTATTTTAAACATTGTAGATTTCTTGTCTCCTGTTTGTTCTTTGCTGCAATAATGTGAATTCATCTTCACAGTTCCATAGGCAGTCTGCAGTACTTCAGAGACTATTCACGTGTGAGACTTGACACTGGGAGGATGGGATGTTCATCAGATTGGGGCATCTCAGTGCATTTTTTTTATCCAAGAAGCGCACACATACACACACAAATGCATAGACGCCCATAGACAAAGGGGTACACATACTGATTCATAGAAACACAGACACACACAAACAAACTCACTCAGATAGATGAGAGATAATGGGAACTGCAGATGCTGGAGAATCCAAGATAACAAAGTGTGAAGCTGGATGAACACAGCAGGCCAAGCAGCATCTCAGGAGCACAAAAGCTGACGTTTCGGGCCTAGACCCTCAGATAGATGCTGCTGATGACAGTGGATACAAGCAGCCTGCGACTCCTGACCAATCCCTCCTTCTTCCCTCCTCACTGAGGTCAATGGTAACAACCAGGTTCGGATGAAGCCCTCACCACAGGCCACATCATTCTCGGTGTGGCGTTGCAGCCGAGAGCTGTAGCTCGCAGTTTGGCGGGGAATGCGGGCAGGACCTCTCCTCATGTAGTTCCTTTCGAACAAATCACTGCGAGGAAAGTCGCAGTTGCCCATTATTGTACTTTCCCAACTGTCCCGGTGCGGAAGAGTGACAGTAGCCGGCATCCTACCTCCATCTGTCGGATTCCCCCAGTCTCGGTGCCCGAGCAACTCTGCTCTCGGTTGCTACAACTGGAGCGGGGCACCTCCCTCTCCGCGTCTCACTGGTGTCCTTCTTGATCTCTGTAAATGTCTCTCTGCCTTACCTTTCCTGCAAGTATCAGGTTCCTTAGCTGTTACTCCGGCGAAGGGATGAAAGAAGTCCCCAATAAAACTAACAACACCTACTCATCAAAAAGCTGTTTGCCAAGTACAGTTTAGCTTCAGGTGCCACCGTAACTTTTATCCAGGCATGCGCATAGGGAGAACCAATAGTTAAGAGAACTCAACAGCATTACAAAATGCAACAAAGCGCCAAGGAAATCCAACAATGGAAGTCAAAGTGAAAACCTCAAGGACTGCAAGATGCCGTGGGTTTTGAGGGGTAATAATCAGTCAGGACGTCACTAAAGTCTAAGTCTCTTCAACTGCTCTATCAAACATCCACTGACCATTACGAAGTGAGGAGTGGGGCTGTTCATCCTAAGGTGTCCAAATAAGTAACTGCAAAGATAGTTGATTGCAATCTTCCAAAGTTCTGAAAAACTCCCAGCTGATTGAAAATTCACAAAAGTAACATTTCCATTCAAGAAAGGAAGTGGACAGAAAGCATGAAGACAAAGGCTAGTTAGTCTCATGTCTGCCATTGGATAAACACTAGAATCCATTATGAAGGAGAGAGTAGCAGAACATTTAGAAAACCACAATACAATTAGGCAGAGTGAATATAATTTTGCAAAAGAGAAACAGCGTTTGACAAATTCATTACAGTTCTTTAATGATGTATTAGCAGGACAGATAAAGGAGAAAATTTGGATTTCCAAAAGACAATGATAGGTCACGCAAACAGGTACTGTAAGAGATAAAATTGCAAGGTATTTGGAGTAATAAATCAGCGCAGATAGACGATTGCTAACGAACAAGAAACAAAGGGTTGGGATAAACAGATAAATACTCCATGCAACTGACTGGCAAATTGTTACATACAGTGAGTCTAGTTCTTCTTGGCAAAAACATAGACTGCCATCCAGCAGATAGTATTTTAGCCTCAACTGGAGTATTATTTCCAGTTCTGGAAAGATGGTGCAGACACCAGTGCCTGAATAGCGCCTTTGTGTGCTATAACAATTCTGTGATCCTGTGGATTGTGTTACTCAAAGTGTTTCTAGCTGTGTCTGTATAGCAAATGACATAGTGGTTATGGGGTATCAAGAAAAAGAACATGACAACAATCTTCATATTCAACTGGAGATGCCTATTAAGAAAAAAATGTGCCATTAATGTGAAAAGTATTAATTTATTTCATTCAGTTGACTTTGGGTGAGAATACAGAAGGCCTGGTGACTAAGTTTGCAGATGACACCAAGATTGGCATATAGAGAACAGTGAAGAATGTTATCTAAAATTGCAAAGAGATCTTGAACAATTGGGTCAAAGGACTGAGAAATGGCAGAAATGGAATTCAATTTGGATAAGTGGGAGTTATTGCATTTTGGTAGTACAAACGAAGACTGGCTTATACAATTAATTATAGAGCCCTGTGTAGTGTTGTAGAACAGAGAGACCTAGGGGTTCAGGTAGATAATTCTTTGAAATTTGCATCACAGAAGACAGGGTGGTTAAGAAGGGTGGTTAGCATTCTTGCCTTCATTGCTCAGACCTTTGAGCAATGGGGTTGGTACGTCATGTTTAGGTTGTATAGGACATTAGTGATGCTTTTTTGGCAATACTGTGTGCAGTTCCAGTCACGCTGCTCTAGGAAGCGTGTTAATAAATTAGAGAAAGTTCAGAAAAAAATTACCAGCATGTTGCCAGGAATGGAGGGTTTGAATTGTAAACATAGGCTGGATAGGCTGGGACATCTCACTGGAGCAAAGGAGGTTGAGGGATGACCTTACAGAGGTTTATAAAATCATGTGGGGCATAGATAAGGTGAATAGCAAGGGTCTTTTCCTTTGGGTGGGGAGTTCAAAACTACACAGCATGTTTTGAAGTTGAGAGTAGAAAGATTTAAAAAGGACATGAGGGGCAACTTATTTACACAGAGAGTGGTTCATGTTTGGAATGAACTGTCAGAGAAAATGGTGGATGCAGGTATAGTTACAATGTTTAAATGACATTTGAATAAGTTCATGAATAGGAAGGGTTGGAGGGATATGAGCCAAGCTCAGGCAGGTGGGACTAGTTCAGTTTGGGAACATGGTTGACATGGACTGGTTGGACCAAAAGGTCTGTTTTCATGCTGCATTACTCTATGAATCTGCTACTAATAGATAACCAGATACATTATCTACACCTCTAGAGACTTAAAGGTATTTTAAACTAGTTTATTATAATACCTAACTTTTCTTTTGTTTCTGTTTCATTCTGTTTCTGATTCATCAAAGCAACCACTTTTTGAAGACTACCTAAAATATCATGATGCAAGTAAAAGGGTGCCAAAAAGTTATTGAAAATGCAAAAATGGAATAGAAGAGTAAACTAGCCAGAAAGATTTAAAAAACAGGTTGGAGCTTTAATATTTACATAGAAAGAGTAATTAAAGTAAACATTGATCTCTTGGAAATGGACAGGAAATATTGCCATGGAATGAAAAAATGCTGGAAGCACTGAATCAATATCTGTGGCTGTTTTTAAGGTAGAAGATATTTCTTCATCAGAAATAGAAGCTATCCCAGCTGCTAAAAAGAGTGAATAAATTAACAGAATTAATAATTGCAGTTAAAAAATGTAATAGAGAAGCTTAATGGACTAAAATCCACTAAAACCTTAGGACGTGACTGGCTACAATCCAACGGCTTGAAGAAATAGACACAGACATAATGGATGCGCTCGCTAAAGTTTTTCCAAAATTTGCTAAATTCTAAAAGTCTCATTATGTTGAAAGTTGGCAAACATTACATTACTTCTCAAGAAAGTAGAGAGAAAGAAAACTGTGATCGATAGTCAATTTGGTCTATGTTCAGTTGTTGAGGAAATGCTGGAATTTATTATTAAGGAAGTCTTCAGAAGGCACTTGGAAAAGCACAGTATGATGAGCACAAGTCAAAATTGTCTCCTTGTGCACTGTAATCATTCTACGATTTCTGTGATTTGCATCATTCCCAACAGTAATACAAGTCAAAACATGGCTTTTTTACAGAAGGCATGTTCTGTTTGATAATTTTATCAGCTTTTTTAAGGATTAAATAGTAGTGTAGATAATGGGGAACTGATATACTTTGATTTTCAATTAGACTTCAAAAACAAGATGAGATATTGATGGTAATATATTAGTGTAGATAAGAATTGATTAAAGATTAGCCTAGAAGCAAAGAGTGAACATGAACAGGGCATTTTCAAATTGGCTTGCAGTGAATAATGGAGTACCAAAAGGATCAGCACTGGCATCATATTTATTTATGATCTGTATTAATGACTTGAATGAAGAAACAGAGTTTTGTAAATAAATTTCATGATGCAAAGCTAGCTGGAAAGGTAAACAATGGGGAGAATACAAAGAGGCTGAAAAGATATATGTACTCATTAAGTTACTGGAGATCAAGCTAGCAGATGGAATATAATTTAACTGTGTCTTAATTCAAATTGGTGACGCAAGTAGAAAAGTTATTTTTTAAAAAAATGTATGTAACTTGTGAGTGTTCATGTTTCTTTCACTCCCATCCTTTCTATCTTCCCTTCCCTTTGACTATTCTTTCTTTTTCCCTCCTTATTTATCTCTGCCTTATCTCTCTTTTCCTGTCTCTTATTCCACCTTTCCCTTTTTCACTGTCTCTGTCTCCCTGCGTTTCTCCTTTTCTGTTTCTCCTCCCTCTCACGTTTCCATTCCCATTTCCATCTCTCTTTTTCCCAGTCCCTTTACTTCTGTTTTTCTACTTTTCTCTCTCTTTCCCCTCGTGCTTTGTCTCATTAGATCTTTCCATCTTTCCTTGTCCCTTCAGATCCCTGTCCTGCTCTCCCTCCCTCAGCTTCCCTTCTCTATCACCATCTTGCTGTCTCCACTGCATTGACACTCCCACATTCTTCAGTCTTTGCTCTCTCTTTCTCCATTTTTCTGTCTCTGTGTAACTTATTTACTTGATCATTGTCTGTCTGTCTCTCAGTTACTCTCTCTTAAGGACGGTGAACTGGCTCAGTGAATTCTGGACGTCTTGTAGCAATGATAACCAACAGAGGGCACCCTTCACTAAGTAGTTCATTTAGATTGGGCTTATTGCAGTTGAGTTTGCTTTCTTATATATAGTAACATATAGTCTGTTGGGCATTAGTGCTTGATCGTAAATTTTCTTTTCACAAATTAATTTCATAGCTGTTTCTGTGATGTGGATTAATACTAATTTCACTGAAAAACAAAGTTAGCACGTTAGTAGGTCAAAGATTTGGTCAGGGATTGAACATATTCATAGCTCAATGGCACATCTTGTAATTTATGTTCATGTTGTTTGTTCATAGTGTGCTGTTGGGAATGATGTAAATCACAGAATGATTACAGTACACAAGGAGACCATTTGTCCCTTCATGCCCATGCTGGTTAACAGCAAGAGGTACACAATTAGTGCCACTTGCCCTTCTTTTCTCTATAGACCTGCATGCGCTTTCTCTTCAGATAATTATCCAATTACCTCCAAAAGTCATGATTGTATCTGCTTTCTCCACACTCTCAAGCAGTGCATTCAGATTCTAACCACTGAATGCATAAAATTGTCTTTCCCATGGTTCTCTTTGGTTGAAGCTGCCATTCACATTAAAGTTGTAAAATCTGATTCTTGACCTATCCACCATTGGGAATTGTTCCTCTCTATTGACCAACATATGAGTTAAGAGCAGGAGTAGGTCATTTGGCCTCTCAAGCCTAATTCGTCATTTAAAAGGATCATTTGATCTGCTTCCTGCACGTTCCCGCCTACCCCTGACAAACTTACATCCCCTAACTTATCAAAAATCTGTCCACTTCTGTCTTTAAAATATTCAAAGATTCAGCTTCCACACCCTTTTGAGTAAGTGAGGTTCAAGGACTCTTAACCCTCTGTGGAAAAGCTCTCCGTATCACTCTTTAAGTCCTTCATTTTTAAACAATGACACCTAGTTCAAGATTCTTCCATAAGAGGAAACTTCCTATTCACATCCACCTTTCAAGATCTCTCAGGATCATTTGTGTTTCAATCAAGTCATCACTTTGTCTTCTAAGCCTCAGTATATACAAGCCTAGCTTGTTTCTCCCGTCTTCATAAAACAGTCTGATCATTCTCAATATTAGTCTAGTGAATTTTCATTGAATACTTCCTTGCGTTTACATCCTTTCTTTGATAAGGAGATCAATACTGTACTCCAAATGTGGACTCGCCAGTGCCCTATATAATTTACCAAAAAAAAAGCCCTCATTTCTTATTTAACTGCCCTTACAGTCTGTTCAGACTCTTCATGATTTTGGACACCTCTATAAAATCTCCACACAACTTTCTTTTCTCTTAGGAAAGTATTTACAAGTTCTCCAAACCATTCATGTAACTGAAGTTCCTATCAAACAATTCTTTTCTGCAAAAACTAATGCATTAACACCTTTACTAAAGCGTAATGTCCCAGATGGGCAAATTATTCTCGTGAAAACCAAATCCATTTTTGATAAGGGTCACCATTACTTCTTTATGTTTGTGCTCTATGCCTCTATTTATTAAGCCCACGTTCTGTGCCTTAGCTACTTACTCAACCTGCTCTGATAGCTTCAATGATTTGTGAATCTGTATTCCCAGATCTCTCTGTTCCCATACCCCTTCTAGAATTGTACCCTTTATTATTGTCACATTGTTCTATGCTACAACAATGATGATACTTTAAAAATGCTTTATTAGTTGTGAAACGCTTTGGGACATCCCAAGGTCACAAACAGGACTGTACGTTCTAATTTACTTTGTGATTTGCACTTGTCTTGTTTGATCATAATGGACAACTCATAACTGTGTTCTTAAGCCTTAAAACCAAGGTTCTGTTCTACCCTGTCATCTGATGATAAAAATCCCATTCACTTTTTCAATGAAAAGCAGGGAATTTACCTTGAATATCACACCAATGCATAGATGAAGCAGATATAATTATTATCCCATTGCTGTTTGTAAGAGCTTTCGGTAGGTACATTGCTATAATCCCTGCATTACAACAGTGGTTACATTTTAAAGAGTGCTTCTTCAGCTGTAATACATTTTGGGTGACGTGTAATCATGAAAGGTGCTATATAAATGCAAGACATTTTATCAGTTATGCTGTCAATCAGTCGTGCTGCCCATCCACACTGCGCAATTTGAGTGCTCGATCTGGTCGTATTGTGTAGTTCACAGCTTCTACTGACAGCCTGTTTCCTTGACCTTGTCAAGTGCAATCTGTATCCAGTCATTCAGAGAGACACAAGGGTATCCTGTGGCAATCAACCATTGATTAGATTTTTGTGCACGTATGCGAAAGCATGGAGTGTGGTGAATAAGATTGGTGAGCTGTGTGCAGAGATAACAAAGAAGGAATGTAATGTTGTCCTGATGTTAGAGACCTAATTCAAAAAAGGGCCTCCTTCCACTCCCTTTGCTCATTTTTCAAGTCTCTCCACTACACCAACCTCTTTCCCTCCTTCCCTCTCTTCCTCACTCTCCTATTAGACCAACCCCATATCTCCTCAATAGCCCCCTTACCTCCTTTCCTTTCTTTCAGCCCTCCCTTCCATTCCCCGATTCATCCTGCACATACCCCTCCAATACCTCCCTTACTCTTTCTGCCTCACTTACCCCCGTCCAGCTTCCCTTCCCTCTCCTCAATCCCTCCCCTCTTACTCTCCCACCCCTTCACTCTCTCCTCCTTTCACTCCCTCACTTCCTGCACCACTTTGTTCCCCACTTCCTCCTCATTACACTTTCAAATTTTAAATTTAATGTGGATTTTGTTCTTTGTGTACATTCTTTGCAGCTGTAACATGGTATTTCTCACTCTGTTCTATTACCCTAACGTACTTTGTATGGTATGATCTGCTTGTACTACATGTGAAACAAAACTTTTCACTGTACCTACATACGTTTGACAATAATACATCAAAAAGCAAAATCCCTTCCTCTGGTCTAATATTTTCAATACTTCCCCACACTCCCCCTGCATCTCCTACCCAACACCATGCTTGCAACCCTCTTGTCTCCAATCCCTCTTTGCCTCTTACCTGACCTTTTCCAGACTGTTTCATGTATTGCCTCCACTTTCTTTTCCTGATCCCTCTCACCCTTTGCTTACATGTTCTGAACCCTCTTCTGAACCCCTTAACGCTCACTGAAATCCTATCTGCATCAATCCCATGCCCCACTATCTTCCTTCCCTGACATCAGCTCACTTTTTCACTCTATTCCTCCACATCCATTCCATTTCTCATTCCTACACAATCCCCCTGCTGCAAATGCCTTCCTATTCTCCTTCACTTACTTACATCCCCAGCTCTCATTCTTTGATTGCCCACAACAACCCTCCACTTCCCTCACTATGTTAACCAAACTGGAATTTAATAGCAGGTACTGATATTCACTGTAAACCCTTCTAATGGGACCAAACCATTCCATAAACAAAAGTGGTAAAGTATATCATGTGACTCTTGGAACAGTTGATTGTTCTATTCAATCATGATGTGGCACATTAGAGGTCCAATGTCATGATTATTAATACCCTCCTAATTCCCATCTCTGCTTCGTTTTGGAGTTTCGAAGAGCATTTCGTACTGGAAAAGCTTGGCTAGGGGAGTGGCTAGTTCTGGAGCAGAAGTCCTCAATGCTACTACAAAAATGTTGTTAGGGCTTGTAACTTTTGCAGCATCCAGTGCCTTGAACCATTTCTTGATATCATGTAGAAAAAACTGAACTGGCTGAGAATTGGCACATGTGTTTTTGAGACATCAGGAAGAGGCTAAGATGGACCATCCATTCAGCACTCCAGCTGAAAGTTGTCGCATATACTTCATTCTTTTTTTACATGGATGTGTTGGGATCTTCCATCATCGAGGAAGGGATATTTGTGGAGCCTCCAACCCTCCTCTGGTTTGCTGTTTAATTGTCCATCACTAGTGGATGTGGCAGGACTGCAGAGTTTTACTCTGGTCTGTTGTGGGATTGCTTGGCTCTGTCACACATTTCTTCCATTCTGTGGTACACCAGTAGTCCGGTGTTGAAACCTCACTGGTTAAAGTCTCAGTGTTATTTATGCCTAACATTGCATGCTTTTCATTTGAAACAGGTTTAATCTTCCAGCTTGGTAGTAATGGTAGTTTGGAGAATATGTCAGGTCAAAAAGTTACAGATTGTCTTTGAATTTATTCCTTCTGCTTCTGAAAGCTCACGGTGCTGCATGAATGCTGAGTTTTGAGTTGCTAGATATATTTTAAATCTATCTGATTTAGCATGCTAGTATAGCCACAAAACACGGTAAAGCATACTCTCAATGTGAGGATGGGAATTTGTCTTCACAAGGACTGTGTAGCCACCACTCCTCCCAATACTCTCTTAGACAGAGACATCTGTTACAGGTGGATTGGTGAGGACAAGGGCAAGTAGGTTTTTCCCTCTTGATGGTTCCCTCGTCACCTGTGTAGATCCTGTCTAGCAGCCATGTTCTTCAGGACTTGGCCAGCTTTGTCTGCAGTGGTTTTACAGAACCAATCTTGGTGACAAACATCAAAATGCCCCACCCAGAATAATTATGTGATCTTGCTAGCCTCATTGCTTCTTCCAAATGGTGTTACAGAGAAGTACTCATTCAGCAGCTCAGATGGGGAGCACAGTTGGTTAGTTGTAATCAGTAGAAGATTTTGTTGCATATGTTTGACTTGATGCTAACAGACTTCATAAGATCCAGGGTCAACTTTGACAAATTCTTGGGCAACTCTCTCCCAGCTGTGTACCAACATGCATCTAGCTCTGGTGAATCTGTCCTGTCAAGATTCAGTGAGGATGACTATGTCAGGCTGTTGCTTGACCAGTCTGCCCACATGTACTCAAAATAATAATTAAAAAGCTATTATAAATACAGAAATAGAATAAAAGGGGGTAAAAGTCATACTTTACTTATTCAAAGCCATAGTTCAATCACACATGGATTGCTGTGAGCAGTTCTGGGCCCTCACCACTTAGAAAGAATGCGGTGGTAGAAGCGTAGAATCATACAAAATGATCCATGGTCTCCAAGAATAAAATTACAATGAGAGATTGCCAAACAAGGGCTATTTTTCCCTGAATTTAGAGATTTCAGGGATGATTTTATTGAAGCTTTTTTAGGATAGTTAGGAGAACAGATGATGCAAATTGTGAGAGAGGCAATTTCATTTGTCTGGGAAGTGTAGAACCTAAGTCCATGGGTTAATAATTTGGGCCAGATCTTTCAGAAGTGAAATTGTGCAGAAAGAGTTTGGAATTCATTTCCACAAATGGCAACTGATGCTTGATCAATTGCTAATTTTAAATCTGAGATAGAAAGATTTTTTTTGTTACCCAAAGATATTAAGGGATGACATTGACATGGAATTAGGTCACAAGTTAGTCATAATCTCACTGACTGGTGAGACAAGCTTGAGGGGCTAATTTGCCCACATTCCCATATTCCTATGGGTGAACAAATTATTAAATGACTGCCTGCATAAATAACTTAATGAAAGACAGATTGAATGACTGACTGAACAAATGAATTATTGATTTAAGTAATGATTGATTTAATGAATGATTGAATGACTGAAGAATTGACTGAGAGAATGAATAAATAAATTAATGAATGATTGAATTAATAATTGAGTAAGGAAATGAAGGGGGACACCTATTGTGGTTTTGAAAGGAGGGTAAGGTTACCAGCAGAATGGTATGAAACAGAACGAACACACGAGGCCTCTATCACTAAGCTGGAAGGGGCATCCTCAGTTGAGGATAAAGAGAGATGTACTGTAAGTGACAGTATGGCTGGTTGTATTGTCTGAACAGATGTGTTAGAGATAAAGAAATAACTGGGAGAATGGAATAGCGTTCTTACAGAAGGTAGTCAACAAGAAAATGTCATCATTTGGTTAATACTGAATATTGTTTGACAGCCTATCCCCAGAAATTGAGAGTGAGAAGGAAAGGATGAAAGTAGCCAAGAATGGAAATTGGAAGCAAAGGTATGGTGGCTCAGTGGTTAGCACTGCAGCCTCACAGCAACAGGGACCCGGGTTCAATTCCAGCCTTGGGTAACTGTCTGTGTGGAGTTTGCACATTCTCCCTGTGTCTGCGTGGGTTTCCTCCGGGTGCTTTGGTTTCCTCCCACAGTCCAAAGATGTGCAGGCTAGGTGGATTGGCCATGCTAAATTGCCCGTAGTGTTCAGGGGTGTGTGGGTTATAGGGGGATGGGTCTGGGTGGGATGCTCCAAGGGGCAGTGTGGACTTGTTGGGCCGAAGGGCCTGTTTCCACACTGTAGGGAATCTAATCTAGGAATCTAATCAATGACATTTTCTAGTGCATGACAGGAGGGAAAGTAAGAGAAATAATGGTGCAGTGGTACTGACATTGGACTAATAATCCTGAAGTGTAAAAGCTGATGATGGAGATCTGAATTAAAAACAGAAAGTCCTGGAGAAACTCAACAGATTTCCCAGGTCTATGAGAGAGAAACAGGGTTAATATTTCAAATCTGATCTGACTTTTCTTTGGAACGGAGTTGGTAGTTTAGAAAGGTAGACTAATACTCTGAGGACTTTTTAACACAAAACCATCCTCTTAAATCTAAGACCATAAGATAGCACAGTCATAGAGTTATACAGCATGGAAACAGACTCTTTGACTCAACCAGTCCATGCCAACTATGTTCCCAAACTGAACTAGTCCCACCTGCCTGCGCTTGGCTCACATCCCTCCAACCCTTCCTATTCATGAACTTATTCAGATGTCTTTTAAACATTGTAACTGTACCTGCATCCACCATTTTCTCTGACAGTTCATTCCAAACATGAACCACTCTCCGTTTAAAAAAGTTGCCCCTCATGTCCTTTTTAAATCTTTCTCCTCTCACCTTAAAAATATGCTGTGTAGTTTTGAACTCCCCCAACTGAAGGAAAAGACCCTTGCTCATCTATGCCCCACATGATTTTATAAACCTCTGTAAGGTCATCCCTCAACCTCCTTTGCTCAGTGAAAAGATGCCCCAGCCTATTTTTATAACTCAAATCCTCCATTCCTGGCAACATCCTGGTAATTTTTTTCTGAACCTTCTCTAATTTATTAATATCCTTCCTGTAGCAGGGTAACCAGAACTGCACACAGTATTGCAGAAGAAGCCTCACTAAGATGTAGGAGCAGAGAAGGCCGTTCAGTACCTCCAGTCTTCTGCCATTCCATATAATGATGGGTGATCTGATAAAGCTCAACTCCACTTTCCTGCCTTTTTCCCAGTGATTAAAAAAAGTCACCCTAGAATATTCTTAACAACCCAGTTGCAACAGTTCTCTGTAGTAAAGAATTCCTTAAATCCACCATCCTAGGTAGAAATTCCTCCTCATATCTGTTTTAAATGTACAATCCCTTATTCTCAGATCATGCCCTCTGATTCGGGACTCTCCCTTGGCAGGAGGTGGGGGCGGGGAATCCTTTCTGCGTTTATTTTGTCAAGTCATCTAGGAATCTTCTTTGTTTAAATAAGGTCATTTTCATTTAAAAACAAAATCAACAAGTACGGACCCAATTTACTCAATCCCTTCTTACAAGGCTGCCCCTCCATGCCTGGTATCAACAAATGCTGGAATTTCCAGTGACACTGAATTTCCATGCAAGGATATTTTTTTAAAAATAGGGAGTGACATCAAATACAGTCATCAACGTATCAAAAAAGAGCTGAGGGAAGGGTCTGAATAATTCTGACAAAACAAATAGTCCAAATATCCCACAAAACAACAGACACAATTTGGATTTATGTGACTCCATCTTATAGCATCACCTTTCATTTGTAGGGAATTAAGGCAACTGGGAGAGAAATTGTTCAGAAAGAGAACAAATTCACCTAGGCAGGTGATGGTGGTGGATAGGAACAGTCTGGGCCTCTGGTCAAGGGGAAATTTGAGAGTGCTCAGACCTTCCTGGTGAGCGATGAAGATGTAGAGGAGATGGTTAGGATCATGAAAATGGAAACCATTGAAATGACAGAGGATGTCAGAGTAGTCATAGACGTGGATAAGAGGAAAATAGCAAGAAAATAGTTTAATATGGGTAGGGACAGGCTGAAACAATGAGACAACCAGGGCTGTCCTGTCTGTGAATTTTTGGAAAGAGGTAGAAGTGGGATGTATAAGTTTTGAGCACTCTGACGTTGGAGACCTTGGAAGAAAGAGCTCCAGAAGAGATTAAGTCAGTATTAGTTCTGGATACAATAGCTTGATGTTTGTGGGTTGAGTCGTGGTCTGGGGGAGTTGGAAGGAAGTGTCAGAGAATTGGTGTTCAGCCTTTGCTAGGTAGAAATGTTGCTAGGGTTGGACCTTAGAGAATAGAATCCTTTAAATTGAGGGTGAAGGGTAAAGTAAATGAGGGGAATGGAAAAATTGAGAAAGCCATTTGTCACACCTACCGTTCTCAATTAAAACATCAAGAGAGATAAGGAATCGAAAGGAGTGGTCAACATATAAGAAAATACTAGGAAAGAGTAAAAGTGTTCATTGAGAAGAAGAAAGATTCATGACCAAAGAAGTAGAATAGAGGCAAAGGTGAAGGGAAAAGGGCTTAGCCTTGTGCTGAGCTCAAAATTTATTGGAGTAGTTTGTAAGGTAATGAAACAGTGTACCCTGTGCAACAACATGGTCTACTCTTTAGTCACCTCCAACTACCCATCCTTTTCATATGGCACATTTCTATGTACGAACCAATATTGCAGTATTTCTCCTTATCTCCTTCCTTCTCAGTATCCAAGGCCCCAAACTTTCCTTCCAAATGAAATAGTGATTTATTTGGACTTTTCAATTTTGTATGTTTTATTCAATATTTACAATGTGATCTCTTCTATGCTGGGAACACCCACTTGAACTGCGTGACCAATTGTGGAATGCCTCCATTCACTGTACATGCATGAGCTGTTGCACCCAGTCACCTCTCATATGAATTCTCAATCTTATTCTCACTCTGACCTTTCTGTCCTCAGCCTGTTGGAATGTTTCAATGAACTTCGATGTACTCTCGAGGAAAAACACCTCATCTTTGACATGACACTATCCAGCCTTCTGGAGTTAACACTGAGTTCAACAGTTGTAGGTCATAGCCTCATCCCTATTTTATTTCATTTTTTCACTGTTTAGGTTTTTACTGTTGTTTCTGCTTTAATCCATTTAATATTCTTCCACATGGCTTCTATTAAACTTACCATTCAAACTTCATCTCCATACATCTTATGTTTTGTTCTTTTTCATTTACCACTTGCTTTAGCTTTGTACCATGAAATGTTTTGGCATTTAATCTTTCTGACCTCCATTCTATCACATATCTTCCCTTCGGTCTTTCATTTACCATCCTCTCCCTGTACCACCTTCACATGCTAAAACCTGAAATATGTTTTCTTGTGTCTGATGGAAAGTCAAAAAGCTGAAATGTTGGGCAAAATCTTTTATAAAACTTATTATAATGTAAAATGAGGTGGTGATGGTAGGGTTAAATGAGATGGCATTTAATTGGACAGGAAGCAAAAATCAGCTTTCTGAAAGTGGGATGAAATTACAGTAATAGGATGAAGATGATTAGCGTGTTATGTGTGCTTATTAAGATGCAACATCACCAGAATTAAGTGTCCTTTCAAATTAAGTAATCAACAAATAAGCCTTCAGGTTCATGATGGCTTAAACATGACATGCAGATAGTGAGCGGTCTTCCTGGTGGATTTGCATGGAATAGAAACTGCTTTATGTATGACAAGCTTTATTAAATTCTGGAGAGGAGGTTTTGATGCATTGTTATCAGATAGTGCCAGTGAGAGGTGAGCAGAGCATGGCTGTGGGAGGCAGGGAAGTGAAACCCCTAAAAAATCACACTAGGCAGAGGGAGGAACCTAGACTGTGCAGGGTAGCTCAATGTCAAAAATGGTAGGCCATGCATGATTTATGTAAAGGTTCATAAAAGAAAGGTTGAAGGTAAAATCCTAACAGTCAAAGGCAACAGAGGGAAGGTTGAAGATGATAGAAAGTTAAGGATGTTATCTGGCAAATTTAAAGTAATGAGGCAAATCCAGGGTGCTGCCCTGTAGTGATTATCAGAAACCAGAGGGTCCATGACAGTAAGTCAAATTAATGGGGAGTAGGTTGAATAACATTGAAATCAATACAATAATAAATAGAGTGAGGGTGATGGAGGGAAGGTCAAAGGTGATTGAGGGAGAGTGTGAGGTGATGGTTTCCACTCCCAGATTCACTGTGGAAGTATCCATGGATATGGCTGCACCTTAGCAAAGAGCTCTTCACAGCTCACAGTGGGGTAGGTAGATACCATGATGTGTCTGATCCTATGTAAAGGAGTCCCCATTTGTCAAAATTTCTCAAGGCAAGAGGAAAAACCTCCTACTACCATTCTTGCCAAAACATCCCCTGTTCCCGGAGAGTCTGGAGGAGAGCTTGCAGTGAGGCATCATTGAACTATAGGGTCACTTGTTGCCTCTGCTCAGGCATTTGTCCACAGGTGATCAGGATTAACAGGTAGAGAGTTCACAGATTTACTTGCAGACCCAACACTAATGCAGGGAATGAATGCCTGCTAGGTGCTCTTTAAGTATGATACCTAGACCTTTGACCCTGTGTGATAATAGTGGAGTGGAGTAGTGAGAGGTAATGTGGATCTTCTGCCCATTACTGCTGCATGGTTGTCTGCGCTTCACTCTCATAAGTCACTAATTCTGGAAATCAAGATGGCGGCAGAGTCGAAGGGCTGGGTGCGAGTGCTTGCCCATGGCTCCTTCGCTTCTGCAGGCTTTCTTTTTTTCTTGGTTTTTACTTATACTTTTTTTTCATATTTTTCTTTCGTCTTTCTTTTCTTTGGAGCCTTTTGTGGCAGATTAGTCAGTCAAATCGGCATGGCAGCTAGACTGGACTGGGTGCAGAACAGCGGCTCCTCCCAACAGTCAGCAGCTCCTCATAGTGACTGGAGGCAGTGGTAGCGGCAGGAGACCTGTCTTCACAGTGTCCGGGGCTGGCAGTGGCAACAAAGCTCCTCCACCTATTGGAGGTGGCGATGGACATTTCAGGATGGTGGCACGAGCAAGGCAAGTCCATAGGACAGCCGGAATGGGACTCTTGGTGAGATGGCATCGGTGGCCTCTCTAGCAGAAGAGCTAGGGACTCACAGTTGCAGTATGCCCAGGGTACGGACTCTTGGCATCAGAGATGGCAGTAAAGCTGGGGACTCCTGGTTGCGGGGTGAGTGTGCGTTCAGGATGGGGACCCAGCATCAGTCAGAACATTGGTGAGGTAGTCCCAGTGGCAAACAGATAGCACCTAAAGAGTGGCACCTCCTATGTTGCAGTGGTCCAGTGCAGGCAGCAGTGAGGAGATAGAGGAGATGGTAGCACAGATGTCGTTGGTTAGCCAGCTCAAGACTCACTTTCAGTTATGTCTTTTATCCTTTTTATTCTTAAACTGATCAAAATGGCAACTGGATTGTGGCAACTGTTGAAGCTTTTCACTGTTCTTACCATATTATTCACTGTAAAATGCAAGTGATAATAAATAAAGCATAAACCATCATACGTTTCCTGACTGACACATTCTCGCACGTAGCCAGCCAACATGAACACAAGCGAAAATGCCACACACTTCCAATCTTATTATTGACACCCTCACTGCTATGGAAAGATTCCAACTGTTACCTCTTTTTCTCTCTCCAGAGAAGTTGCTAGACTTGTTGAAATTGTCAGCATTTTCTATTTTTATTTCAGATGCCCAACAACGACAGTATTTATATTTTTGTCTTGAGACAGTGGCGCCAACATTGGGATAGAAAGCAACAGTATTAGTGGTGTGAATGCCACCTGAATGAAGCTAGACTCAAAGTCCTATTGGAATGGATTCGTTGTGATCGCTAATTTACTTTAAACTAGTATATGGTGGGGTAAGCTCTAGTGGAAAAGGTAGTGTGAGCAATTGTTGAATATAAGACAAAGGGGAAGAGAGTCAGAGTATCAGTCAGAACTTGTGCTTTAGGGATCACAGCTAAATGAAAAATTGAAAGATGTAAAGTGATCAAACAAGAAGGGAAAAATAAGAAACTTCTGAGCAAAACATTAGAATCGAAGGACAGAACATCACTTACATAAATTTAAGTTAAGTTTCAGGGGTAAATTTAATGAACTGTCAGCTTAAGTTCAACTTGGAAGCAATATCATGAGAGCCATGAAAGAGACATGCTTGTGAGACAGACTAGAATCAGAATTAAATGTATCTCATTAGAATGTCTTCAAGACAGACCAAAAAATGTTAATGGGGAAATTGATAACCTTTGTGTTTAAGGGTGAACAGAGATAATGGGAACTGCAAACGCTGGAGAATCCAAGATAACAGAGTGTGAAGCTGGATGAACACAGCAGGCCAGCATCACACCTTCCACACCAACCTCAAGTTCACCTGGGCCATCTCCACCATATCCCTCACCTTCCTGGACCTCTCTGTCTCCATCTCAGGCAACCAGCTAGAAACTGATGTCCATTTCAAGCCCACTGACTCCCACAGCCACCTAGAATACACCTCCTCCCACCCACCCTCCTGCAAAAATTCCATCTCCAATTCCCAATTCCTTTGCCTCCGCCGCATCTGCTCCCAGGATGAGGCATTCCACTCCCGCACCTCCCAGATGTCCGTGTTCTTCAAAGACCGCAACTTCCCCCCCACAGTGGTCGAGAACGCCCTTGACCATATCTCCTGCATTTCCCACAACACATCCCTCACACCCTGCCCCCGCAATAACCGCCCTAAGAGAGTCCCCCTCGTCCTCACATACCACCCCACCAACCTCCGGATACAACGCATCATCCTCCAAACTTCCGCCATCTACAATCCAACCCCACCACCCAACACATTTTTCCATCCCCACCCTTCTCTGCCTTCCGGAGAGACCACTCTCTCCGTGACTCCCTTGTCTGCTCCACACTCCCCTCCAACCCCACCACATGCGGCACTTTCCCCTGCAACCGCAGGAAGTGCTACACTTGCTCCCACACCTCGTCCCTTTAGCCCATCCCAGGCCCCAAGATGACTTTCCATATTAAGCAGATGTTCACCTGCAGATCTGCCAATGTGGTATACTGTATCCACTGTACCCGTTGTGGCTTCCTTTACATTGGGGAAACCAAGCGGAGGCTTGGGGACTGCTTTGCAGAACACCTCCGCTCAATTTGCAATAAACAACTGCACCTCCAAGTCACGAACAATTTTAATTCCCCCTCTCATTCCTCAGATGACATGTCCATCATGGGCCTCCTGCAGTGCCACAATGATGCCACCCAAAGGTTGCAGGAACAGCAACTCGTATTCCACTTGGGAACCCTGCAGCCCAATGGTATCAATGTGGACTTCACAAACTTCAAAATATCCCCTTCCCCCCTGCATCCCAAAACCAGCCCAGCTCATCCCCTCCCCCCACTGCATCCCAAAACCAGCCCAGCTCGTCCCTGCCTCCCTAACCTGTTCTTCCTCTCACCTATCCCCTCCTCCCACCTCAAGCCGCACCTCCATTTCCCACCTACTAACCTCATCCTGCCTCCTTGACCTGTCTGTCCTCCCCGGACTGACCTATCCCCTCCCCACCTCCCCACCTATACTCTCCTCTCCACTTACCTTCTCCTCTATCCATCTTCAGTCCGCCTCCCCCTCTCTCCCTATTTATTTCAGTTCCCTCTGCCCATCCCCTTCTCTGATGAAAGGTCTAGGCCTGAAACGTCAGCTTTCGTGCTCCTGAGATGCTGCTTGGCCTGCTGTGTTCCTCTAACTTCACACTTTGTTTAAGGGCGAAATCGCTTTAATTTTAAGAGAAGAAAAAGCAGAAGGTAAGCAAGCATAGAAGCTTTATACGAAGTACTAAGGACTAGAAAATGATTTAAGATTGTAATAGGAGTTTTGTCTAGCACTTCAGATCACACCTGTGAAATGGAAAATGGTGTAGAAGCAGATAATAGGTAAGCATGTAACAAAAGTAGAGTTGTTTAAATAGAGTAGTATAACTTTCTAATAGAGTAGGCTAAGTATATGAATGCATGTCAGACAAATGGTGAATTCCTAAGATAACACAGTCCAAAACGTCAGCTTTCCTGTTCCTCTGATGCTGCCAGGCCTGCTGTGTTCCTCCAGCTCTACACTTCTGTTATCTTTGACTTCAGCCTCAGCAGTTCTTACTATCTCCTAGTGAATTCCTGGACAATTTTCTGGAATAATGAGCCAGATATTTCAAAGGGTGGCAATTATCATTGGATTACCACTCCACTCAAAATTGTCCCAACTCAATGTTGTTCCACATTTCTTTTAGGACCTTCCAATTACAACTTTTCCAAAAATGTGCAGTGCAGTGCCCTTCAGGGAAATCCATCAAAGTGGAATAGAGCTGGGGAAAACAGATCATGCACCATTTAATGACACATGCTGACGAATGGTAAAGGTCTGGTTTGAATGTTATTGAATAGCTAAGTGGATGAATAAGTGAATGAGTAGTTGGATATGGTGGTGGGTGGTAATGTTTATAGGTACATAGGGTAATTAGGTGGGTCATTGGAGTAGTTGGGTTGGGGAATATTTGTGGGCTAAAGAGAATAGTCTGATGGTTGCAGGGGGATAATCAGGTCAAGTTGATTGGTGTAGGTGGGATGTATCAGAGGGTAGTATGGAAATTGGAGATAACGTGGAGTCAGGGGATAGTCATTTTGAGGTTTTGGAATGATTGTAGAGTAAGTGTGAGTGATTGGAAGTTGGTTGTGTAGATATGCAGAGATTGGATAAGATTTTAATCTGTCTAATATTTTCTATGGAACTCTCAAGGTAAGTTAATAAGAATAGTCTGGAATTCTGTAACTCTAAATTAGAGTCAGGAACGTTTGCAGATGCTCTGAGGAAACAGGGAAATTGTTCATCTGAAGTTGAAACTTTCCAGTAATTCCCAAGTAGGTCAGCATTTCAGAACTTCCACTGGACATGTCCAATCCATAACAATTCAAGCATGGAAGATTTGGCTTATAAGTCCTGAAACTAACAAACGTGTAGGTCACATTAGTTTTAGTAATGAGTGTAAAGCAGATTTAGCACCTGTGCAATAGTTGATGAACATTAATCTAATTGTACATGAGGTTGAATGTGATATATTGGTATGGATTAATGATTGGCTATCTAACAGAAAACATTCAGGATAAATAGGACTAGCAAACTGTAACTAGTTGAGTGTTAGAGTTTCATCTACTCAGGATCAATATTAATAACTAGGATGAAAGGACCAATGGTGTTCAGGCCAGATTTGCTTTTTATACAAAAGTTGATAAATGATCAAGTTGTGATGATGATGCAAACAGTCTGTAAAATGGTCAAGTAAATATGCAAAATATTGAGAGATGGAGTCATAATTACAGATCTTTAAAGAATATTGAAAAATTGCTAAGTCAAAACCTAACAGTTACCCTTGTAATTTCTACCTCAGGGATTAACAGCAATATTAAAGAAAATTAAAGTAAATTTCAGCGTGCTATGGCATATCTTTTAGTTTGGTCCCTGAAAAAATGAATGAATATTTCAAACATTTGAAAGGACAGGTAACCCTTCAGGGAAGGAGAAGGTAACACAAAGTTTATATTATAGGTATTTGAAATATATAATTAAGTTATTGTTGCTTGCTTTGTTTAATGTTATGTTATACATACAAAAATGATTTTATTTTAAAAGTAATGAAATATTATGGTGCAGTCAGGCTGGTTATTTGGTGAATGTTCAGGTTTTTAAAAAATTAATGATTTGTAACAAGATTGTAAAATAATGAGGATGGTAATGACAGTGAAACAAGGTGAGAAGGGTATCAGAAGGGAATGAAAGACCAGTTAGTCTAATATCTATCACTGGTAAGTTACTAGAGTCCATATTAGGTACAGAGTGACTGAACTAATTAATTTTTTTCAGCTGATGAGAGAACCAGCATACATTTGTAAAGAGGAGGTCAAGCCTGACAAACCTGATTAAATGTTTTTGAAAAGATGCCTGAAGTAGTGGACAAAGGAGTGTTGATGTAAATTAAATAAATGTACCTCTAGAAAATAATGTTGGCAGAGGTCATTCACTTTGATGATAACAAGGATAAAATGTGCGCTTTGTGAAGAGCATTTAGAAAAGTTAAGATAGGGTCGTTCCAACAGACCTGGAGCTCTGGGTAAATGGAGAGTGAAAATGTCATAAATGGATACAGAAAATAATTGAAAAGACTAATGGAAGTCTCATTTTTTTCAAAGTTCTAAGTACCATGCCTGAAGGAGGTCACACTGGCCTTGGAGGGAGTGCTGTGTAGACTTACTGGCATGATACTGCCCTCCAAGGGTTAAATCACAGGGAGCTATTCCACAAACTAGGGTTCTATTCCCTGGAATTTAGAAGGGTAGCTGTAGTGAAATTTTCAAGGCTTTAAATACAAAATGTACAGATAATTAAGAGGAAGAGGAGACAGAGAGAGAGAAGTTATGACCACTGGTTTGGGGAACCAGTACGAAGGGGTAGAGTCTACAACCAGGAAACACCTATTGTACCCAAAGGGTGATTAATTTCTGGAACTCGATTCTGCCAAGGGCAATTGATGTTAGATCAATTGTGAATTTTAAATCTGATGCAGATTTTTGTGATCAAAATGTTATGGAATAATGGGCCAAAATGGTTATATTGAAGTTAGATTGTAGATCAGCCACAATCTTGTTGGACGGTGGAAAAGCATCGAGGGGCTGAATGGCCCAGTCACTTCTCATGTTCTTGTGTAGGAGGTGTGTAAGTGGCTTAGAGAGGCTGGTGTTAGGACACATAGGCGACTGCAGGGGTAATAGTGTATTATCGTAGGGAGTACAGAGAGTAGCCCCTGTGAGTGGAGAGAGTGTGGCTACAGAGACGGTGGTCAGAGGGGACACAGATGGATTATTGAAGATGATGCAGGGATTTTGGGGATGGGAAGAGGGGTATCATCAGATAATGCAAGGAGTAAGAAAACTGAGTGAGGAAAACAATCACCGGGAGAGGGGAACATGGTGGAGAAAAATGTGGGAAGTGATCGACCCAATTCTGTGTTTTTGGTTCCTCGCCGAAGGGTTAAACGTTGAACTTGAAAGGTTCTTTGCGGCATCCTGTTCAGGGCTGTCGTTTCTTTCTGTGCAGGATGGGAGCTGAGCCGTGAATGTAGCTGTCCAGGGTACTGAATCTTTCACACTCTCCTTGACTCGGAATGTCTGGTGTCCGCTGGAGTGTATTTTGTGTTGGCGCTGCCTCCTCCGAAATATTTCTTATTCTTTGTTTTTTTCAAGAGGACAGTGTTCCAGCGGCCGTCCCCGCGTCCCGACTGTAAATTCCAGTTTGTTTCAGTCCCGGCGATTGTGACTGGAGGCGAGAGCTTTGGAAAATTGGGAACTGAGATGAGTGAGAAGTGACTGGAGGTCACGACTAGACACTGGGGAGCGGGGACTGGAGGGAGACTCAGGACTGGTGGGGTCGGGGCTGGAGACTGGGGATTAGGCACGAGGTTTGGGGAGTCGGAGCGGGAGAGTTGATGCTAGGTGCTCTGATGCCGGAGGAAGAGACCTGGGTGCTGGGCTTTCTCAGGTTCTTGCTGTTGATCATCGTTAGTCTCGGCTCCTCGGTAATCGCATCGAAACAGGACAGCCGGTAGGATTTGAGCGTTCCCACGGACTCCGGAGACCAAAGGAGCCGATCCGCGCCAGATTGCAAGGTGGGTTCACCATATTCCCTCTGACATTCCGCACTTTAGTGTTCGGAAATTGGGACTAGAGTTTGTTATTCAGTACCAAATTGAAATCCCAACCACGTACGACCCTAGCCCATCACTCAGTCACCCAGGAAGCTATGCTCAGGGACAATGTCGAGGGATTAAGGTTGGGGGATGGTGGATTGCTGATTACAAGAAATACTGTGGAGGGTTAGCAGGAAATGCTTAATAAAATGTTTAGAGGGCACGTAAACGGGTCTATTGAGGGTTGGAACTGGTGTTTTGGAGATGGCAAATTGAATACATTGTGGGGAAGTGTGAAATTGTTCATTTTGATGGTAAGAACATAAAAGCAGGTTTTTAAAATATATTGCATTACTTGTAAATCTTAATATTCATGGAAAGAATGTAGAAAGCTAGCATTCAAGCACAACAAACAATTAGAATGGTAAGTAGCATGTTGGCCTTTAATGCAAGAGGTTAGAGTATAGAATAAAGATGTTTTAATTGTATGGGGCTTCAGTGAGACCTTATCTGGAACACTGAGTTATTTTGGTTTCCATATTTAAGAATGCATAGACTTACATTGGAGGCAGTGCAATGAAGCTTCGCTAAATTGGACCCTGGGATGAACAGCTTGTTCTATCATGAGGTGCTTGTCCTACGATGAAAAGCTAAATAAACTAGACCTATACTGTTTGGAGTTAAGAATAATGAGAAATCTCATTGAGACATACAAGATTTTGAAGGGGCTTGATAAGTTAAATTCTGAGAGATTATCCAAGAAATCTAAAACACAAGGACACAGCCTTAGAATAAGGGGGAAAATTTATTTACAACTGAGGTGAGAAGAAATCACTCAAAGGTTGTAAAGCTTCAGAATTCTATTCTTCAGAGGATCGTAGATGCTGTTTCATTGAGTGCATTTAAGACTAGAATTAACATATTTTAAACGAAATGAAGAGCAGGTAGGAAAGTGAAGTTGATGCCCATGACTACACTGCATGGTTCAGGAGGCATGGCGGGCCATATGGTTGACTCCTGCTTCAGTTTCTTGTGTTTATGTGCAGAGAATAGGTTCAGAAATTGGATACATCAGATTGTACTGAAAAATATTGGAAATTTGCACAATGCTGTTAAAAGTGGTCTTATTAAGTTCATCCAGAAGTTTTACAAAAGCTCTCTGCTTTTCAATTTATTTATTAGTTTTGTCAATGCACTTATTAAGCTGCCTCATTATGATTAGTGATTGGTGAGTCTGTACACCCAATCTTCTTGTTCCATGATCCCATAGGGATATAACATTTCTAAAAGCCTCACAAATGCAAAACCCAACAATTATTGTGATTACTTTATCATTTTCTGCAAGCTTATCTGTGTGTATACAATTCTGAGTTTACAGTTATCCACAAATTCTGAAATTATATTTAAACCAACTTGCTCTTGTGCATTTAAAGATTTGTGTATTTGAATCCCTAAGGGATTTTGGTCCTGTTGCTTTTTACTGTTCATTTTGTCTGTCATCTACTTATTCTTCCTCTACAATGTATTACGTCACATTTCTCACCAAAAAATTGCCATTGGCATTACTCTGTTCAGTCTCCTGAAGTCACTTTAATCAACTTCATAGAAAACATGCTGTCCATTGTTGTCCTGTCTAAAATGTTGATATTTGCCCAATCTAACCAGGCTATTTTTATATTTCACAAACAATCATCACAGCCCAGATTCATGGGGGAATTTCCATTTCAGTCCCTTCAAATCTGAAAACAATTTATCTGACTGCAACTACCTTCTGTTCTTTTAATTTACCTTCTATCCATGTGATGGCATTCCTTTTGATACATTAACAAATTGATCAACACAATTCTCAGGTGACATCTAATGAAACGCCTGTAGTAGTTCATTTCATCCACTGCATTGCCTGCATCTCCTCATTAATATACGATTGTTTCCTCAAGGTATACTTAAAATTGTCAGACCTGACTTCCCATCCATAAATCAGGGCAAATTGTTCTTAATTATCCCAGGTCACAATGAAGGTAAATTATCTTATATAATGACCCTAGAAGCTTTTGAATGTCAGGGTGATCGATCTGCAGTTACCCGGCTTATCAATTTCTCCTTTTGTTATTGCAACACGTAATTGAAACATTCTCTACTTGTGGCACATTTTTAATACTCCAGGAACAGCAACGCTGCGGTTGTTTCTCAAATGATTTTCTACCATATTAATGTATATGGCTCTCTATCTTGCTGATGTCTGAAGGTTAATATCATCCTCAATAACAATATCTAGCATTTCTATGAAGGTTTAGAGGGGAGTACAAGTGGTGCAGCTCACTGAAACAGACAAACAGCAGGAAAATGAAATGGGAGGGATTGGACTTGGATGATGGGGAGGTAGGGTTCAAGAATGCAAAGCAGATGAATATGGTTTCACAGTGCTTTGGTATAAATACAAGGAGCATGTTAGATAGAATTGGTGAACAGAAGGCTCAAATAGCATAAAATAATTGCAATATTAGAGACATGGCTTAAACAAGAAGGAATTGGAATTTACTAATATATATAAAAAACAGATAGCAATGACAAATAATACAAGATGTGAATAATGTATTTAGGACAGCCAAGAAAGGGAAGGAAGGAAAGGAAGGCAGAAATGACCAGATTTTAAAAAAAAATTCACTCACAGGTTGTGGGTGTCAGTCGCTGGCCCAGTACTTATTGCCTGTCCCTCATGACTTTTAAGTTGTGGTGAGCTGCTTTCTTGAACCGCTGTAAGTTCATTTGGTGTAGGTACACCTACAATATTGTTAATGGGGAGAGTTCCAGGATTTTGACACAGCAACTCCAAAGAGATGGGCAATATATTTTCAAGTCAGGATGGTGAGTGGCTTCGGCAGTAGCTTGCAGGTGGTGATTTTCTCATGTATCTCTGCCCTTGTCATTCTAGACAGTAGAGGTTATTGGTTTGGAAGGTGCTGTCTATAGAGACTTAGTGAATTTCCACAGTACATCTTGTAGACAGTACACAGCGCTGCTACTGTGTGTCAGTGGTGAAGGGATTGGATGTTTGTTGATGTGGTGCCAATTGAGAGCACTGCTTTATCCCAGATTTTTTGAGTGTTGTTGGAGCTGCACTCATCCAGGCACGTGAGTGTATTTCATCACTTTCCTGACTTATGCCTTATAGACCATAGACAGGTTCTGGAGAGTTAGGAGGTGAGTTACTCACTGCATGATTCCTAGCCTCTGACCTTCCCTTGCAACTACTGAGCTTACATGGCTAGTCTAGTTCAATTTCTCATCAATGGTAACCCCCAGGATATTGATGATGGGCTTTCAGTGATGGGGATACCATTGAATGTGAAGGGCAAAGGTTATATTCTCTCTTGTTGGAAATGGTCATTGCCCTGGCAATATGTGGCACTAATGTGGCTAGTTACTTGTCACTTGTTAGTCCAAACCTGAATATTGTCCAGGTTTTGATGTACTTGGGTATGGATTGCTTTGTATCTGAGGAGTTGTGAAATGGTGCAAAACATTGTGCAATCATCAACAAATGTCCCCACTCCTGACATTATGATGGAGGGATCTATTCTCCACCTCCACTTGCAGTGAAACTCACTTTAAACTTGAAAAACAAACAAACAGTTAAACTTGCCTTCAGCTATAACCTGTGACCTTTAATTGATAAATCAGACATTTTACAAGTGACCCAGCCACTCTGTGTGCTTCCAAACCCATGGAAGCATTTGGAAAAGGGTAGTTAGGAATAAAAATTTCGATCAGTAAGAACCAACACAATAGAATCTGTGGACAAAGATACTGAATTGTCTTTCCAGTTTTTCCCTTCCATCCGTATACTTTTCCTTGTCTGTTCGATCGACTGTATGTACATACGTACGTATGTATGTAAAGGGAAGTCAGTAAGGGCATTATAGATTTAATTATTAGAGCTACTTGCTGACCACTTATAACTGTTTACCTGTAGCTGGATTCCAATTACGATCAATTGTTAAGTACAGAAACTGGGTCTAGGCTTTCTATTAATATGGATCTGCCATTTGGGTAAATTGGAGAATTTTGTGTACTTAATGTAAAATTTTGTGTGACAATAAGAATAGCCAGACTTGATCTCAAGTACACTACCCCAGCGAATCATAACAATATCAAGTGTAGATGAGTCACTGGGTCAAAAATGTGGCTTTAGTAGGGACCCGAAGGAAAATCTTTACAAAGGATCTGAATGGTATGAAGGTTACAATCATAGGGAAGAAAAGCAACATAATAATAAATTGATAAGAAATACAAAAAGGATTAGCTTTACTAAAAGTTGTTAAACCACCTGGTACCAATGAAAGGTATCCCAAGTTATTGAAAGAAGCAAAAGTAGAAATAGCAGAAGTATTAATCTCAATTCTTCAGTCCTCTGAGATAATAGCAATAGTACCTGAGAACCAGAGAGTGTTGCTCATTTTATTGCACTAGTCCACAGCTGGAAAGATAAACTAGGAAACTACAGGGTGCTCAGCCTAACATCAATAATGATAAAGTTATTGGAAACGATTGTCACAGACAATATAAGGTTTTATTCACAAAGGCATAGTTTGATCAAGGTGAGTCAGACGGATGTGTTAAAGGTAAATTGTGTCCAGTTAACTCGATTGAATTAGTTGAGGTAACAGAAAAGATAGATCAAGGTGCTGCAACAGATGTATTTGAACTGTCAGAAGACATGTGACAAAATGTCATACAGAAAACTTGTCAGAAAGGTAGAATCCCATAGTATAAAGGGAATAGTATTAGTACAGATTTAGAATTAGATCAATGACAGAAGTCATAGGCTGGGGGATGAATATATTTAAATTTTAGTGAGAAAAGTGATATTTCCCAAGGGCTTATTTAATACATATTCATTCATAGGAATGTGTGCATTGCTAGCTAGGCCAGCATTTATTGTCAATCCCTAAGTGCCCTTGAAGGTATATTTTAGGTTAATAAATCTTTACATGTTTATAAACGACCTACATTCAAGTGTAGGGAATAAAAACAGAAAATTCTGGAAATACACAGCAGATCTGGAAGCATCTGTATAAAAGAAAAATGAAGTTTAATGTTTCAGGTGACTTACTTTTGTGGACCTCTGAGCGTTTCCAACATTTTCAGTTTATAATTCAGATTTCCAGCACCACAGAATTTTACTTTATCTCAGACGCAGGGAGCAGTGCAATAAAACTTGCTGGTGATAAAAAAACTTGGCAAAATGCTATACAGTTATAAGGATAGTTCCAGGCTCCAGGATGACATAGAGAGTGTTGTGATAGGAGGTACATATATCCATGTCTTTAACTGCTTTCAAACACCGCCACTCAACAGGAATTGATGTACTGTGCACACAACTTGTATTCAGTGTACAAGAGGAGTGTCAACATTAGATGTATATACTTAGCTTCCTATTTAACTCTACTTGGCTATAGCTACATCTTCAAATAAAGAACACACATTATTGTTTTACCAATTGTTTTTCATAAATTTAATCAAAGGAAAGAATGTAACATGTTTGCAGCATGGTTTTGAAGATTCAACTGAAGTATTCAAGCCTCAACCCTTCATGCACAGTCAGAGATAAGGCCTGAAGTGAAAAAATTAAACAACATGTAAGCTTTACTATTTGGAAGTGAATCTGGAGTACTGTCATAATTCTGTATTCTTTACTTTCATTCTGGGACATTATTGCACTTCACAGCCATCTGGCACTAGGTTCTGGAAAGATTGTTCAAATTTAGGAGCACTCAATCAATAGAAGTCTACCCTTTGCAAAGTTTAAGCAAGGACTGAAATCATTAGTGCTACTCACTGTCTCTATATGAGGTCTGGGGAAGTTAAAATACTGCAAACCAGGGTGAAAAGAAGAATTAATTTGGTAAAAGCTCAGAGCAGCATGAAGAAGCATATAGAAAAAAAGAATCTCACTGTTTCGTTATACTTTGGAAATGTGCAGTTTCTATTCATGCTTAAATCACAGCTCTTTGAGATCAGGAAAAAAAAAAAATCAAAAAGAGCTCAACAGTGCCACAGTTGCAATCAAACAATAATCCCTGATTTAAAGCAAAATACTGCTGATGCTGGAAATCTGAAAGAAACACAGAAAATGCTGGAGAAACGCAGCAGCTCTGGAAGCATCTACAGAGAGAGAACACAGTTAATGATACTGCAACTCAGAGCGACAGTAAGCTTAGGAGAAAGAAAAAGACTTTTCAGATACCAGATGGCATTAAAACACCTGCAAATAAGCCACAAAATATTAAAATGTCCAACATTCAATTGAAGGGCAGTGGACCTTCTATCCGAACTTAATTGTTCCAACAATGCATTGAGCTGTCATCTGGACCTCAATATTTCCAGACCAGATATACAACTATTAACATTAAAATTGCATTAGAGAACTCCACAGACTGAACATTTTGAAGCTGTCCAGATGACCATCTCAAAACACACAAAATAAGGTCAACCCTTGACGATCAATAATGACTGAGTCTTGACTTCAGAACACACCTTCAGGAACTTTTTGTTTCTTTGGAAAAATCTGACAGCAATCATTCATCAAGTCATAAGTAGATGGAGAGCGGCCATGATTGTGATTTAATGACAGTGTAGTTAGCTGATAGAATAACTGAGCTTGTGATAACATTTAGTTGGCTGGAATGTTCTAAAAAATACATCCTGGACCAACACAAAGGTTACACCATGGAACTTTGCTACAAAGTGGACATAAATACAAAGTTAATAAAATGTGAGGCTGGATGAACACAGCAGGCCAAGCAGCATCTCAGGAGCACAAAAGCTGACGTTTCGGGCCGAGACCCTTCATCAGAGAGGGGGATGGGGGGAGGGAACTGGAATAAATAGGGAGAGAGGGGGAGGCGGACCGAAGATGGAGAGCAAAGAAGATAGGTGGAGAGGGTGTAGGTGGGGAGGTAGGGAGGGGATAGGTCAGTCCAGGGAAGACGGACAGGTCAAGGAGGTGGGATGAGGTTAGTAGGTAGCTGGGGGTGCGGCTGGGGGTGGGAGGAAGGGATGGGTGAGAGGAAGAACCGGTTAGGGAGGCAGAGACAGGTTGGACTGGTTTTGGGATGCAGTGGGTGGGGGGGAAGAGCTGGGCTGGTTGTGTGGTGCAGTGGGGGGAGGGGATGAACTGGGCTGGTTTAGGGATGCAGTGGGGGAAGGGGAGATTTTGAAACTGGTGAAGTCCACATTGATACCATATGGCTGCAGGGTTCCCAGGCGGAATATGAGTTGCTGTTCCTGCAACCTTCGGGTGGCATCATTGTGGCAGTGCAGGAGGCCCATGATGGACATGTCATCAAGAGAATGGGAGGGGGAGTGGAAATGGTTTGCGACTGGGAGGTGCAGTTGTTTGTTGCGGACTGAGCGGAGGTGTTCTGCAAAGCACCTCCGCTCAGTCCGCAACAAACAACTGCACCTCCCAGTCGCAAACCATTTCCACTCCCCCTCCCATTCTCTTGATGACATGTCCATCATGGGCCTCCTGCACTGCCACAATGATGCCACCCGAAGGTTGCAGGAACAGCAACTCATATTCCGCCTGGGAACCCTGCAGCCATATGGTATCAATGTGGACTTCACCAGTTTCAAAATCTCCCCTTCCCCCACTGCATCCCTAAACCAGCCCAGTTCATCCCCTCCCCCCACTGCACCACACAACCAGCCCAGCTCTTCCCCCCCACCCACTGCATCCCAAAACCAGTCCAACCTGTCTCTGCCTCCCTAACCGGTTCTTCCTCTCACCCATCCCTTCCTCCCACCCCCAGCCGCACCCCCAGCTACCTACTAACCTCATCCCACCTCCTTGACCTGTCCGTCTTCCCTGGACTGACCTATCCCCTCCCTACCTCCCCACCTACACCCTCTCCACCTATCTTCTTTGCTCTCCATCTTCGGTCCGCCTCCCCCTCTCTCCCTATTTATTCCAGTTCCCTCCCCCCATCCCCCTCTCTGATGAAGGGTCTCGGCCCGAAACGTCAGCTTTTGTGCTCCTGAGATGCTGCTTGGCCTGCTGTGTTCATCCAGCCTCACATTTTATTATCTTGGAGTCTCCAGCATCTGCAGTTCCCATTATCTCTCATAAATACAAAGTTATACTTACGGGTATACACAGTATGTAGGCTGCATGTAATTTATCCACTAATGCTACAATAGTCAATAAAAGTAAGCGGGGTAAGCAATATACGTCACACAATCTCTTTTATGCTCCTGGAAATGGCCCATTTTTTAAATGCTGCATGCAAGGTATACGGCACTAACAGAAATCGGAGGTGCCAAGGCAAGAAGCAAAGGCTAGAACAAGTAGCTCAACTTTGTGAGAAACCAAAATCTAGAGCTAGCCAGGTAAAACATTTCAAACAACCAATACCATATACCAAGCAGTATCAAGACAAGATCCACAAAATGTCTAGCCAAGCTGTACAGTCAGATAAATGAGGGTGACCAGCATGTTGATATACAAAATGAGATGTTTGGCATGGTAGGCATCAAAGAATAAATTAGCAGTGTGGTATCAACAGAAACCTTTGCCACTGTCCAGAGTATATGCCTTCAGATAAGTAAGTGCAAGTGCAATCATCCTTCCAAATGGCACACTGAAATATACATATCCATGGATACGGCAAGCTTTGCTTCAAAAACTGGTGACAAGTTTGCCACATACAATGACTCAATGATTCCACCTCTGGGATCCATTACAAAAACTCACACGGTCATCTTAGATATATTATATTGTGAACACCACAGATCCTGTGCCTGCAGGCCTGCCAGTGTTCATGGATCTGTGCTTGGTCACCATTCATGGTATCATTAAGACAATAGCAAAACCCACAAATCACATGCAGTGCTAGATGAAACCCTATGTGTACACTGGGAGAAAATCACCAAACTTTGCAGTGCTGATCATCAGCCAACAGGCAACACGACATAGTCACAGCTGAATACAGAATTCTGAATTTCAAAGCTTCATCCCCCTGTGAAAACAATATAGAAATACTACTTGGCAGACAAATATGGGCAATTGTCCCACATTATTACTAGTTAATACTCTCAGGAATGCAAAACACATTATTCAAAAACATGGAAAGATAAAAGAGTCTATGACTGGGCTCGCAGGTAGCAAAGTGCCAACATGAACATGTATAGAGAGCTCAAGTACAACACCCAACAGATGGTAAATGGAGTCCAGCAGAAATGATCAGCTTATGCCCCCAAATCAAGACTACATCAAGTATAAATACCAAATGTCATGGAAATATGGCAGAACAAATGCCAAATCAGAACAATAGTTCAACCAGAAATGCTGAGCAGTCCTATTGTGACTAGAGCACAGCTGAAAATGCAACACCAAATGTATACCACACAAACTAAAGTTCTGAAAACACACAGCAGCCTGCAGCAGAAATCACCATAACAAGGTCTGGTCAGATTGGCAAACCACCAATACATTTCAGAGATTTATTCAATGATTTTCACGTAGACACAATGTTGTTTTGTTTCTGTAAGAGTAAAGCTTTAGTTAGAAAAAAGGAGATATTGTGATTTGAGGTACATGTACTTTTAGGGAGTCCATATGTTAAAATACTGTCAATCACAACAACTTCAACAAGGCTGTGATGTATTAGTTTCATAATAGATTTAATCTACAAGCAGCACGAGTACAGATCAGATGCAGATATTTAGCCTCTGAGTTAATGCTATCAGTATGTAATGTTATGTTCAAATAAAGAACCCAGTTCTGATGAAGAGTCATCTAGATTCTAAACGTTAGCTTGCTCTCTCTCTGCACGGACACTGCTTGACCCACTGTGATTTCCAGCACTTTTTGTTTTCCCTACAGATTCCAGCATCCGCAGTAATTTACTCTTAAAGAGCCAACATCATTGTTTTACCAATGCTTATTGTATCAGCGTAATGTTAATGGTAAACATAGACTGTCAACTTCTTTTTTCTTTTGGTTTCCATCTGTGAATGGTCTGCTTTATCTTCCTATATTTTTGTTTTTAACTATTATCTGCCACCAGCAATCACCCATAATGCCAGTTAGATATTTAAATGCCAAGCCCATTATGGGTAGGGGATCTGTTTTATGTTTTTATTTATCTTTATGTCTGAAAGTGTTCTTAATGGGTCTGCTTTCTTTTCTTTGATCTGGAAGTGCTCTTACAAACAACCAAAGACCTCTCATATCACCAAAATCACAGTGATTTTCTTTTTTTAAACTATTAACCACCACTATAAATCACCAATGCAGCCAATTAGATATATACATGCAAAACCCCTTATGGGTATGTGTCTGCTTTTATAATTAACATTCAGAGATGGAACAGGTGGGACCCAAATCCAGGACACTACCATTGTGCCATAAGATCCCTAGGGTCTGCTTACTGTTTTTACATTTAATCATTTAAAGCCACCTTCCATTTGCTAATATATTTATTTCCTAATCAGCCTGTTTAGAGATGTTATGACACGCCTCTAGAGCAGGTGTACTTTGGTCACCTGACTGAGAGGTAGGGACCATATCACTGTTCCGTAAAATGCCTTGGGTCTGCTGATTAGAAAATATATTTTCAATAAAACCTGTTCAGGAATGTTATTACTCACCTCTGGAGCAGATGGGATTTGAGCCCAGGTCTCCTGGTTCGGAGGTAGGAACACTACCACTGCACTACAAGAGCCCTTTTGTGTCTGCTTTTTTGGAAAAAAAATATTTTTCATCCAGAAGTGCTGTAACTGAATGTCTTTCCCAACATCAAATTACCATGACTTTTTTTCTTGCTTTTAAACTATTAACTGCCACCAGTAAAGCACCCATGTAGCTAACTAGAAATTTACATGCAAAGCCCATTACAGGCAATGCAAACCATCTGGGTCTGCTTTATTAAATATCTTAAGTCTTGACAAATTGTTGCAGAAAGTCTACAGATTGTTATTTTAATCAAACTGTCCAAGCATGTATTCAATACCTCTGGAGCAGGTGGGACTTGAACCCAGGCATCCTGGTCTAGAGATAGAATCACTACCACTGTGCCATAAGAACCCTTCATTCTCCAAATATAGTCTCTGTGGTAGGATTTTTTTAAACCAACCTGGTACATATTGATAGTGTTAGATATGTTATAGCACGCCTCGGGTGCAGGAGGGATTTGAATCTGGGCCCTCTGACTCAAATGCAGGGAACACCAACACCATGCCACAAGATCTCTGGGTCTGCTTTATTTGTTTATGCGTTATCACTCACAACCAAATGACTTTCTCACTACCAAATCACGATGGCATCTTTTCTACTTCTAACCACCATCAGTAATTCACCTGTATAGCCAACTAAATATTTACAAGCAAAGCCTATTATATGCAATGTGCCCATCAAAACAATGTGGGTAGGACAGGGAGAGCAGGAAGAGGCTAAATCAAAATGGAATTGGGATGGGGAAATAAAGTACTGTACATCCTGTGGTGCCCAGCTCTGTCTAAAGGCATCGAGAGCATTGATGGATACTGTTCACTCTCTCTTCAAGGACACCCAGGCACAAACATAACCCAGAAAAGGGGCAGTTGGGTCTACATGATATTTAAAATTTTTGATTTGACCTATTTTTCCCAATGAACCTGTTGAGAGATGTGATTACACACCTCTGGATCAGGCGGGACTTGAACCCAGGTATCTCAGCTCAGGAGTAGACACACTACCACTATACCACAAGCAGATCCTGTGGCTCAAAGATAGATACTTTCCACCAACATGTTGAGAGATGTTATTACATACTTCTGCAACAAGTGGGACTTGAGACTATCTCCTTGCACAGAGGGAGAGACACTACCACTGTGCCATATGAGCCCTAGCACCAAGGTTTTTTTTACTAATTTAAACTATTTTTCTCATCACAGGTGGGTATTGAACCAGGGTGTCCTAGTCCAGGGGTAAGCACATTATCACTGTGCTGCAAGAGGGCAGCCCCCTTGCTCAAAGGTAGATATTTTTAATCCACCTGCTCAGATATATCATGATGTATCTCTAAGTAGGTGAGGCTTGAACCCAGAGTTCGTGGTTCAAAGATAAGGAAACTACCCACTGCACAAGAAGGGACCCTCTGGCTCAAAGGGCTCAGGTGATGAGTTCCAGCTGGGAAAGCCACGGTCACCAAGTTACTAAAGCATCTCATACTCAATATCTTATTGTTCAGACTAGGTCTTATTTACAAAATGATATGCTGAACTTGGTTTAATCTGGTTGGGTGACCACTGCAGTCATCTTATGTCAGTGTTTTACCTTTTCAAAAATCCATTTTTAGTCCATGAAAAAGCTAAGGAATAAAAACTAAATATTGGAAGTCAAAAGTGGTTCATCAATTTTTAACACTATCATAACACAAGAGTCTCTGCTCCTGAATTCCCTTTAGAATTTATTGTATTTTATGCTGCTTTTCTTTTGCTCTTCCTACTTAAATGATTCACTTTATACATCTAGCACATTTCTCTTGTTTCCCTGCAATCTCACTTTATTCCCCCTTGCAACTTTTCATTTCCTTGAAACAACCCCACAGTTCAATCTACTTTAATCCCACTAAACAATGAACACATAACTCCGTTTCCAGCTTCCATGTTGACTGATATTGTTAATGGTTTTCTCTCTTCATGTATTCATCTCATGTATTTCAAATCTGTGATTATGAATCTTCTTGCAAAAAACCCCTTTACCTTTCCATTCTTGCACATTTCTGGATCATCTCTAACCTCCTTCTATAAAGTCCTTGAACCTGCTGTTACCTCTGCATTTAAATTCCTCCAATCTGATTTCTGTCCCTGCTACAGTGCACATCATAAATGTGACTGTGACAAATATAAACTATCCTTCCTCGTCCTTCTCAACCTGTCTCCTTGCCTTTAACATAGTTCCCTACTCCATCCTCTTCTAAATGCCTCTGCATCTCATCCACCTGTTTCCAGTTGTAGCCATAGCATCACCCACAATCATTTTTCTTCCCACTCCTGCGTTATTACTTCTCTCTTTACTCCCATCCTATTTCTTACCTAATGTTGCATCATGCTGAAGCCATTTGATAATATGGCATTGGTTTCAACATGTACTCGGATAATACATAGCTCTACTTCGCCACCACCTCTCTCTTTACCCCTACACTACCTATAAAGTTCCAATTCCCCACCACAATCTCTGTTCCCTCTTTATCATGTGCAAAAGAAATCAGAAGTCTTCTAATCAATTCTGTCTGCATGTTAGACTGGCTGAAACTACAGGTCAGGAAGGCTTCTTACCTTCTTACTTTGATTATATTATATCAAATGGACTGATCAATCATGCATTGTAATCCTTATACCTATTTTCAGGCACAGTTCAATTCAGCACCCTTTTATAAATCTGAAGACATCAGCTGTGGCTTAGTTGACAGCACTTTCGCCTCAATGTTATAAGGTTCTGGCTTTAAATTCCCACTTCAGGATTCGAGCACAAAAATCTGAACTGAAACTCCAGTGTAGCACTGAGGGAGCATTCCATTGTCCAAAGCACCACCTTCTGGTATCTTGTTTGTCCTCTCAGGTTGAATTGGAAGATCCCATGGCACTGTCTTGAAGAAAAACAGGGAATTATCCCTTATCTTCTGGCCAATATTTATTCCTGAAACCAATTAACAAAAGCAGATTTCTTAGTCATTATCACGATGTTGTTTGAGGAAGATTGCAGTGAGCAGATTAATTGCCGTGTTTCCTTAACTGCAACATTGACAACACTTTAAAGTGCTTCAATGAGAGTAAAATGATTTAAGAGGTTTTGTGTCATAAAGGGTGCTATATAAATTAAAATCTTTATTTCTTAAAACATAATGGAAACTACTGTCAAGTGAAATTCTAAAGTGATGAAGTGAGCAAGTTAATAAAATAAATTGACAAAATAGTACTTACCTGTTATCCACTAATTTCCACGAGGCAGTGAATCTTGCTTTTGATTTTTCTCAGGTTTCCGTATTCAGCCTGCCCTTGGACACTTGGTCCTCTCAGTCTGTTTCCCCTTAGGGTCACTATCTCCACTCTCCCTGGTTTCCCAGTTTTGCCTGTTATGCTCTTACAGTGTTTCCCCTCAGGCTTTTTTCTCTTAACCCTCACTGATTCAATGCTGCCAATTCTGTTTTCATCTGACAATTGAAAGTCTCATTTTGGGGAGGACAACAAGGCAAGGGAGTAGACAATAAATGTAGGATACAAAAAATGTGTAGAGGAACAGAGGGACCTTGAAGTTTGTGTCCATAGATCACAGAAGGTAGCATAACAGGTCGAGAAGGTGAACGAGAAGATTTATAGGATACTTTACTATATTAGCTGGAGCACGGAATATAAACAATCCAATATAAAATAATTAACTGGGGCAGGGCCAAATTCAGTGGGCTGAGAATGGATCTAGCCTGGGTAAACTGAAATCAAAGATTGGCAGACTGAATAGTAATTTAACAGTCCGCTGTCTTTAAAACAGAAATATAGTCAGGTACAGTCAAGGTCAAATACACTGTCAAAATTCAGTTACACTTCATTCAGCAAGGTATAACATTTTCAAGAGTTCTTACAATGAGACGACAGCATGAAAGGACAAGTTTTTGTCATATCAATTATTGCTGATCCATGCAGTTTGTGAGGACTTCAGCAGCCCTATGGGGTAATACAGACTCACTGAGTTCAACTTCTGAGTTTCCACATTTAGCTGCATGTCTACTCCAGGATTTGCTGTTAATTACAGAAGATTAAATCGGCACCACCCCATGCTCCCATGAGGAGTTCGAACAGTTCATCCACTTCACTAACACCTTCCACCCCAACCTCACGTTCACCTGGACTATCTCTAACAGCTCCCTCATCTTCCTGGAGCTCTGTCTCCATCTCAGGCAACCACCTGGAAACCGATATCCATTTCAAGCCCACCGATTCCCACAGCTACCTAGAATACACCTCCTCCCACCCACCCTCCTGCAAAAATGCCACCACCTATTCCCAATTCCGTCAGCTCTGCCGCATCTGCTCCCAGGATGAGGCATTCCACTCCTGCACATCCCAGATGTCTACGTTTTTCAAGGACCGCAACTTCCTCCCGCAGTGGTCGAGAACGCCCTCGACTATGTCTCCAGCATTTCCTGCAACTCATCCCTCACACCCCGTCCCCGCAATAACCGCCAAAAGAGAATCCCCCTCGTCTTCACATACCACCCCACCAACCTCCGGATACAACTCATCATCCGACACTTCCACCATCTGAAATCCGGCCCCACCACACAAGACATTTTTCCATCCCCACCCTTGTCTTCTTTCCGGAGGGATCACTCTCTCTGTGACTCCCTTGTCCGCTCCACACTCCCCTCCAACCCCACCACATGCGGCACTTTCCCCTGCAACCGCAGGAAGTGCTACACTTGCCCCCACACCTCCTCCCTCAACCCCATCCAAGGCCCCAAGATAACTTTCCACATCAAGCAGATGTTACCTGCACATCTGCCAATGTGGTATACTGCATCTGCTGTACCTGTTGTTGCCTCATCTACATCAGGGAAACCAAGCGGAGACTTGGGGACTGCTTTGCAGAACACCTACGCTCTGTTCGCGATAAACAACTGCACCTCCCAGTCGCGAACCATTTCAACTCACCCTCCCATTCCTTAGACAACATGTCCATCATGGGCCTCCTGCAGAGCCACAACGATGCCACCCGAAGGTTGCAAGATCAGCAACTCATATCCCACTTGGGAACCCTGCAGCCCAATGGTATCAATATGATTTCACAAGCTTCAAAATCTCCCTCCCCACCAACTGCATCCCAAAACCAGCCCAGCTCGTCCCCGCCTCCCTAACCTGTTCTTTCTGTCACCTATCCCGTCCTCCCACCTCAAGCCGTACCCCCATTTCCTTCCTACTAACCTCATCCCGCCCCCTTAACCTCTCCATCCTCCCCGGACTGACCTACCCCTCCCTATACATGAATTTCAGGCCAGGTATGAACATATTGTCAGTCCTTTACACAGTTAGGCTAGATCTCACCAGGTGAATCACACTTTACAAGTCAACACAGAGTGTAGTGGCAGGATCAGCTATGGAAATTCCTTGTTGGAGGGCATTATCCTTTTCAAGCTCTGCTTGGTTTGATGAGGATGCTGAATGCAGGTAGGCATCGACTAGAAGGACTATGCTGGAGGTGCAGGCAGACCTTCCAAGCATATATTCCTCACTAGCACAGGGGATTGAGGGGCCTAACTTGAGCATGTGCGAAAAGACTCACAGGGATTTGAAAGGTACAACCTTCCACTGACTATCTATCTGACTCAGTACTAGTTATACTGTAGAGTAATTTCTGACCCAGCCTTGTTCTCCCTATGTGCCAAAACGTCCAGCCAGGTTCCACACACAGTCTTAGTAATGGTGGTTAAATGTTACAGTGCATAATCAGCAATGTCAGATAATGTCAGCTCACATGTGGCTGGAAGCTGAGAAAGATTCTGGTAGTGTAAATAGCCAACAAACATTTATGTACTTTTTGTAGCATGGTTTCCAGCTCTCTTCTGTTGAAAACATGCACCCCCCCAGTCTGGTATTAATGCATGGCGGCAATGATCTGCAAACTGTTTTACAAGGATCCCCATCAATACTGAGAAAGATGGGAAAGCTGAAAAGCAGTCAACTCATCACAGTAGACTCAAAAAACACTATTTCTGCAAATGGAGTGACAACTTGTTACCAGAATTCCACAGCAGCTGAAAATAGGTATGCAGAAATTTGGAGAAGGCCTTACTCCTTCCTGAGCCCATGGACCGCACAGATAGCTATAACCAACCAAACACTGGACCAACTGGCTTTGCCACTTCAACAGTACCACACTAACCCCCAGGGTCGGCAGGGATCAGATCAAAATGCTGCTACATTCACCCAAACTCAACTTCATGGTGGGGTAATGGGAAACTGCTAGATGTGCAGATGTCCTTGTTGCCTTCAACTCTTGCTTTCCTCAGAAACACAAGATAATACAGACAGAGAAAAGGCTCACAGGATTATACAAAACTGCAGCAAGTATTGATCCTTTCCGAAATGGTTGTTATCAGCCAACAGTTCACAGGGGATACGTCAGGGCAGCCCGGACACCCACCAACAAGCTGAAGAGGAACAGACGGGGCATGGTTGCAGCCATTGTTAGTGGTTTTTCATCATTGTTGGAAATGATCACATCGCACTGTACCTTTTCAGCCATTAATGTAGAATGCCAGACCTGCCACTGGGAGGGGCATTTTCAAACAGTCTGTTTTGACAGAAAGTTTTTAAATTCAATTTGCATATTGAAAGATACACTACTCCTAATGACAATGATATATTAAGTTTGAGGGCTGAATGGCTGACCAATGTTCCTTTGTTCCTCTAATTTCTAAAGCACTAAAAAACCATTGTGAGTAGCAACTTTTCTTCAGGTGAGTTCACAGAACCCGAAGAGCATTTTTGAACCACTAAAACAATATTTAAATACCACCAATCAATTGTTAAGTGATATACAAGTGTTGTTGTATTCATTCTCCCTGAAGATTCCATGCCCTCTCTTATAAAAAGTCAGGAGGGAGATAAACATCGCGCTACATGGAGGGGTAGATGATATTGTCTATCACGAGTCACTTCTTGGTACCCTGGCATGGCACCTAGGCATAAATCTGACAGTTCTTTGCATATTTGTATTGACCATATAAAATTAAATAAGAGGGCAGGAAGAGGGATTCACTCCTTGACATAATTAATATGAGCTTGGAAAAGCTCACAGGGAGCTCAGACTTCAATAAATTAGATCCTGACTGTAGCTTTTGACAGTTTCCATTGGATGAACAGTCCAGTCTCCTAACTGCATTTTCATTCCCTTGGGAAAATACTATTTACATTGTCTTCCTTTCAGAATTCAGCATCTGAAATGCTTCAAAACATTATGCAAAACCTTAGAGGGCCCAAGAATCATCATTCAGGACTCTACACAACAGAGCAAAGTAGGGGCAATGCAGTAATATTTGCAGATGATGGAGTTTACACAAAATAAGAAGTGTGTACTTTCCAAACTCATCATCATCATCCTCAGCCACAGCGTCCATGCCTCAGATATCAAGGCAGATCCTCAAAAGGAAACAGCTATTTAAGAATTTTCCACTATTCCTTAATGTAACAGAACTCCTGAACTCTTTATGGAGATGCTTATGTTGTACACTTTTCTGCCCAATCTAATACACATCAATAAACCAATGTGACAGCTTTTTGCATAGGACCACGCTCAGTATTGGGATGCACAACAACAAAGGACATTTGATACAATCAACCACATGTTCACATCTACCCAAATCATGACCCACTATGAAATAGCTTGGGTAGAGATGAGGAATACAGGGAAAAAAGTGGAAATAGTCTACAAGCCCCATATCTGTAACCACAATTTATGAGAAGTGTACTCAAAGAAATGTTGGTTGCTTTCAATAAAAGGCATGGCAATAATCATGGATACCTTTAATGTACACATATATTGGGAAAATCAGATTGGCAGTAGCAGCCTGGATGAGGAGTGCGTAGCATGCTTTTGAGATGACTCCTCAGAGCAGCACATTCCAGAACTGAACAGAGAGCATGTTATATTAGACTTGGTATTGCGTAATGTGATAGCATTAATTCTCAAAATACCTCAGGATAAAGGCAACCCAGGCAGCAGTGATGATAACATGACTGAATCTTGCAGCTAGTTTGAAAAGGAGGTAATTGAGTCTAAGGCTAGTGTCTTATACCTAAATACAGACAACTATGTGGACAAGGAAGCTGAGCCAGCTGCTGTGAATTGGCATACCAGGCTTGGGGAAGAATCAGAAGTGACACTGTGGATTACATTTAACACGATATTTCTGAATATTTGAAATAAGTATTTTCCTATTGTACCGAAAAATTCTAACAAGAGGATCCACCATCCCATAGTTAACTAAAGAAGTTACCAAAAGCATAAAGTTGAAGGAACAAACATAAGTGTGCAGAGATGAATGGCAGGTCAATGATAGAACAGAATGTGAAGAACCATGGAGAATGATTAATTGGTTAATCAGGAGGAAGAAATTAGAGTATGCAAATAAATTAACTAGGAATATATACACAATAGCAAGAGTTTCTCCAGGCATCTGAAAAGGATAAGTAAGTAAAATAATTCTTGGGCCTCAAGAAATTGAGAATGGGTAGTTAATTGTAGATAATAATGAAACTGTGGATGAAGTTACAAGTATTTCGCTTTTGTGTAAATAGCCAATACATGTTTATTCATTTACTGCAGCATGGTTTCCAGGTATTTTCTATCCAACTCATGTCTACTCATGGCAGATAGGACATACATGGGCTTCAGAAGCATCACTAAGCTCTTCAAAGCTGCCCCACTGTGAAAATAAAAAGATCTTTGTGCCTCTAGCCTTTGAGAGGGAGAATGATGATAAGGAAGATGAAAAGTAAACTCTTCTTGGAATATCTGCATCCCTTGCCTGTTAGCCACATTGCTCCATCTAGATCTGAAAGGGTTAATATTGAGGAATACCAAATGCACCACCCACTATAATGTTGTCATCTGGACTTTTGGGCAGAAAATCTTAAGGTCTTGAAATAGTGATACCTAAGATCTGCAATTCAGTTACCGTGGTGGTTTATCACCAAACATATTCACACAAGGTTGCCAATTTACTTCCAGTGAAAGAACATATGTTTATTACATAAATGAAAAGCTAAATAACTTGAAAAGATCTTAAATAAAACATTAAAACATTGTCCATTTTCCCAGCAATATCCTTTACAGACACTCAGTACAAATGAAGTATCGCTCCCATCTTCACTCTAAACTTTATTCAACTGAGATCACAGTTTTCTTTAAATTAATTTCTGCACATTCACAAGAGCATCTTTTTCCAAGACACACAGACACAAGACACTGCCAAATTCTTAGAAAACAGCTCAGATTGTTAAAACAGTTTGAGACTTTTCTTTCTAGCTCTGATGACCTGGAGAGTGGGAAAACTAAACTATCTTTTTCTCTCTGAAGTGAAGCTGCTTGTGGGAAAGACTCTCTTTGGGTCATAAATCTTCAATCAGGAAACACTTCAGCAATTATCTTGCCAGGGTAGCTTGTTATTCATTTAGCTTAAATCATATGACATCTTTGAAAGAGACAGTAGGAACTGTAGATGCTGGAAAATCAGAGATAACAAGGTGTAGAGCTGGATGAACACAGCAGGCCAAGCAGCATCAGAGGAGCAGGAAAGCTGACGTTTCGGGCCTAGACCCTTCTTCAGAAAATTTTCTGAAATGGTAAGAAATTAATCGATTTCTGTCTTGAAGATATTCAATGCTTGAGGGTAGAAATTCCAATGATTCAGCACCCAGTCAGCGACATAAATCTTCCTCATCAGTCTTAAATGACCTGCCCCTCATCCTGAGCTTACATCCCCTGGTTCCAGAATCACCAGCCAAGGGAAACATTCTATCCATTTCACCCCACCAAGAGTTTTGTAAGCTTCTCTGAGATCATCTCTCATTCTTTGAAATTCATCTACAGTCAAGGTTCATCAATATTTCTCACAGAAACAAGCCACCACCCCAGAATGAACCAGGAGAACCTATTCTGCATTCCCACTAATGGCAAGGATATCTTCCTTAGGTAAGGAGACCAAAACTGTACACAATACTCCAAGTCTCACCAAGTCTTTATGCAACTGCAGGAAGACATTGTGATTCTGTACTCAAACGCCCTCGAGATCAATGTCAAATACCGTTTGCCTTCCTAATTGTTTGCTATATCTGCCTGCTAACTTTTAGTGACAAGGATACCAAGATTCCTTGGACACTGCACTTCCCAACCACTTACCATTTAAGAAATACTCTGCCTTTACACATTATATTCAATATGCCATTTTATACTCCATCCACTTAACCTGTCCAAGCCCTTTTGAAATATCTTTGCACCCTCTTCACAACTTGAGTTCCCACCCAGTTTGGTGTCATCAGCAAATGTGGAACTATTATAATTAATCTTCACATCCAAATTATTTATATAGGTTTTGAACAGCTGTGGGCGTAACCGTGACCCTTTCAATACTCACTAGTAACTGTCTTCCATCCTCAGAATGTTCAGTTTATCCTACTGTCTTTTCCTACGCCAAATGCTAAAACCTCTTGTCAGAGTTGAAGAGCACAGATATGTCAGAGGCACCAACACTGCCCAGATATTAAAAGTTCATTTTAATATTTAGGGACAGCTGACAGTCTAGTGACATCCTTACTGGAACAGTAATCCGGAGACTCAGATAATATTCCAGGGGACCCTGGTTTGAACCCCATGAAGCCAGAAGGTGGAATTTGAATTCGATAAAGATCTGAAATTAAAGGTCTAATGATTCATGAAACCATTGTTGATTGTTGTAAAATCCCTTCTGGTTTATTAATACCTTTTAAGGAAAGAAAATTCCATCCTTACGTGGTCTGCTTAACATGTGACTTCAGACCCTCAGCAATGTGGTTCGCTATTAACTCCCCTCTGAAATGACCCAGCAAGCCTTTCAGTTCTTCAATTGCCAGAAAGGAAAGAAGAAAGGAACCAGATGGACCACCTGGCATCGATTAAGGCACAAGAAACAACAGCAACAAACACAAATCTGTCAACCCTGCAAAATCCTCCTTGCCAGTATCTGGGCCTAGTGCCAAAGTTAGGACAGCTGTTTCACAGACTGGTCAAACACAGTTTCACACATCCCTACTCACAGAATCATTCCTCACAATGTCCCAGGCACCACCATCACCATCCCTGGATATGTCCTATCACAAGGGCAAGAAAGACCCAGCAGAGGTGGCAGCACATTAGGATACAATCAGGTAGGGAGCTGTTCTATGAGTCCTCAACAGTAACTCCAGACCCCATGAAGTCTCATACTAGGTCAAATATGGGCAAAAAATCTTCCTGCTGATTATCACTGAACAACCCTCCCCTGCCACCCAACTGTTGAATCAGTTTTCCTCCATGTTGATCAGCACTTGCAGGTGGCAGGGCACAGAACGTACTCTGGGTGAGTGAGTTCAATGTCCATCAAGATTGGTTCAGCAGTATCATGACTAGTCGAGTCTCAAAGCACACAGCAGCCAACTGGGTGAGGGAATCAACAGCACAGAACTTCTTACTTGATCTCATTCTCACCAATCTGCCTGCCACATATGAATCTGTCCATGACAGTATCAGTAAGAGTGACCACCATACAGTCCTTGTGGAGGTGAGGTTACATCTGCCCATTGAGAATAGCCTCCATTGTGTTATGTGGTACTATCACTGTGCTAAACAGGATAGATTCCAATTAGAAATAACAATTCAAGATTGGTTATCAATGAGGTTCAAGGCCCATCAGCAGAATTGTACTCCAATACAATCTGTAACCTCTTAGCCTGTATTTCATCCACACTACCATTTCCATCAAGCCAATGGATTAACCCTTGTCCAATGAAGAGTGAAGCTGGCATGCCATATGCCATCAACCCATTTAAGCCAGAAAATAGGACCACTTGTATGCCAAAAGTATAAGCAGTAAGTGATGGACAGAGCTAAATAATTCTGTAACCAATGAATTATGTCTAATTGTGTTGTCCTGCCACATCCAGTCACAATTCATTAAACGACTTATTGGAGAGAGAGGCTCCACAAATATCCCCATTCTCAATGATGGGGGTGCCCAGCATATCAGTGCAAAAGATAAGGCTGAATCATTTACAATAACTTTGATCAGGAAGATGGATTATTATCTGGCTAGTGATAGTTTGGGAAATGGGGAATTCAATAGGACCTGGGTGTCCTTGTACATCACTCACTGAAAGCAAGCATGCACATGCAGCAGGCAGTGAAGAAAACAAATGATAATAAAATGTGAGGCTGGATGAACACAGCAGGCCAAGCAGCATCTCAGGAGCACAAAAGCTGACGTTTCGGGCCTAGACCCTTCATCAGAGAGGGGGATGGGGGGAGGGAACTGGAATAAATAGGGAGAGAGGGGGAGGCGGACCGAAGATGGAGAGTAAAGAAGATAGGTGGAGAAGGTGTGGGTGGGGAGGTAGGGAGGGGATAGGTCAGTCCAGGGAAGACGGACAGGTCAAGGAGGTGGGATGAGGTTAGTAGGTAGCTGGGGGTGCGGCTTGGGGTGGGAGGAAGGGATGGGTGAGAGGAAGAACCGGTTAGGGAGGCAGAGACAGGTTGGACTGGTTTTGGGATGCAGTGGGTGGGGGGGAAGAGCTGGGCTGGTTGTGTGGTGCAGTGGGGGGAGGGGATGAACTGGGCTGGTTTAGGGATGCAGTGGGGGAAGGGGAGATTTTGAAACTGGTGAAGTGGACTTCACCAGTTTCAAAATCTCCCCTTCCCCCACTGCATCCCTAAACCAGCCCAGTTCATCCCCTCCCCCCACTGCACCACACAACCAGCCCAGCTCTTCCCCCCCACCCACTGCATCCCAAAACCAGTCCAACCTGTCTCTGCCTCCCTAACCGGTTCTTCCTCTCACCCATCCCTTCCTCCCACCCCAAGCCACCTACTAACCTCATCCCACCTCCTTGACCTGTCCGTCTTCCCTGGACTGACCTATCCCCTCCCTACCTCCCCACCCACACCTTCTCCACCTATCTTCTTTACTCTCCATCTTCGGTCCGCCTCCCCCTCTCTCCCTATTTATTCCAGTTCCCTCCCCCCATCCCCCTCTCTGATGAAGGGTCTAGGCCCGAAACGTCAGCTTTTGTGCTCCTGAGATGCTGCTTGGCCTGCTGTGTTCATCCAGCCTCACATTTTATTATCTTGGAATCTCCAGCATCTGCAGTTCCCATTATCTCTAAAACAAATGATACATTGGTCTTCGTAGCTAGATTATATCTTGCTGCAATAGTACAGGGCTTTGGCAAGACCGGAGCTGGGGTATAAGTGCAGTTTTGGTCTGAACTGGGGATTGCAATAAGCACCATTTTGTGATTATATCATATGATCTTCTGGGCAGAACAACTTAGTATCTCAAAGAAGCAAGAGCTAACATCTGTTTCCCTTCAAAGTCTCTGTGACAATGTCCATTATGTCAATGTAACCTGTAACTAGTTGCTTAAATGCGATAAAGTACATGTTGTTAACTATGAGATATAATTACGATTAGACCAAGAAGTACTTTTCCTCTACCACCCAAGACCAAGGCGGCCCTATAGTTTCCAATACTTAAAGAGGTTAGTGATAGCAATTACCGTGAGCAGCAGCTCATACATCTGGCATACCCATGCAACACTACCACCTCACACAAACAACATCTGACATGAAACCTCATTTCCCAGTGGTCCACTGTGGTTTTAGAGCAATCAGTAACTGTGCACTCCTGAGCTACAACACAAAGAGCCATCATTATCTACAAACACATTAGTAGTCAGAACAGGGGCCAGAGCAATCTGGCACAATTTATCCTGAAGCCAGCAGCTAGTGTCAGTGCCAGAGAGAAAATAAAGCCATTTGCTTCAATATGACTGCACATGGCTGCATCATTACATCTGTTACAGTTATGATACAATCCATTACAAAAATATATCCCAGAATGACTTAGTGATAAATGTTGAAAGTCAACTCCAGACCTGCCCTGACCAGTAAAATACTTCTTACAGAATCATTGTTTTGAAGTTTTGAAGTTTTCAATTAGCCTTGCCTGTTTTTGGGCAGAGAGATTTCAACTCCTTTGAACGAATAAGTGTTACCTTATGTTTTTGTTGATACCACGTTGAATAGATATAATCAGCCCACAGTTTAAGAGTGTGCAGGCCGAGACAGGTTGGGAAACTGCTAGACAGTCCAGGAAGAACAGGCAGGTAGTGCAGGAGACTCCTCAGCCCATCTCACTCTCCAGCCTGTAATCCATGAGCATGCTGCTTTTTCCTGGGTGTATAGCTGACGTGTAGCTCAGAGAACCATCGCTGGTTCGGATGCACAGATGACAGAAGGAAAATTAGAAAAGCAATAAAGAGGGATTCATAGATTAGGGAACAAATACGTACTTCTACAGTTGTGGATATGAATTCAGAATGGTACCCACTTGGTGCCAGGGTCGAGGATGTCACAGAGTAGTTGCAGAATACTCTGAGAGGGACAGAATGTCCAGCCAACTGCTAAGGTCCACATTGGTGCAAACCATATAGGTAGATAGAGATGAGATCCTGCAATCAGAATTTACGAGTATAAGAAAAACTTCCAGGCACGCCTGATATTTCCCACATTACAATCCAACTGTATAATTTTGACCTTACATTAATCTATATCTCTTCAATAGATCTTTTTATCCTGCTACAAACTTGTTTTGCTGCCTTTTTTCGTATCATCAGCAATTTTGACAGCAATATAGCCAGGTCCCTCATTCAAATCACTAATATAGAACATAAATATTTGTGGCCTCAACATTGTTCGAATGTCACTCAGTACATCAACTTGCAAATGACTCATATATTCTGACTCACTGTTTCTGTTTATTTTTATTTTTTATGATGTGTGCAAAGCCAGCATTTCTTAATCATCCCTAATGGCCCTTGAGCTGACTGGCTTTGTCAGCCAATTCAGAGGGCAGTTAAGAGTCAACCAAATTGCTATGAATCTGGAGTCACATTTAGGCTAGATCAGGTAAGTACAGCAGAGATATGAATGAACTTATTTTTTCAATGGCAAATGATTATAGTTTCATAGCATCTTTTGTGGGGACTAGTTGTCAATTACAGACACATTAATTGTGTTTAAACTTCACCAACCGGCATGGCAGGATTTGAATTTACCACAAAGGCATTATCGTGGGCTTTTTAAAAAATTATTCACAGGATGCAGGCATCATTGGCCAGGCATTTATTGTCATCTCTAAATCTAGAGGGCAATTAATAGTCAACCACATTGTTGTGGGTCTGGAGTCGCATACAGGCCAGAACACAGAAGGAAGGTAGTTTCCTTCCCTAAAGGATATTAATTGAACTAGATAGGTTTTTTTCAACTGTTGACAATGGTCTCATGGTCATCATTAGACTCTGTCAGTCTCCATCTCTTTTCTGCCACCCCGTATTCTCCTCACAGCTAATGTTCCCTTCTAGCTTTGCATCTTCAGCAAATTTAGATCTATTACTCTTGGTCTCTGCCTAACTGTTGATATAGATTGTAAATAACAGATCTCAGCACCAATGCTGTAGTGCTTAACCTGCAAACTTGAAAATGCTCCATATATCTCAATGTTTTGCTCCGTCATCATCAACCAATAGTTTACCTGTGCTAATATATTACACCAATTCTATATAACCTTATCATTGCCTTTAGTGCAGTATTTTACTGAATAACCTTTGGAAATCTAGGTATTCTTCATTTACTGATTTCCTTTATTCACCCTACTACTTACAGCTTTGAAGAATTCTATCCAATTTGACAAATACGATTCTCTTTTTGTAAAACCAAACTGAGTTTGACAGTGCTAGAATATTTTAAATGCATTGTATGGTCCTACTTTATTTTGGATCCCAGCTTTTTCCAGATGTTTGGTGTTAGGCTAACTCTCTCTATTTCTATTTCTCTCTTCTTGAATAGTAGTCTTATGTTTGAGAGCTTCCAATTTGCTTAGCATGTTCCAGAGCCTTGGTAGTTTTGGAAAATCATGACTACTGCATCCATTATCTCTGCAACTGCTTCTTATAGAACCGTAGGATGTAGGCCATCAGATAATGGAAAATTGATGTTTATTTTAGTCCCTAACGTTTCTCCTATGTTTTTTAACTCTGCTGTCATTAATTATTTCAAGCTCTTTGCACATATAAGCTTTTTGATTTTTCTCTATTTCTGATCTGTAATATGTTTCTTCCACTATGGAGACAGACAAAAATATTTGTTTAAAAGTCTCTGCCCTTTCATCATTCCCCATGATCATTTCTCCTGTCTGTGCCCCTAAGGGACCAACATTTATTTTAACTGTTTGCTTCCTTTTTATATAGTTATAAAAGACTATATCATTTGTTTTTGTCTTGCTGTCATTTTACTTGGGTGCTATTTTTCTTCTTTTTTTGTCAACATTGTTGGATTCTGAAACAAATCCAATGCTCAGATTAACTTTTATCCTTTGCAACATTCTAAGCTGCTTCTTGTAATTTATTACTGTGTTATAACCCTCCAGGCATGCTAGAAATCAAGCCCTGCTATCCCTGGAGTTGTGATAAAATGTGAAAAGATTTAATTGTAGCACCATTTTTACCTCACCTATAAACTCTGGTCAAAAGAATATATGAGGTTTGTATAGTTAACCAGAAGAAAACTATTCATTATGAACAAATGGTCTTTAATTGATAGTAAGAAATAAATATGAATTACTAAATTAAAAGATTATATGTCTGCCTTTAACAACTGGCACACACAAGTAGATAGACACACGATTTTAAGGGTTAGAAAAACAGGGATAACGAAGTTCAATAGTGCCAACCTGGAGTACAGGATTGGGTAAGTGGTTCAGTCTTCCAGCTTCCTGATATCTTTTCATTTTGATTTGGTTTGTTTTGATTTGACTTATTGTTATCACATGTACCTAAGTACAGTGAAAAGTTTTGTTTGGCGAGCAGTACAGGAAGATCAGAGCAAGCAAGGATATACAGAACATAGGGTACAGAGCAAGGCACACAAGGTTATAGTTACACAGGAAGTACACAAAGCAAGACCAACATTAACAAGATTATTTGAAATTAGAGAGGTCCATTTAGCAGTCTAATAACAGCAGGGAAGAAGCTGTGTTTGAACTGTTGCTATGTGTGTTCAAGCTTCGTTGTCTTCTGACTGACGGAAAAGGTTGGAAGAGAGCATGACAAGATACCAACACAAGGTTGACTGCCAAGTTCAGTCTTTTAGCTATTGGTTGAGAACAGATTCTTTGAACACACTGGAAGGTTTTCTTTACCCTTTCTTCAGCAGAGATGTGGACAAAAAGCAGTTTACAGGAAACAGAGGGTGAGAATGGCTGGAATGGATTAGATTTGCTGGTACCTTCCACAAACAGAAGGGAGTGAAGCCAAAACTTGAAGCTTTCCTCAGAAGTTAGGGTCCCTCTGTTGCTGTTGCTTGCACACAGAACTGATTTCCTCCTCAGAGGCCAATCCCAGCATTGTTCTGTCACTTCCACTCTGAGTGGTTAATGGAGAAAGAACAACCAACCAGTGTTTCCAGGTAAGTTTGGCCTGAAGAGAAAGAAGCGGTGACAATGTGTCTGACTTCAATGCAGTAACTCTTTTTCATGGACCTGTTAGTCCCGTTTGCTTTGCAATCTGCAATCAGGTCCAGTAACAACAATTTTGAGATAATGGGAACTGCAGACGCTGGAGAATCCGACATAACGAAGTGTGAAGCTGACATTTCGGGCCTAGACCCTTCATCAGACCCTCTCTCTGAAGAAGGGTCTAGGCCCGAAACATCAGCTTTTGTGCTCCTAAGATGCTGCTTGGCCTGCTGTGTTCATACAGCTTCATACTTTGTTATCTCTTATTTTAAAACTGCACCCATTTTTCACATAGTCTCTTTTGAATAAGAGCAATAGCCTTCCAGTTAGTCCACATCAAAAATAAATAATATTAAAGATGTGGGCTTGACAACTGTCCTTAATTTTTCGATTAAGTCAAGGATGGGCTGTCTTGCTGAATTTTTTTCAAATGGAAAATATCTTTGTTGAACATGTTGACTTTTTCTTTAAATATTATCCAATGATTTATTTATTACCATGACTTCCAGCCATTTTGCCCAATCACTGTAGCCAGTTTCCTCTCCTTTCTGTTTAATTGGTTTTATGTAAATTTAACATTTTGTTTGGGACTAGAATTTTTCATTTTCAAACTGAATATGTAATTCAACTGCACTTTGATCACTTTTTCCCCTCTGTATCTTCTATCATGACATTATTAATTAACACTGCCTCATTGCTCAATATCAGGTCCAAAATAGTTTCATCTTTAATTGGTTCCACAACGTATTGTTTCAGGAAAGTATCACAAAAACATTTCACAAGCTCACCTTCCAGATCAACTTTGCTGATATGATTGATCCAGTCTATTTGAAGATTAAAACCCTTAATAATTAATACATTTCCTTATAACAACTCCATTTTGTTTTTGCTTAATGCTTTTTCAAATGGTATAACTCCTGTTAGATGTCTATAAACTTATACGATCAACATATTTGGACTCTTGCTATCCCCAATCTCCACCTAAACTTTCTCTACCGATCTACTTTGCCAAGATTCTTTCTCATGAATCTCCTTACGTTGTCCTCTACTATTAGGGATGTTCTGCTTCCAAGTCTTTCTTCAAAATTTTGTTTTTGTTGAAATATTTATTTCCCAATCTTAGTTTACTTGTAACCATGTCGCTGTGATGACATCTTAATGGTCAATGTAAGGGCTTCAATCAACCCAAGGACTAGCAGACCACCCTAAACCTCCCTTGTCACTATTACTGCTGTCCTCTATCCCTACTTTGTCTCCTTCCACTAAGTCAATTTCCTACCCAGGTCACTTTCATTAGTTTCACTTCCTTTTAACAAATTTAATTATGAAATGAATTCTGGAAGTTCATTTAAATAATATCCACAGACATTCACTTTCTGTTCATTTAGATATCCTTTAAAATAATTCAATCAATTTCATCAGATATGAGTTACACAGCATAACTTCATGCTGGCTCTCTGAATAGCTGAAAATATCAAGGCGTTCGGCTACCCTATTATTAATTATCCATACTTGCAATTTCTTGACACAAAATATTTGGCTAATTGACCTCTAATTACCTTGTTTCCCAAATCCTTCTGCACACCTTACTGAAACTGCAGAGTGACACGCACAATGTTTCAAACTAAAGGAATGGTTGCTAAATTCAGAGAACTTCAGAATCTTAGAGCATTTCTATAACATTCTCATCTACTTAAACTCTGGATTGGAAAACATTTGTTTCTGATTTGTCACTTTTTAATACCTTTTTTTTTAAAACGGCCTTTACTTAATTTGCCATCCATGAATCAATATTAGTGCTTTTGGGATTTCTGGCATGCTAATTTCTTTCTCAACTGTAAATTCTGAATTCACCCATTTTCACTGGCAATGTCACTGATTAGTCATTAATTGTTAATACCAAGCCATTCCTTAATCTCCTCAATGAAAACAGTCACTTTTTTTATAGCTTTTCCTTGTATTTATATTTCCTCATACCATGCAACATCCTCGTGAACCTCTAAAGTTTCAGCATCTTCCTGTATTATAGAATCAATCACAGCAGCAGTGGTCTTGTATAGGTTTTGTTTAGATTTTGAATTATTTATTGTACCATTCTGTATACTTGCAGTTAGACCAAAGATTTCATTTCCTTTTATGAGCTCATCCATTTGAATTGCTCCATTGATGTCTTACAAAATTGAACCCCCAAATCATAATTTCAAATCACCCAGCTTTTAAAACATAGTCACATATTAAACTAGAATGCAACACCTGACATTAAGTCGCATTGAACTCCACTGCATGTTTTATTGTCCTGCCCACCATCTCATCAACATCCCCACCAGCACCCTACATTCTTACAAATTTTTCATCATTACTCTGACTTATTTCCAGATTATTGATAGACATGATGAACAAATATAGACCCAGAACTGACTCCTTGGGGATTCCACAGACTAAGTCCAACCTCATTTAAAATCTGCCCTTAGTTCCTACTCTATTGTATTGCAAGGATCTGTAGTGTACCGTAAGGATCTGTTCTGGGTCCTCTTCTGTTTGTGATTTTTGTAAATGATTTTGATGTAGGAGTGGAAGGGGGGATTAGTAAGTTTACAGACGATACGAAGGTGGGTCAAGTTGTGGATAGTGCGGAGGGGTGTTCTAGGTTAATTGATAAGGGCATTGATAAGATGCAGAGCTGGGCTGAGAAGTGGCAGATGGAGTTTAACCCCGAAAAGTGTGAGGTGATTCACTTTGGAAGGACAAACTTGAAAGCAGAATACAGAGTTAGCAGAAAGAGGGGTCTTGGCGTTCATATCCACAGCTGCCTGAAAGCTGCCACCCAGGTAGATAGAGTTATTAAGAAGGCGTATGGTGTGTTAGCTTTCATTAATAGAGGGATTGAGTTCAAGAGCCGTGAAGTTATGCTCCAGCTATACAAAAGCCTGGTTCGGCCACAACTGGAGTATTGTGTCCAGTTCTGGTCACCTCATTACAGGAAAGATGTGGAAGCATTGGAAAAGGTGCAGAGGAGATTTACCAGGATGTTGCCTGGAATGGAAGGAAGGTCTTATGAGGAAAGGTTGCGAGAGCTAGGGTTTTTCTGTTTAGAATGACGAAGGATGGGTGGTGGCTTGATAGAGGTGTACAAAATGATCAGAGGTATAGATAGAGTGACCAGCCAGAGACTTTTTCCTAGGGTGAAGGTAACTATTATGAGGGAACATAGTTTTAAAGTGAGTGGAGGTAGATATAGGGGAGGCGTCCGAGGTAGGGCATGAAATGCATTGCCAGAGAGGGTAGTGGAGTCGGCCTCATTTGGGGCATTTAAGTGGCCAATAGATAGGCATATGGATGATAGTATAAGGTAGCGGTGGAGGTTAGATAGACCTTAGGTTTAGGGTAAAAGTTCGGCACAGAATCGTGGGCCAAAGGGCTTGTACTGTGCTGTACTGTTCACTGTCCTATGTTCTATGTTCTATTATCTATCTTCCAAACAACTTTAAATTCAATGTTCCACATTCCCCTCAATCTCTGCCTTTCCTTGTCCCACCCAAATAATCCCAACTGAGCCATTGGTCTTTGTCTCCTTGTTTAATGATATCTTAAGAGTGACTGGCTTTCATGGAAACAGAGGTGGATTTATCTTAACAAGATGATTCTTATTTTTCTGCAGGAAGAGCCATGGAACAAATGCTTCAGACTGTCCTCTTCCTGTCTGCAGTAGATACTACTTTCGCCAGAGAGCCCAGTCAACCAACCATCAATGTCGCTGTTGTACTCGGAGGATCTTGGTACAACATGGAAATCAGAGGCAGCTTTAATCAAGAGACCTTCCAGGACCTGCCTGTACAAATCAACACCATCACAGTAATAGTGAACAACACCAATCCCAGCAGTCTGATCACTCAAATCTGTGATGTGCTGACCAAATCCAGGATCCATGCTGTTATCTTTGAGGATGATATTGAATCTGAGGCTGTAGCACAAATTCTGGATTTTACCTCTGCAGAAGTCTCAGCTCCAATCATTGGGATGAGTGGAGGCTCTACTGTTGTGCTCACTCCAAAGGTTAGTTCCAGTCATAGTCTCGTGAGCAGAAATCTAGTTTTTTACAGGACTATGATGCCACAGCTGGAATATTGTGTGCAGTTTAGCTATGAATATTTAACAAAAAAAATGATTGCATCAGCGATGATGCAGTAAATGATGGACACTGGGAGAAGTGTGCTGTGCTGTGATGTAAAGCTGAGTGAATTGAATCTATAATTTCTGGCATTTATAATAATGAGAGGTGATTTTGGTGAAACATACAACATTCTAAAGGGGGTTAATAGGACAGTCACTGAGGGATTGTTTTCCCTGGCTAAAACATAAGTGCATTGTCTAAGGTAAAGGGCTGATTATTTAAGACAGAGATGATGAAAAACATCTTCATCAAAGGTTTGTGAATCTCTGGAATTCTGTATCTCAAATAGTTCTGAATCTGTACAACTGAATATGATCGAGGCTGATTTGGTTGATTTTGATCTCAGAACCTAAGGTATACAGACAGTGGGCATGAAAGTGGAAAGTGGGAAAAGTTAAGCCCTGATCTCATTAAGTGGGGAGCAGGCTAAAGGGGTTGTATAGTTTATTCCTCCTCCTGCTTCTATTTCTTTTGTTTCTGCTGATTGTTGCTACAATATTTCCACTTCCTCCATTGCTCGCATTAAATATATTTTATCTCCTACAAAAATTAACGAAGGTAAGCTATCCCTTTTCATCCTTGCTAATCCATTGGTAACATTTAGTACATTGGATACCTTTAAACAAACTGTTCAGACTGCTACGACAAACCTCTGGGGCAGCTGGGAATTGAAGTAGGGCCTCCTGATTCAAAGTCAGGGACATACCACTGTGCCACAAGAGCCCCTTCCCCCCACTAATATGTTTGACCACATCATTGCTTTTTTCTTTCTGTTTTAACCCAGAAGTGCTAATAAGCACAACTGAGCAACCTTCCCACTACCAAATTCACTATATTTTTATTTTTAAACTAGTAACTACTGCCAATAAAACTACCAGTAACCAACTGAATGGTTACAAGCAAAGCCTATTATGGGCAATGCAAACCATCAAAAGTGACACGAGCAGGAGCGGAATAAAGCATTGTATCCCTCACCTACATCATTGTTAATATGTAAGTAGTTAGTAAACGCTATCCACAAAGAAAGCTCTCCTGGTTTCTGTCTCACTAACGAGCTTGGATCCAAAATGATGTTGGTAACAGGTGGTGGTTTCTGAAAGTTGCAGATTGGAAACTAAAATTTCTTTTCAGACAGAATGTTGTAATTGGAATTACTTTGGAGAAGGGTGGCCAAAAACAAGAATGAAGTGTTGAGATTTGACTTCCCATAGATGTCTTGTAAAGGTGAACCTTTTGATCAATGAACAAACTAAGTGAACATGTGGACACAGGTTAAGTCTTTATCAAATAAAAAGAGCGAGGTATGACCCCGGTATTGCTGCTTCCTACTAAAAGCAGGTTTAAACTATTCCCAGAGCTCAAAGCTCAACAATTGGACACCGAGGAAGATTTATAAATTCTACAAACATTTATCGATGAAACTTAAAGAAAGATGAGTTATTATCAAATAAGTAAGGCATGCTTAGACGTTTGATGAATTTAGAGGACAGAATGGATATTCTGCAGAAGCAATTATAATGAAATTTAAATGACAAAATGCAAAATGGCATAAATTCTACTTGAACAATCTTAACTCACTGCTTGCCTTAAATTGTCAAGGCATTGAACACAAATAGGCTCACAACATCAATTAGATTTTAAGAAAACAGATTGCTATAGGAACAAATGCCAGGAGACCTAACAAAATTTCCTGGGAAAACAGTAATTCCCAGTGGCCTTCATGTTTGAAGTAGGACATTGAGCAGAACACAAACAAATGAATGATTCAATAGTGGTAGCAAAAGCTCATCCCCAAGTACAGGCCAAAAGTGTAAATTCAGAAGGAGAATTGTAACTAAAAAGGAGTGAGGATAGAGATACTGCTAGTAATTATAACAGGGATTGAGGAACTATAGCAGAAGAATGAGACCAAGAAATGCCTGGGGTTATGGTTACTGGGTATTTTGGACACAACTCTGTGCCATTATGCAATGAAGTGTCTTATACTAAATGACAAGACTTTCAAAATTATTTATGATGTGGAAGGTTCAGAAGAGGAAGAGGTGATACTGATCAGGCAGAGGGTATTGTACTGCTTACAAGAAAATTCAGTCCAATAATCAACATTTCAGGCAGACTTATTCAGTTACACTGTGCTAGACAGTGAGTACATATCCACACTATGTGGAATGGATTGGATAAAATGCTGTTTGGAGTCTTTAAATAACAAGGACTGAAGAGATTGTTTGGGAATTTAAGATCTTCAGGCTGGTGATTGAAACGATGTTAAATCAATAAAAAGAGTGGTGATTCCATAGAAAATACCAGGATAAACAACTTCACCAGCACAGGCACAATGTCCACTTTTACTATTGAGCAGGCCCTCAATGAAAAGGACTCAAAAGGGTACCAGACAGTGAACACAAAATAGGCAATTGTTTTGACAATGACAGTGGATTTAGAATTTACACAATCTGAAAGTTACAGAGTTTCTCCAAAAAGACCTAGCTTCCTTAATCAAAATTTAGTGCCACTATTATAGAGGGAACAGGAAGTACAAATACTGATTAAATGTGTAAGCTGAAGAATAGAAGGTAAGATCCATGAATTAGCAAAATGAGGTAAAGATGTGGAAGACCAGAAAATACAGCACAAGTTCTGAACATGGACTGTGGAAAAAAATGCAAGCTTACTAAAGGGGTTGGCAGAATCTTGTAATAGTAATCCAAAACAAGATATGATGGCAAATAGAGGTTAAAGTTTGACAAAAAAAAGGAAAAACAAGGACTATGGATCACAAGATGTAGAAACCCTTAGGATCAATAAGTTTCAGAGGCTACAAAGAAATTAGAATATAAGTTGAAAAAGGCTCCTGAGCAAAAAGATTTGGAGCTGGAAAGAATTCGGTGTATACACTACTGTATTAGATACGGGACAGCCAACCATATCAAATAGATGGATTTTCATAGAAAATGTTATTTCTCATGGGAATGTGTAAGGATAAAGTCAGATTAAAGGATCAGGGTTTTGAAGAAAATCTTGGTAATCAGACGTTAAGTGTGGACTCCCCTATCGGAGAAAAGTGATCTTGAAAATCTTCCTACCTCCTTTTGCAGCATACTCCTGGAAATGTAAATTGATCAATATAAACATTACATTGATGCAGGTTGAAAACATGCAAAGAGAGGTATTTTTGAAACAATTTAAAAGGAGCAAGAGATACGGTAGGGAAGGTACGGAAAATAAACGCATGTACATATGGTTTGAATGATGCAGAGAGGTTTTGGTATTTCTCAAGTAAAGGCAAATTACTAGAATGCTGGAAATGTGAAAAAAAAGAGTATTCTGGAGAAGCTCAACAAATCTCATAGCATCAGTGGAGAGGGAAACAGTAAAATTTGAGTCTGAATCTTTAAACTAGACCTGATACCAATTCTGAAGAACAGTCGCACTGGACTCAAGACATTTACTGTGTCTTTCTCCCCACAGATACTACCAGGCCTGTTGAATTTCTCCAGAATATTTGGTTTCTTTGGTATTTCTCAGTTAGGTCTGCCCTGATCTAAAGTAGATTGCATTCAACTTACAGCAGGTCCAGCAATGTTCTACAGGAATTACAAAGAGAAACATTAAATTTCTGCAGACAGATTCTGCAAAATTTGAGCAATCTGTGTTAGATAAAATAAAAATGGGGGAATTTAAATTTGGAGGTCAGCCTTGGGGGAGGGCTTTTAAATCTACAGAAAAGATATTAAGCAGAATAAATCAGGAGCGAGTTTGGATCAACAAGTCTTACTTGGATAGTATTAATTACATCCTGATAAATTAGATCAGGCCCTCACATGAAGATGATTTTGTATCCAGGGAAGATACAGACCTGTTAACACATTTATTCAAACAGTTAAACTTATTGTCTTAGACTAGAACTGATGTCAGTGTCAGAATTCAGGATTAAAACAAAACATGCTAATGTTGAGGAAGTCTTGAGAGCAAACATTAAATTCTGAAAAATGCACAGTGAAATATCCAGCCTTGTGTCACCCAGAAGTTATGAAAAGTGTCCTTTTAAGTGGTGCTTCACATGTCAATCTATTCTAAATGGCTTTTCAGAATGGCAAGATATGTCATATCTAGGCTGGAAATAACAAATGTTGCCCATTGGCTTGGGAAGTCAAGAAAACAAAAAGGCTAAATAAAAGTAGAAACCAGCTGAAACATTGGCTCTATAGAAACTATAGCTCCAGGATACATTTATTCCAAAATGCTAAAGAAACCCTATGCAAATGGCAATTTATCATCTTGATCACCAAATTTCTCTTTGAAACTACTTGGCCTTAAGTCTGGCTTTAGTCTTATGTCTCAATGGGAAGAACTTTGTCTGTGAATATCCATCTGTTTCAAAAGGCTGACTTAGAAAAGTTTGTCCATTGATTACGGAACGTGAAGTAAAGTAATTTTGTTATTGATGTTTTAAGGTAAGATATAGAATAATATTTTTAAATACTTATCAGTTTTTTTCAAAGGTCATTTATTTAAAAAGTCTTTACTTACGAAGAGGGGATATTTCAACCTGTTCAGAGATGTTATTACACATCCCTGGATTATGTGGGACTTGAACCCAGCCCTTCTTGTCCAGAGGGAAGGATATTACCATGATGCCACAACAGCCCAAACAAACAGAAGACGGAAACCTTTGCATTTTAATTTAGTAAAACCACTACCAAATAACCCACGCCTCTAAGAAAAGTCACAAAGTACGAACACTGTCCCCAACAAGAACAAAAGGGAATGGTAGGTGGCAAGGAAAGAGGACAGAGTTTAAATTAAAATGGAGCTCATAGAATCACTCGTGTAAAAAGAGGCAAATCGGCCCATCAAGTCTGCACTGACCCTTCAAAGAGCATCTCATCCTGACTCAACACCCCACCCGAACCTATATGAAGTACTCACCTTGCCAGAATGAACATATCATCATTGATGCACTTGTAATATTGGAGTTAGTTTCTGGAGTCAAGCCCACAACTGTTTACTTCCTCTGCATCCCATCCTGCTTAGACAGTTAGACCAGATTCTGCTCCTCATTCCTGAAGAGGACTTTGGTCTTACAGCCCCAAGGAGAGCCCAGAGAGGGGCATTGCTGCATTGCAGAGTTTTTGTGGTCTTCCTTCTCATGTGACAGCAGCACAGTCACACAATGGTTAGCACTGCTGTGTCACAGTGCCAGGGTCCCAGGTTCAATTTCAGCCTTGGGAGACTGTGTGGAGTTTGCGCACTCTCCTGGTCTCTGCATGGGTTTCCGTCCAGTGCTCTGGTTTCCTCCCACTGCCCAAAGATGTGCAGGTTAGATCGTTTGCTGTGCTAAATTACCCTGCAGTGTCCAGGTTAGGTGCATTAGCCATGGTAAAACCCCATGCAAGGTTAAGGTGATGGAGTGGGAGGGTGGGTCTGAGAGGGATGCTTTTTGGAGCATTGGGGGCAGACTTGATGGGCTGAATGGCCTCTTTCTGCATTGTAGGGATCCTACAATTCTATGATTCATCATCCTGGATAGTCAATTGCTCTCTAAGTTAAATGACTTCTGCCCCCAGTTTTGATAGTAGCCACAGGCTAGGCACAAAAATTCAGACTCTGATATCAGTTTCTCTGCAGATCTAACAGTAAAACCTCTGGCGTCCTCATGTTGGATTGTGTGTACATTTGAGGTTTAAGAATGTGATCCAGAGGTCAGACTCTGTTGTCCTGATATCAGATTCTTTATTATTCTGATGTCAGATTCTCTGTTCATCCAATGCTGAAACTCTGGCATCCCCATGTCAGATTCTGTCTAAGCTTGCTGTTAAAACCTCTATAGACCTGATGTCATACTCTGCATGGACCTGTTTTTGACAGATGCTGTACTTTTATACATTGGCAGATTCTACGTTGACCCGATTTCAGATTTTTTGTAGAAGCAGAAAACTATTGATGGAAGTCTGAAACAAAAACAAAGTACTAGAAGCAATGGACACGTTTGTCAGCATATGTGGATAGAGAAAAAAATACAGAGTATGTTTGGAATCTAATATGAATTTTCTTCAGAAATGAAATTCATCTGGTTCTCAAAGAAACACAATTTTCACAGTGTAGGAGACCAGTCAGTTCAGTGTATCTCTACTGGCTCTCAGAATAAGCAATTCACCTTAAGGCGTCACCCAGGCTTCTCACTGTAACAACCCTGCACATTCTGCTCTTTCACTAATGCACTATTACCCTTTTGAATGCCTTTATTGAATTTAACTTCACATAGTCTCATTGCAGACTTTAAACACTTGCTTGCTTACATAATTTTCCCTAATTAATTTAATCTGTTCTCTCTAGCCCCTCCCTATTTCTTCCAATTTACTTTGTCTGGACCCCTTATGATTTTGAGTACCTCAAAAACATCTACTCTCAACCTTCTCTCCTCCAAGGAAAATAGTCCCAGCTTTTCCAATCTATGAGGAGTAAGAGAATGATCAGGGAGAAAGTAGGGCCGATCAGGGATAGCGTAGGGAACTTGTGTGTGGAGTCTGCGCAGATAGGGGAAGCCCTAAATGAGTTTTTTGCTTTGGTTTTCACTAAGGAAGGGGACCTTGTTGTGAATGAGAACTTTGAGGAGCAGGGAAACAGGCTTGAACAGACCGAGATTGAGGAAGTTGATGTGCTGGAAATTTTGGCAAACATTAAGATTGATAAGTCCCCAGGGCCAGACCAGATTTATCCTAGATTGCTCCAGGAAGCGAGAAAGGAGGTTGCTAAGCCGCTGGCGAAGATCTTTGCTTGTTCACTCTCCACGAGAGTTGTACCAGAAGATTGGAGGGAGGCAAATGTTGTTCCTCTTTTCAAGAAAGGGAATAGGGAAATCCCTGGAAATTACAGACCCGTCAGTCTTACGTCTGTGGTCAGCAAGGTTTTGGAAAGAATTCTAAGGGATAGGATTTATGGCTATTTGGAAATGCATGGTGTGATTAAAGGGAGTCAGCATGGCTTTGAGAGGGGCAGGTCATGCCTCACAAATCTTATTGAGTTCTTTGAGGAGGTCACGAGACAGGTTGATGAGGGTCGAACAGTGGATGTGGTGTACATGGACTCCAGCAAGGCATTTGATAAGGTTCCCCATGGCAGGCTCATTCATAAAGTCAGGAGGTATGGGATACAGGGAGATTTGGCTGTTTGGATTCAGAATTGGTTGGCTGACAGGAGGCAGAGAGTGGTTGCAGATGGTAAGTGTTCTGCCTGCAGGTCAGTGCTGGGTGGTGTCCCACAGGTCTCTGTTCTTGGGCCCCTGCTCTTTGTAGTTTTTTATAAATGACTTGGATGAGGAGGTTGAGGGGTGGGTTAGTATGTTTGCTGATGACACAGATTGGAGGTGCCGTTGACTATATCGAGGGCTATTGCAGGCTTCAGCGAGGCAGTGACAGTATGCAGAGCTGGGCTGAGAAATGGCAGATGGCGTTCAACCTGGATAAAGGCGAAGTGATGCATTTTGGAAGGTCGAACTTAAGTGCTGAATATTGGATTAAAGGCAGGATTCTTGGCAGTGTGGAGGAACAGCGGGATCTTGGTGTTCAAGTGCATAGCTCTCTCAAAGCTGCCGCCCAAGTGGATAAGGTTGTTAAGAAAGCATATGGTGTTTTGGCTTTCATTAACAGGGGGATCGAGTTTAAGAGCTGTGAGGTTTTGATGCAGCTCTGCAAAACCCTGGTGAGACCACACTTGGAATATTGTGTCCAGGTCTGGTCGCCCTATTATAGGAAAGATGTGGAGGCTTTGGAGAGGGTGCAAAGGAGGTCACCCAGGACGCTGCCTGGACTGGAGGGCTTGTCTTACAAGAACAGGTTGACTGAGCTCAGATTTTTCTCTCTGGAGAGAAAGAGGAAGAGAGGTGACCTGATCGAGGTGTACAAGGTAATGAGAGACTACCAGTGGTAGTCGTGGAAGCAGATTCATTAGTGACATTTAAGCGACTGCTGGACATGCACATGGACGGCAGTGAAATGACAGGAATGTGGGTGAGGTTATTTTATTTTTGGATTAGGATTAATCCACGGCACAACATCTTGGGCCGAAGGGCCTGTACTGTGCTGTACTTTTCTATGTTCTATGTTCTATCTTCATAGCTGAAGTTCCTCACCCCTGGAAACATTCTCATGTGAATCATTTCTTCACTCCCCAAGGTCTTCACACATCCCTGCTAAATTGTGGTGCCTAGAAATGGATGCAATACTCCAACTTAGGACAAACTAGTTTTCTGTAAGTTCAACATAACTGTCATGCTCTTGTACTTTATATATAAAGCCTGAGGTACTATCCTGTCACGTTTAATGACGCATTTATATGGAGACATAGATCCCTCTGCTCCACCATTCATTTTAGAATTGCACCCTTTAGTTTACATTGTGTTCCATTTCTTCCAACCAAAATGAATCAGTGTACATCACTCCACATTGAACATCATCTACCAGTTTAGTCTTAGCAGCAGGCTCTAGGAAGATTGCATATGGGAGTTTGTGTCAGGATATGAGACTCTGTATGAGACTGATGCAGTTAGATAATCAAATAGTATGATGACATTATTCACAAGGGTGTGAGAGTACAAGGCTATAGAAGTCTTGCTAGATCTTTGGTAATCACACCTGGAGTACTGTGTGAAGTTTTGGTCTTAATACTTCACAATAGGTATGTTTCACTTGTAAGTGACATATCCGACTTTCACCAGATAAGTTTCTGTCGTCCTATGATTTTTTTCTCTCATTTATTCATGGAATGTGGGTCCGCACTAGCTACGCTAACGCTTATTGCCCATGACTAATAGCGCTGGAGAGCAGTGGTGGTGAGCTGCTTTCTTGAATCATGGTAGTCCTGGGGTTGTAGCGACATCCATAATGCTGTTAGGTTGGGAGGCTGAGTAAAATTAAATTTACAGGACAACAAGATCATTTTGTTGAAACAATCAATGTTCTTACAGGGCTTGATAGAGTAGATGCTGATAGTTTCCCCAGTTTGGAGAATCTAGGGCACAGAGGCACAGTGTCGGGATAAGGCGCCGACCATTCAAACTGAAATAAGGAGGCATTTCTTTCGTCAGCGTGTTCTGAATTGTTGAAATTCTCTACCCCATAAAGTTCTACGTGCTCCATTATTGAATATATTCAAAGTTGAAACAGACAACTTTTAGAGAGTTTCTCAGAGAACCAAAAGATGTGAGAGCAGATGGAAAAGTGGAGTTCAGGCTGAAGGTCAGCCATCATCACACTGAATCCTGAAATTCTAGAGCAAGCTTCAAGGTCAAAAAGTGTCCTCCTGCTCCAAGCTTTTAAATTCTGAAGCTCTGACATGAGATTCGGTTCATATTTTGTGATGTTAGGCCCTGTGCAAAGCTAACGTCAGGTGTGTGGTATAAGACATTGCAATGTATGTGACACTATAATGTTATCAACTAATCTTAGAACATGGGGTTGAGATTTCGAAAAGCTATCCACCCCAGGGGGCAGAACATTGACAGTTTACATGAAGTATGAGGGCTATTTACGAGAGTCTGTTTTGTAAAAACCTGACCAAATTTTTCAGCTTTCTCTGCAAGGCCAGAGGAAACATTTGGATCCAAAGTATTTTGCTAAAACCTGCGGGCTGGTTTTTCACTGGCAAGAATTATATTGTGACAAGGAAACACTTTCTCAAAGCCCACTGTAAAAATATGAGAGCTAAATACCACTTCAAAACTGTGTAAAATAATTTTAGCTGTTGGAACGCAAGATTAATTAGTATGTACCAACTCAGTATAGTTTCAATACACTGTTAAGAACATTTGGACTAGATAACAATTATCAACAGCTCTGATCATTAGTGGTGGATAACAATATCAATGAATGTTAATTTACAAAGTAGCAATGAAAGAGGTTTTGTGGCACAGTGGCAGTGTTTCTACTTCTTGATCAGGAAAGTCCTGTTTCAAATCCCACTTGCCCAGGATCTGTGTCATAACAGGTTGATTGAAAGTCATTTTGTTTTTACAAACCAGAGTTGAGACGATTGAAGAGAGTTGAGGAAAACAGCCTAGAATGTGGGAAGTGGGATTTTAGATAAGATTCATGTGATCTACAAGGGAACATGAATATGCCATTCATATGCCCTGGCGTCTGTTTTGCCATTCAATGAGATACTGGCTGATCTATGACCTAACTCCATGAACATGCCTTTGGCTCATATCCCTTAATACCTTTGCTTAGTAAAAAAATCTATCTCAGATTTAAAATTACCAACTGTTCCTGCATCCACTGGCATTTGTGGAAGAGAATTCCAAACATCAACCACCCTCTGTGCATAGATGTATTTCATTACATCTCTCCTGAACAGTCTGGCCCTAATTTCTGAGAATCTACCCTCTATTTTCCCCAAACAGTGGAAATAGTTTATCTTTTTCTGTGTTGTATTTTCCTAACATCTGTGTAATAACATCTCTGAACAGGTTGATTAGGAAAAATGAGTCTGATTCCTGCTGCCGCTGAGGCAGACATGCACCCTGTCTCTTCACCCTCCCTGAGAGGGAAAGACAGTGCTAAACCCGACCTGACAGCTCAGCAAACATTCCACCAAGGAGGTGCCTTTGACATGAGTGTGTGTAAACTTTCTGCCAACAAGTACACTATTTAGTTTAAAAATGATATGCATTGGGACTCTTGTAGTGCAGTGGTAATATCCTACCTCTGAGTCAGAAGGCCCAGGTTCAAGTTCCACCCGCTCCTGTGGCATGTAATAACATCTCTGAACAGGTTGATTAAAAATATCTGCAATGGTGACATGAAAGTGCTTTTGTGGCACACAGTGGTGGTGTTCCTACCTCGGAGAGGGTCAGCTTGGGATCGAGCCCCATCTACTCTAGATGTGAGCGATAACATCTCTGAACGGGTTGATTAGGAAATGTATAGTACAATGGTGATATGACGCTCTTGTGGTGCAGTGATAATGTCTCTACCTCCAGGCAAGGCTTGAGTCCCGTCTCCTCCAAATGAGTGTTATAATATATTTGAACAGTTTGATTGGAAAATACCTAGAATGGTGATGCAGAGAGCTCTTGGGGTGCATTGGTGGCGTCCATACCTCTGGGCCAGGAGATCCAGGTTTGAGTCCCACCCACTCCCAAAGTATGCAACAATATTTCTGGGCAGGTTGATATGAAAATATCTACATTAGAGGAGATTATAGCATCTGCCAAACTAATTTTGAATAACTCTCCATCGATAGAAATGTTTGAACTAATTCAATTCTGTGTCATGTAGTTCTCTTGGAAGCTAATCAAGGTCAGCAGAATTAATTGCTAACACATTTGACTGGACTATACCTTTCTTTCACACTAGAAGGCCTAGGTTCAGGATCCACCTGGTCCAGAGATGTGTCATAACATCTCTGAACATGTTGATTAAAATACATACATTCTTTTCACATGCATAGATAATGACATCAAGACAGAATTAAAGAGTACTTCATATAACCCAATCAATAAACTATAACCCAGAATCTTCAAGTGTAACTTGGTGAGACTCACTGTAGTGATTTTAACAAGGTCAGCCAGGTGGACCTCATAGAATATGAGTTCCCTGATTGGATGAGATTAATAGCCCCAATCAGGGAGCCCTAACTGACAGATAGGAACAAGAGTGTTGAACATCCTGTTCACTGTGAAAGCTGACTCTGAGGGAGCTGGATCTGTGTAAAGGCCTCTCCACATGTAGATGAAGGGTAATTGGCGAAGGACACCAGCTTCTGAAGTTATTTCACTCACAACTTATTTAATCATCTGGTGATTAATACAGTAATTCCAATAAATAGATTTGTTATTTGTAATTTACAGAATATAATGTAGTTTCCTTAATGATTGTTTCAAAATTGCTTCCTTGAACCTTGTTAGATTACTACAGAGAATACAAAATGGAAAATAACCTAAAAATGATCAAGCTACTCTAAAATCTTAATCCAGGTCTATTTACCAGATAATACAAAAGCTTGGTCATTCATAGGCAGAAATCATACGTGAAAGCTCAAAGAGGATGGACAATGCCAGGGCAAGCTTTAATGCCACAGTTCTAATGAAAAACTTGAAGTTTCATTGGATTATTTACACCATGAAAGACATTTACTAAACGTTTACCTGTCAGTCTAACACCCTATATACTATTGAAGAGCATTATAAAAAATGGTTGTCAAAGGCACCTGATTACTGGTCAGAAGACAGCAACTTGGCCTCCAATCTGGCTGGGAGGACCTATACTCAGCAATGACTAATCATCCATTTGTGATTGTAGGTATGGTTATCACTTGCGACATTATCAATGAACTGCTTGCACTGTAGTGTTTTTCCTTATTGAATGTTTGACTGTGGTAGTGGAGGTTTTGAAACTGTCCTGAAAATACATTAAGATTTTGTAGACTGAACCTGTTCATCCTTTGTAATTTCTCATAAATCTCAAGTAAGAGAATCGTAAAACCATAGATACAACAATGAGGTCTCACAGTAATTTTGATGTCAGGCTCTGCAAACGGTTGTCAGAATTTCTGTCTGGGCCTGATGTCAGATTCTACATAGACCTGATGTTAAAACAAGTTTAGGCTCACTTCATTCAGATATGTTATAACTGTTGGATGGTAGAGGGAGGAACAATAGCAGCCCCAGTAAATCTTCTTCCCCAAAACGTTTCTCATGGAGTGAAATTGTGTCTGATGCCCTGCTATTGTCTAAACCTGTTGAACTTTCCTTTTCCTGCCAGGAGCAGCATTCTGCATTTCTACAGTTGGGTGCTTCAATGGAACAGCAGATCAGGGTCATCTTCAAAGTTATGGAAGAGTATGACTGGGGGAGCTTTGCCATCATTACTAGTTACTTCCCTGGATATCAGGAATTCATCACCCACATTCAGCTTTTTATCGAAACCAGCTATTATGGGTGGGAAATTGAACAGACTCTTACTCTTGAAATGACAAAAGATGAGGACAATTTCAAAACAAAGAGACTTCTGCAGCAGATTGATGCACAGGTTCTGATTCTATATTGCTCGAGAGGGGAGGCAGAAAATCTGTTTGAATTGGCTGAACAAGCAAACCTCCTTGGCCCAGACCATATCTGGATACTTTCCAGTATTGCAGTGGGCAACATGGAACGGGTGGCAAAGAAATTTCCTGTCGGACTAATCAGCATTATGACAGAGCGGTGGAAGATGAGCTTGCAGCAGCGGGTGAGAGATGGCGTGGCAATCATTGCAAAAGGTGCGGAAAGTTTTTACAAAACATACGGACACATGCCGGGACCAAGTGCTGACTGTAGGCATCCAGCTCGAGGGGTCACAAGAAATATACTATACAGGTACTGATGCATGAAAATCTAATGATAGATGGTGGTCTATTATAGACAGTGAATGATTACAACTTGTCATCAAATTTTAGTCAATGACCATTGGCAGGTGATGACTTATAAGAGTTAAAACAGGTAATCATCCAATGTTCTTTTGTGTCAGCATATCTATTATTTGTAGAGATATGTTACACATAATGATCCATCAGATGAAGTGACTCCCCAGTGGACTAAGAATTGGTTTGCATAGTGTGTCTTTGAGAGGTGGTACAGCACCTCCGAGCTCTCTCACAGGCCCAACGTGCTATTGTCACCGCTTGTGTGCCCATGCACTGTTGCTATACAGAATTAATCAATCACAGAACTGTTACTGCAGGAATCTAATTAGCTGTTGCATCTGTGCCATTTCTCCAAAGGAACAATTCACTGAGCTGTGCATGCGTTAACATTTTTCTGCTAATAAGCCAATTGCTGCCTAAATGCCTCAGCTGAACCAAACTCTACCACATTCACCTGCAGTGAATTCCAGATCCTAACCAAGCGCATTTTTTTTTCATGTTTTCATTGTTTCAATTGCCAACACATTACCTTCTCACATCAGGTCATGGCTGTGTTCAAGTGGAATGACTTTTTGATGCATTGATTCACGTAAAAAATCAACATTCAAATTGGAGTCAAATTCCACTGGGCCTTCATTAGCAGAACAGAATTTTAAAATTATATTTATAGCCTGTAAGCTAAAATGTAGTATTTTAAGTGGTAAATTAAATTACTACTAAAATAAAACATAATTAAAATATAGACAAAAAAATTAGAGTACCTCTTGCTCATTGTCAATTGTGATTCCTGATCCTCCTGTTTTCTGTGGATTCTTCCTGCTTCCCCCCCCCCCATTAGATAACTGGCAATTAAACGAGGCAGCCAATGGGAGTAGAGTTGAGCAAAGACTTCCTGTGCCTTAAATCTGTGCTCTCTCATTCTTAATTCTTCCAGCAATTGGAAGACTTTGACCCTTTGACCCCTCTCAATTCTGTACTCCTTGATCAAATCTCATCTCCAACCTTTATTCTTTAAGAGAAATGGTTCTAAATTTCCTAATCTATTTACATCATCAAAGTTCTTCATCCCTGGGAATAATTTCATGACCATTTTCTGGGCTTTTTCTAATAACTTCACATTCTCCCTATAGTGTGATGCTTAAAACTGGATGCAGTATTCCATTTGTGGCTGGAGGTTTAATATACCTTCTGTGAATTTTTGCACTATGACCCTATAAATAAAGCCAAGAATGCAATTTGTTTAATTAACTGCTCACTCAACTCGCCTGCAACTTCAATGACTTATGCCCAAGTCTTTCTCCTCCTGCACCCTCTTTAGATTTGTACCTTTAACTTAAATTGTCTCTCCTTATTCAACCTATCAAAATGAATCTGTTCACACTTTTCTGCAGTAAAAGGATGCGTACCAAGGAAAGCCTTACACTGAAGGCTACCTAATGCCACATGGCACAACAGGCTAATTTGATGTTCAAACACAATCTACTACTGATTGGGAGCAAGTGTTTGCAGGTAAAAGGACGGCTGGAAAAAGGGAAGCCTTCGAAAATGAGATAATGAGAGTACAGAGATAGTATGTTCCTATTAGGGCAATGCTGGTAGGTGAAGGGAATGCTGGATGATGAGAGAAATTGAGGTGTTGGCCAAGAATAAGAAGGGAGCAAATGTAAACAGCAGAGAGTGAGTGAATCCCTAGAAGAGTATAAAAGCAGTAGCAGTGTGTTTAAGAAGGAAATGAGGAGGGCAAAAAGGGAAATGAGATAGCTTTGGAAAATAGGGTTAAGGAGATTCCAAAGAGATTCTACAAATACATTAAGGACAAAAGGGTAACTAGGGAGTGAATAGGGCCTCTTAAGGATATGTATGGATCTGCAGGAGATGGGGGAGATATTAAACAAGTATTTTGCATCATTGTTTACTGTCAAAAGGGATATGGAAGATACAGAATGTGGGTAATAAATAGCAACAGATTGAAAAATGTCCATATTACATAGGAGGAGTTGCTGGATGACTTAAAACGCATAAAAGTGGATAAATCCCTGGGATCTGATCAAGTGTACCCTAAAACTCTGTGGGAAGCTAGAGAAGAGATTGCTGGGCCCCTTGGTGAGATATTTGTATCATTGATTGCTATGGGTGACGTTCTGGATGACTGGAGCTTGGCTAATATGGTGCCACTATTTAAGAAATGTGGTAAGAAAAAGCCAGGGAACTACAAATCGGTAAGCCTGACATCAGTGGTGGGCAAGTTGTTGGAGGAGATCCTGAGGGACATGACTTACATGTATTTGGAAAGGCTAGGACTGTTTAGGGATAGTCAGCATGGCTTTGTGTGTGGGAAATCATGTTTGACTAACTTAATTGAGTTTTTTAAAGAATTAACGAAGAGGACTGATGAGGGCAGAGTGGTTGATGTGATCGATATTGACTTCAGTAAGGCATTCAACAATGTTCCTCCTGGGTGACTGGTTGATAAAGTTGGATCAGATGGAATGGAAGGAGAACTAACATTTTGAATACTGAACTTTCTCGCAGGTAAAAGACAGAGGGCTGCTTTTTAGACTGATGGCCTGTGACCGGTGGTGTGCCACAAGGATTGGTGCTGTGTTCACTCTTTTTTGTAACTTATATAAATAATTCAAACATAAACACAACAACTATTGTTAGTAAGTTTGCAGATAACACCAAAGTTAGAGGTGTAGTGGACAGAAAAGAAGGTTATTTCAGATTACAACTGGACCTTGATCGGATAGGTCAATGGAGGAATGGCAGATGGAGTTTAATTTAGATAAACGTGAGGGGCTGCATTTTGGAAAGGTAAGGTCCTGGAGAATGCTGCTGAAGAAACGGACCTTGGAGTGCAGGTTCATTGCTCCTTGAAAGTGGAATCACAGGTACGCTAGCTTTTGTGGTCCTAAGATGCTGCTTGGCCTGCTGTGTTCATCCAGCTCCACACTTTGTTAAGCCAGGAGATCAACCCTGGCTTAATGAAGAGTGCAGGAGGCTGTTTCAAGAAAAGCATTGTTCTTACTTAGAAATGAAGCTTCAACGTGGTAAAGCTACAAAACAGGACTACTTGCATGCCAAACAACTGAAGCAACCTGCAATGGATAGAGTAAAGTAATCCCACCAGCAACACAGCAGATCTCAGATCTGCAGTCCTACCACATCCAGCCAATGAATGTTGATGGACAACATTCCCATCCTCAATGATGGAGGAACCCAGCAAAAGCTAGACTGAGCCTTTGGCCAACAGGCTAAGTAGATGATCCATCTCAGCATCCTCCAGAGATCTTCAACATCACAAATTGAGTCTTTGGTCAATTTGATTCATTCCATATGCTTTCATGAAGTGGCTGAAAGCATTGGATACGGTGAAGGCTATCGGCCTTGACAACATTCTGGCAATAGTACTGAAGACTTGTGCTCCAGAATTAGCCGCAGTCCAAGCCAGATGTTGCAGTACAGCTACAAGATCAGCATCTACCAGGCAGGAATGGTTCTTCAACTGTGTTACTAATCAGTACTTAATTCACAAAAACGTGTCGCTGACATTCAGGTTGGGCTCTGCCAAGACACTTAACCTCTAACTACATCACAATCTTTGTCTAAGCATAGAGAAAAGAACTGATCTCCAGAGATGAGGCAAAATTAGCTGCCCCTGACATCAAAACTGGATTTAACTAAGTTTGGCATCAAGGAGCCCTGACAAAACAAAACTCAATGGAAATTGGTGGAAAATTCTCCACTGATTTGGGTCATACTCGGCACAAAGAAAGATAGTCATGGTTGTTGGAGGTCAATCATCTCAGTCTCAGGACGTCACTGCAAGAAATTCCTCGGGCTAATGTCACAGGCCCAACCAACATCACCATAAATGACCTCCTTTTCATCATAAGGTCAAATGTGATAATGCTCACCTAACGATTGCACAATGCTCAACACCATTGCAACACCAGATACCAGAGTAATCTGTGTTATATACAACATGATTTGGACATCTGCCAGGTTTGGAATGATAAGTGGTAAGTAACATCTGCACCACAGAGTGCCAGCTATAACCATATCTAATGAGACAAAATCTAACCATCTCCTCTTGAAATTCAATGGCATTATCATCATTGAATTGACCACAGTCAACATCCTGATTGCTCAAAGCCTGTCCACAATCTACACAGCAGGAGTGTTAAACAATACTCTCCACTTGACTGGATATGTTCAGCTTCAATGATACTGAAGAAGTTCAACAACATCCAGGTCAGAGCATTTTACTTGAATGGCAATGCGACCACCAACTTAACATCCACTCCCTCCAACACGGACACATACATGTAGCAGTATGTAAGACCTACGAGATATACTGCATTAACATACAAACGCTTCTTCCATAGCACTTTCCTAATCTGTGACCCTCCAATACCAAAAAGGGCAAAAGCAACAATACAACTAGCAAGTTCTCTTCCAAAACATACAGCATCCTGGCTTGTAACTATGTCACCATTCTTTCACTGTTGCTTGGTAAAAATCATGGAATTCCCTTCTAACCTTACTGTGTATGTACCTATACTACATGGACTGTGGTGGTTCATGAGAGTGGCTCACCAATTTTTCCATGGCATCGAGAGATATATTCTATACTAGTCTTGATGGCTACGTTCTGTGAACAAATAATTAAAAGTTCTATTGTAATTTTATACACTACTATATACAGTACCCATTTGTGTTCTAACTAGCGTTCCACTCAGTTCTATTCTAAGTTTTCTGTTCTTAAATTCTACATTGAAACCAATAAAGGGAAATATCCTCTATGCTTTCTTAATCATTTTATCTACCTATCTTGTTACATTCAAGGATCTGTGAACATTCATCATAGTTCCTCTGTTCCTCTACATTTCTCTGTATTTACCATGTATTCCCTCATATTTTTCAGAAATTAATTTATTTGTCACTTTTCTGCCTACTTTCCTAGTCCATTGACATCTTCCAGCAGTCTACATTTCCCTAATTATCAACACATGGTCAATTTTTGCACTTGTAAATTTTTAAACTAAATTAAAGAGGCATTATTATAAATCACTGCTATCTATTTGTAAACACTAACTCCAATAAAAATGACCTTCCAGTCCATAAAAACATATTGGACATCACATTTTTCTTCCCATCTCTGAGACAATTTTGAATCCAATTTGGATCCCAAAAGTTTTAACTTTTCTGACTAGTCTGTCATTGGGGTCTTTATTGAAAGTTTAACCAAAATCTGGGTAAATTACAACCAACGCTCTGTCCTCAACAATCATCTTTGTTGCCCCTCAAGAAAATTTCAGTCACATTAAACAAGACACAGTCTTTTCTTAACAAATCCATGTGTGCAGAGATCTGGCTTTGCTCATGGCTTTTCACAGGGCTTGAAGCCCATTTATTTTCCAATGTAGAAATGGTGGCCAACCACATTAGCACACTTGTGAACACAGCACCTGACATAACCGTGACACAATACCTGATGGCTGAGTCTCAGCTCATGGAAGTCACCCACTCTGAATATTAGAGTGAAAATTCAGACTGGTGCCTCATGGCTGAGGAAAAGAATGTCTAAAGTGATTTACAGGGTGTCAGAGTCCAATAAAGTGTCCTCCAACAGATTACTGGATTGATGAAGCATTGCCTTGTGGGACGTCTTGCAGCTCAAAAGAGCATGAATTCTAGAACCACAGAATCAAAAAAAAGTCACCACAGGGAAGAAGGAGGCCATTCAGCTTATCATCAATGGACTGGCTCCCCAAATAAACAATTCACTTAGTGCTGTTCTGTTGTCTTCTCCCCGTATCTCTTGTACATTCTTGTTTTTCAGAATATATTCCAATTGCCTTTTGAATGCTTCAGTTGAATTTCCAAACATTCTCTCAGGCAGTGATTAATTTCTTTAGGAAGAGAATAGAGAGACAAGTATAATACATATAAAAAGGGGATGCAGGCACAGAGGTATATGGGTGTATAAGTTCTCTCAGGCAACGTATTCCAAACCTTAACCATACCTTGCGCTGCAATGTTTTTCCTCATGTTGCTTTTGGTGTTTTTCCCAATTGATTTAAATCTGTGTCATCTGATTCTCAATCCTGTCAGGAGTGGAGTCAGTTTCCCCCTTTCTTCTCTGTCCAAACCTGTCATGGTTTTGAATGCCTCAAACAAATTACCTTTCAGCCTCCACTTCTGTAAAGAAAGCAATCTCAACTTCTCCTACCTGTTTTCATAAATGAACTTTCTTATTCCTGGAATCATTCTTACGAATCTTTTCTGCAATGTCCCCAGTGACTTCATATCCTTCCTATCGAGCAGCACCCAGATCTGGATGAAATATTCCAGCCATGATGCAAGTTTACATTACTCTTGTATTCTAAGACTCCCTCAGTAAAGCCTATGATATTCTTTGCTTTAGTAGCCATTTCCTCGATTTATCCTGCCATCTCCATTGACCTTTGCACTTATACACCCAAGTACCTCTGTTCCTGTATCCCCTTGATAGGCATTGTACATAAATATATTGTCTCTCTGTGTTCTTCGTAAAGAAATTAATCACTTCACATTTCTCCAAATTAAGCTTCATCTGCCAGCCATCAGCTCATTCCACCATAGTTGATGTCCTTTGGAAGTTCTAAACTATCATCCTCAAAGTTCACAATGGTTCCAAGTTTTATATTATCCCCAATCTCACTTCCCTCAATATCCTTCGATGTCTCTCATCCAGTCCTGATGACTTATCCACTTTAATTACAGTCTATCCAATCCTCTTCCTTATCACTTTTAAATACTTTTAGTGTTTGAATTACCTCCTTTTGCTTTATTGTCTGAGCAGCATCATCTTCCTCGGTAAAGGCAGATGCAAAGTATTCATTTAATAAATTGGCTCTGGTCTTTGCCACCGGATGTAGATCCATTTTTTTCTGACTAAATTGGCTCCACTCTACTTCTTGCAATTCTTTAACTATTTATATGCTTGTAGATGGCTTTGGGCTTCCCCTTATCCAAGATGCTGAAAGAGTGGCAGTGCAACAGGCATGTAGAGCTTGTCTACTCTGTCTGCTTTACATTATTTCCCTTTGATGCTTCTTAAAAATTTGCATATATTATGGTACCTTACCTTCTTTTAATGACTTCTGCGGAAGGCATCTTCTCCCAGCCCAGACCCAGAGACAAGTTGGTTTCTGATGACCCGGAATGGCGGTTTAGCCTGAAGCGGTGGTCTCAGCCTGGAGTGACAGTCTTGCCTTGGTGTGAAGATCTTGTTCCAGCATAGAGGTCTTCTTCAGCAGTTTCTGGATGTTTCAGCAGACCAGTGTGAAGGTCTAGTCTCAGTGTGGAAGTCTTGTCTTGACATGATGTCTCTTGGTGGCTTCAAAAGCAGCTTTGGGGTCTCCCCGCATGCAAGTCTAGTTCTGGTGTGGAGGCCTCACTTCAGTCTAGTGTGGCAGTTTCAGTCTGGTTTTCCAGCAAACTCTGAACCCAGAAGCCATTAAATGAACTGTGATAAACTTTTTTTTCCCTTATTTATGACTTCTGTCATTAATTTAAATGCCATGGCATGGCACTTTATCAAACTTTTCAATTTCTTTTTGTAAAACTACGAGCCAATAAATTGCTGTTCTATTCAGTTCTTTTTATGTCACCAGTCTCTCTTCATACTCCCATTTTGCTTCTCTTATTTGCTTTCTCACCTCCTCTCTAAACCTCCCATATTTAGTTTATGTTCTCAAATGTACTTTTGACCTGACATGTGTCATGAGCATGTTTTTCTTAATTTTCTTAGTTCCTATCCCTTTTGTCATGTAGGGACTTCTGTCTTTGTTTGCCTTATCTTTTCCCTCTGAGGGACATATCTTGGTTACCTAACTACCTCTTCTTTGGAGGTAGCTCATTGTTTCTCCTGTTAGCCTTTATCTCCAATATATTCAACCCAGGTCTGTTCTTATTAAATTGAAGTTGGCTTTCCTTGAATTCGTTGCTCCTACTCCAGATTGAATTTTGTCCTTTCTCATGGGCATATCAGAAAGTTCAGATTGTCTAATGTTCTCCATCATAACTTCATCCCTGTGAATGTTTTTGCTGTTGCCTGTCAAGTTTGTTGCCCAACCTTGAAATGGTGCATTGTTCCCAGCACAGAGCTGCTCAAGGTCATCCAGCAATGACAGCTGTAGTCTTCCCATTGAAAGTCAGCAGGCATATGCCAAACATCTATGGGAGCATTGTTTTGTAGTGAGAAAAGCTAAAGCAGCAGACAAGATTTGTCTATGATGTAGCCATCACTGAAGTTATAAATTTGATTTGAAATGTTTATTTTATGGTGGCTTTTATTTTGTAATAGTCAGTGACAGAGAGAATGTTGAGTGTGGAGAAATTGGAATGCATAGAGTGAGAATATAGTTGACCAACCCACCAGTAAAAGACTGTTTAGGTTGCATCCTCGCTTCTTCTTCCTGCCCTTCAGATACTCACCTTATCACCAGTTGCAAGCACTGTGGCTGCATAATGGCAAGATTGTGCAGGATGCGGTAGACCACCAAGAATCTTGACACATGTTCTGCTAAGGACTGTAGTTCCTCCAGAGCCTCCCAGGTATTGACTTCTGCACCACAATAGTCACATTGAATAATCATTGGATTTTCATTGTAAGCATACTGCACACATGCATGAGTTTCACACTAGAGACATCAGCCATGTGGTCAGTACATACAGCTCACAACCCAGTAGCGACTATTTGATTTTTCACGATGATTCAGACGTTATAGTAGTCTGCTGCAGAATGAAGGTGACTGTCCCCAGGATAGTGAATGCTGTCCTCATGGATACACTGTGCGGAGTTACATGCTAACTAGATTCTGAGGGAATGTAATCCCTTTTGATTGTGGTAATGAGTTGACATGCAGTTTCTGCAGAGTGGTGCATATGCATTCAAGAGCGATCTGCATCAAGGGGTAGCCTGCAATCCTCGGAAGTCACGTGCTCACTCCATCTGTTGTTGTCTGACTAGAGAGGCTGAAGTGTAGTCAGCTTTCTTTGCATAGAGGGTTTCAGTGATCTTGTCAGACAACAAAGGATGGCAACAGGGTGATGTTACAGATATCTTCTGCCCCAGCCTAGCTGGTAGATAAAAGCTTAAGGCCTTGATCACCAGCTCAGCCAGTAGCAGTGGTATTCTTACCCTGGTCTGAAATTGCAGCTGTGGCAGATTTCACAGTGTTTCATTCTTACGGAAGCATAGATATGTCTTTCCTCACTGAGATTCAAGGTAGCAAATTGCTTCTTGGGTGAAATAGCCTCCTGTTTCTCCCTTTTTCCTCCTTTTTAACTTGTCTCCCTCCTCCTTTCTCCTTCTAGAAGCTTATTTTCTTCAAATCCTTTGTGCATTCTTCCCATTATGATGCATTCCAATGGAAACACCTACTATCATGCACATGTTTCGGATCAATTCCCTTTGCAGCCACCATACTACTTCCTACAGACTTTGGCAACTTTAAAGAACTCTGGAGAACACGAAGTGTTTATGGTATTTTACATGATTGTTTTGGCTCAGTAGGCAACACTCTTGTCTCTGAATCACATGATTCTGGGTTCAAGGCCCATTCCAGAGCTACAGCACAAAAATCAAAGCAGACATTTCACTGCATTTCCAAAGGTTGGCACAGATTTTCCAATGCTGAGCTAGTAAAATTGTTCTGGTTTCTGAATCGCAAATCGGAGTTGTGCACAGCAACCCTGCGGATTCCTCGATGTAGCAAACACTGGGGAATTGCCCAGGAAATTAAAGATTCCGTTGGGAAATTGCCTCTGCCTGGAATTCTCCAAAAAGAATCTATTTAAATTGGAGAATTTATGAGGTCCACTTCCAATAACTAAATAATTTCTCAGGGAAAGTCAGACAATTAAATACTTAGCCTAACAGTTGAGTAGCTGTTAAGTAACTTTTCAACCGACAATGCAGAGGATACATTGGCTATACCTTTCACAAACTCCTTAGACACTGCAGACTTTGACCCAGCACACTGTCTCTTCCACCAGTATTCCCAATCTGTGTGAGATTGCCACTCCTGGATAATGTAGCCTGTTGTGTGTTTCAAATGAGATGTTAAATTAGGACCAACTAAATGGATGTAAAAGAGTCCATTTGAAGAAAAGTATGGAGCTATCCTAGGTACCTCAACCAATATTTATTCCTCAATCAATATCATTAAATTAGATGTCCTGGTCATGATCACATTGCTGCTTCAGAGTGTTGCTGTTCTATTCTTTACATTACAACAGCATGGCTGTACTTCATTACCTGCAAAATGCTTTGACAGATCCAGTGGTTATGAAAAGTGCGACACAAATGAAAGTCTTTATTTTTCCTTTTTAATTGTCTTACCAGCCTTTAGAAATCAATCAGTAACTAATCTATATTTGGTTGTTGATCCCAATAAGTAACATTCTGTGGAAATAGGATGGTCCTTCTTGTTGATCAATGCAAGTTCAGCCTTGTGTGATTCTGAGATACATTAACTAGAGTACTGAACTCCAAAATGGGCAATCACCAACCTAACATATGACACTACTTGGACAACCATATCTACTGGCAACCAGAAAACAGGCACTGCACATTCAAATATTATATCTTTGCTGTTCAGTGAAAACTCTTAGTGATATTTAACACAGTAACCCTTTAAGGTTTTGATAGAGCAGCTTTCTTCAATTATTGATCCTACATAGATAAGGATCATTTGTGCCCACTAACCCATTATGACAGAGGCCAGTGACCATATTCTTTTACAGACATCTAAATTCTGCAATAGATAGTGAACTTTTGTTGATAATGATTAATTAAAGCTATGATCATTTGCAGATTATAATCCCTGAGAGACAGTGACTGTTTATAGATAACAATTAAATATGGCAGTGACACTTCACAGTTAATGATCCATTACAGACAATGAACTTTTGAAGTTAGTGAAACATGACCCATTAAATGTGAGGATTAATGCCGGTCTGTGATCCTGTGCTTACAAGGACACAATATAGGTGTTGATCCGTTCCAAGTAAATGTATTTCAAGATAACAATATTTCATAGACAGTAAAGATTTACAGGTACAAAAACAGAAGTTGCTGGAAAAGCTCACTAGGTCTGGCAGCATTTGTAAAGAATACACCAGAGTTACTGTTTCGGGTCCAGTGACCCTTGGAACTGTCCTGTGGAAAGGTCACTGGACCCGTAACAGTAACTCTGATTTATTTTCCACAGATGCTGCCAGACCTAGTGAGCTTTTCCAGCAACTTCTGTTTTCATTCCTGATTTACGGCATCCGCAGTTCTTTCGGTGTTACGAAGATTTACAAGTAATGATCCCGTACAGAGAGTGAAATTTTTCAGAGGATGATTTGTTATAGACAGTGAAATTTGACAGGTAAATGGGTCCATTGTGAACCCAGTCGACATAATAATCCATTGCAAACAGTGACATTTTTAAAGATAACCATTCATTAAATTCAATGACCCTATACTTATAATGACCCATAATAGAGAGTAGTTTTACAGGTAACTATCCATTTAGAATGAGACCCTTTTTAGCTGATAATCTATTATGGAGAGGAACCTTTTGGAGGTAATGATCCATTATAGATAGTAACTCATTTGCAGTTCATGATCTATTATAGACAGTGATACTTTGCATGGAGGGAGTTATCATGGACTTTGGCAACATAGATGCAATCATTTAGTATAATCAAAAAATGTTTTGCAGTGAATGGCCCACCATAGTCATCTGTACCTATAATCATCTATTATAGGCAGCATTGTGCTGGAAGTAATGCTGCATTGCAGGCTCTTAGTTTTTAGAAGTAATGATCTATTATAAATAGTGACAATTTACAGAATTTGCTCTATTATAGACAGTGGCACTTTATAAATAAATATCTATTGTACATAGTGATATTTCACTGGAAATAATTTTCTGCAGTGCAGAGAACAATCTGTTGCATGCTGAGATGCATTCAGTGACAACAACTTGCATTTATATAACACCTTCTAATGTAGTAGAATATCCCAATCATTTCACAGGAATGTTATGAAGCAAAATTTATTAGACTGTTATGAACACCATGGAGATCAATAATCTAAAAGAATCAAACTTACCAAGTGATCTGAATAGACAAAACCAAGGGACAAGATCTCACTTTATAAATATTCATTTTAATAACAAAACAAAGATCAACATAAATTGACACACACAACTGAAGAGAGAATTAGTAACAATATTGGCTAATATGGGGACCAGGAGTGGAAGTTACGTGATCAGCAGTTAAATGGGAATAGGATTGTGGGAGCTGGTGGTGAGATGCTTGGACAAAATGAGTTTGCAGAGGGTTTGAGGGGAGAGAGGGGAGAAAATAGAGAAAGATACAATTTTAGGATTAGGGAATGGGGAGCATTAAGTGGGCATTTAGACAAGTGGAAGGGAAGGAGTGGCAGAGGCAATTGAACAAATTGTTTTTATCTTAGTGATAAAGATACCTGTGAGCTCTTTGCATACTTTGCATTCGAGCAAGTCCTGGAGTGGTGAGCAGTTTTAGCAAATGATAATGAAACCTGATAAGTGTTCTGTAAGGTCCAGCCATATCTGGTGATGAATAGCTAAACCTGTTGTCTCCCATATCCATTTATGTCTGTCTATGATCAGGTCTGTACCAAGGGAACAGTTGTGGTAAGAAAGAAGAATGGGTTTACTATGGACAAGGGCAAAGGTGAGGAGTGCAATTAAGTGAATTAGTAAATATAGAAATGTTGTGGTGAATATAGAGCCAAAGGCTAGACAACTGACATTCTGTAGGTGCAGTTGTAATGGAATTGATAGTTTTTTTCCTGGTACAGTTTCCGGCTTAAACCGCTGCAGTCCTCCACCTGTGGGTTGGCCCACAATACTATTGGGGAGGGACTTCCAGGATTTTGACCCAGTGACAATGAAGGAACGGCGATATACTTCCAAGTCAGGATGGTAAGTGACTTGGAGGGGAACTTGGAGGTGGTGGTGTTCCCGTCCGTCTGATGCCCTTGTCTTTCTAGATGGCAGTGTCATGGGTTTGGAAGGTGCTGTCTGAGGAGCTTTGGCGAATTTCTGCAGTGCATTTATAGATAGTACACACTGCTGCTACTGAGCATCAGTGTGAGGGAGTGAATGCTTGTGGATGTCGTGACAATCAAGCAGCTACTTTTTCCTGGATGGTACCAAACTTCTTGAGTGTTGTTGGGGCTGCATTCATCCAGGTAAATGGCGAGTATTCCATCACATTCCTGACTTGTGCCTTGTGGATTATGGCTTTGAGGAGTCAGGAGGTGAGTTACTCACCGAAGTATTCCTAGATTCTGGCCTGCTCTTGTAGCTGCTCTGTTAATGTCGTGAATCCAGCTGAGTTTCTGGTCAATGATAATCCCCAGGATGTTGATAGTGGGGGATTCAGTGATGGTAACATGATTGAATGTCAAAGGATGATGGTAGATTGTCTTTTATTGGGGATGGTCATAGCTTGGCATTTATGTGGCATGAATGTCATTTGCCACTTGTCAGCCCAAGTCTGGATATTGTCCAGATCTTGTTGCATTTGATCGTGGACTGCTTCAGTAACTGAGGAGTCACGAATCGTGCTGAACATTGTGCAATCATTGGCGAACATGCTCACTTCTCAACTTATGATGGAGGGAAGGTCATTGATGAAGCAACTGAAAATGGTTGGCCCTAGGCACTACCCTGAGGAACCTCTGCAGAGATGTCCTGGAGTTGAGATGATTGACCTCCCAGAATCACTACCATCTTCCTATTTATCAGGGATGACTCCTACCACAGGAGTGTTTGCCCCCGATTCCCACTGACTCCAGTCTTGCTAGGGCTCCTTGATGCCACACTAAGTTGAATGCAGCCTTGATATTGAGGACTGTCGCTCTCACTTCACCTCTGGAATTCAGCTGTTTTGAACCAAGGCTGTAATGAGGTCAGGAGCTGAGTGGCCCTGGCAGAACCCAACTGGGCATCACTGAGCAGGTTATTGCTGCGCAGGTGCTGCTTGATAACACTATTGATGACACCTTTCACCACTTTACTGATGATCAAGAGCAGACTGATGGGGCAGTAATTGGCTGGGTTGGATTTGTCCTGCTTTTTGTGTACAAGACATACCTGGGCAATTTTCCACATTGTTGGGTGGATACTAGTGTTGGACCAACTTGGCTATGGGAATGGCAAGTTCTGGAGCACAAGTCTTCAGTACTATTGCTGGAATATTGTCAGGGCCCATAGCCTTTGCAGTATCCAGTGTCTCCAACCATTTCTTGATATCACATGGAGCGAACTGAATTGGCTGAAGACTGTAATGTTGGAGATCACTGGAGGAGGCCGAGATGGATCATCCACTCGCCACTTCTGGCTAAAGATTGCTGCAAACACTACAGCCTTATCTTTGGAACTGATGTGCTGGGCTGTGCATCATTGAGGATGGGGACATTTGTAAAGCCTCCTCCTCCAGTGAGTTGATTAATTGTCCACCACCATTCATGACTAGATTGGGCAGGACTGCAGAGCTCTGATCTGATCCCTTGGTTATGGGATTGCTTAGCTCTGGCTATCACTTGCTGCTTTTGCAGTTTCATGTGCAAGTAGTCCTGTTTGGTGGCTTCAGCAGGTTAATGCCTCATCTTCAGGTATGCCTGGTGCTGCTCCTGACATGCCCTCCTGCACTCCTCATTGAACCACGGCTGACACCTTGGTTTGATGGTAATGGTTGAGTGGGAATATGCCGGGTCATGAGATTACTGATTGTGTTGGGAGTACAACTCTGCTGCTGTTGATGGTCCACAGCACTTCATGGATGGCCAGTCCTGAGTAGGTAGCTCTGTGCGAAGTCTGTCCCATTTAGCATGGTGATAGTGCCACACAACACAATGGAGCTTGTTCTCAACGTGAAGGCGCATCTTTGTCTCCACAAGGACTGTGCAATGGTCACTCTTACCAATACCGTCATGGTTAGATTCAACTGTAGCTGACAGATTAGTAAGGATGAGGTCAAGAATAATTTTCCTTCTTGTTGGTTCCCTCACCACCTGCTGCAGACCCAGTCTAGCAGTTATGTCCTTTAGGACCTGACCAGCTCGATCAGTACTACTGCTGCTGAGCCGCTCTTGGCGGTGGACATTGAAATCCCCCACCCAGAGTACATTTTGTACCTTTGCCATCCTCAGTGCTTCCTCTAAGTGTTGTTCAACATTGAGGAATACTGATTCGTCAGCTAAGGAGGACGGTATGTGATATTCAGAAGGAGGCTTCCTTGCTCACTTTTAACTTGATATTATGAGACATCATAGGGTCTGGGGTCAATGTTGAGGATTCCGAGAGCTACACCGTCCCAACTGTATATCATTGTGCTGCCCGGTCTACCAGGTCTGTCCTGCCAGTGGGACAGGGCATATCCAGGGATGGTGATGGTGGTGTCCGTAAAGTATGGTTCCGTGAGTATGACTCTGTCAGGCTAAACATGACCAAACATGTTAATTAAAAATATGTATAAAGACGGGCGCCCGCACAGAGGCTGGAGTGCATCATCAGCCCTGAAAGTAACATCCAACGTTAATTTTGCAAGTTTCCTTGAAAGTATTGTTTTTGTCACAGTGCTTTTTCAAGGAGCTGAAAGGAGTATAAATTGAACTTGTTGGATTTTGGATTCTGGCAAGAGAAGGGACAGATATTTGTAATAAAAGCCAAGTACAATCCAGCACGTGCTGGAGATCTTCAATAAAACAAGGTCTTGGAGAAATTCAGTAGGTCTGGCAGTATGTGAGGGGAAAGAAATGCAGTTAACATTTCAAAATCAATCTGATTTTCCTTTAGAACCCCAAATAATTTGCAATGTTGCATTTTTAACTAAGTCTTTTGTATTGCAAAATAAGACAGTTTATCAAAGATTGTTGAAAAGTATTCATCAGGAGGACATTCATAAGTATACCAACATAAAAGGGGATAACATTTCACATTTATGAAAAGACAGTGTTAATTCTTTGGCAAATGGAATCTGATTGGTAGATGTTGCAGATGTAGCAGTTAGGTGATGATTGACAATTAACTGCTTTCTTTGTTTAAATTTAAACCAGGTAGGTTATCTCCAGTTGAGATATTGCCATGATAAACTAGAGAATGGTTGTCACCTTTTTTGTTGTGTTAACATAGATTCAGTGAATGCATGCTCTTTCTGCACATTTGCAAAGAGAGGAGTCCCTTGTATTAATATAAGCAACTTCCAGTACCCACAAGTTCCTCACATTGTGAGATTGACTGACATGTGATGATGCTACGACTTTAAGACATGTGTTTTGTCTTTTTTTTTTAAGAGAGACCTTGGGAGACAGGTGCCAAGCAGTCTATGGGAAGATGAATAACTCATGAAGCATTGAGTGGTTTCTTAAGAAGTTGTAACATTAGAAGCAGCTTAAATGGGTATAGTCAAGCTTCCACCCACAGAAGCAGAATTTGTTTGCTTAGTTTTCAATAGTTGCTATTGGGGTCTTAAGAAATTAAGGCTATCTTTTCCCTCGCGGTTACTGCCAAAAGGTGGGGGCTCTCTATGTACAATGGGAGTTGCAAGTCTTTTGCTAAGTGTGTGCTTATGAGACATTACTGTATTGGAACAGTTAATTACTAGCATTATTCTGTTGCTAAGTTTTCAAACAGCATTATGCTATTCGAATTCTTTCTTTCTTTTCTTGTATTTTAACTATAGTGGATGAATAAAGTGTGTTTTGCTTTAAATCTGGTAGTTTGACCAAACAAACTGCATCTGGAATACGGGGTTAGAGATAATGGGAACTGCAGATGCTGGAGATTCCAAGATAATAAAATGTGAGGCTGGATGAACACAGCAGGCCAAGCAGCATCTCAGGAGCACAAAAGCTGACGTTTCGGGCCTAGACCCTTCATCAGAGAGGGGGATGGGGGGAGGGAACTGGAATAAATAGGGAGAGAGGGGGAGGCGGAGAGATTCCCTGAGGTTGGTCCGGAGGGAGGAGGGTAACTTCTTCAGGTTAGGCATCCCTGGAAGAGGCTTCGCAGTGAGGTTAAAATAGTATCAGAGATAATGGGAACTGCAGATGCTGGAGATTCCAAGATAATAAAATGTGAGGCTGGATGAACACAGCAGGCCAAGCAGCATCTCAGGAGCACAAAAGCTGACGTTTCGGGCCTAGACCCTTCATCAGAGAGGGGGATGGCGGGAGGGAACTGGAATAAATAGGGAGAGAGGGGGAGGCGGAGAGATTCCCTGAGGTTGGTCCGGAGGGAGGAGGGTAACTTCTTCAGGTTAGGCATCCCTGGAAGAGGCTTCGCAGTGAGGTTAAAATAGTATCAGAGATAATGGGAACTGCAGATGCTGGAGATTCCAAGATAATAAAATGTGAGGCTGGATGAACACAGCAGGCCAAGCAGCATCTCAGGAGCACAAAAGCTGACGTTTCGGGCTTAGACCCTTCATCAGAGAGGGGGATGGGGGGAGGGAACTGGAATAAATAGGGAGAGAGGGGGAGGCGGAGAGATTCCCTGAGGTTGGTCCGGAGGGAGGAGGGTAACTTCTTCAGGTTAGGCATCCCTGGAAGAGGCTTCGCAGTGAGGTTAAAATAGTATCAGAGATAATGGGAACTGCAGATGCTGGAGATTCCAAGATAATCTCCAGTTCCCTCCCCCCATCCCCCTCTCTGATGAAGGGTCTAGGCCCGAAACGTCAGCTTTTGTGCTCCTGAGATGCTGCTTGGCCTGCTGTGTTCATCCAGCCTCACATTTTATTATCTTGGAATCTCCAGCATCTGCAGTTCCCATTATCTCTGATACTATTTTAACCTCACTGCGAAGCCTCTTCCAGGGATGCCTAACCTGAAGAAGTTACCCTCCTCCCTCCGGACCAGTATCTGGAATACAACAGCTTGTGTTTAACTTTTAAGGTAAGAAAAAAATTAGGGTCTAGACTATCTCATGAATATATTGAGGGGGTTTGGTCTCGTCCAAAACAAATTGGGCACTTGTCAGGATCAAAATCTCTAATTCCAGGTTGGGTTTAGGATTATTGGACTCAAAGTCAGTGAGTGGTAAGTGTTAACGTCTTTTATTTCACATGGTGAATTGGTTTGATCAAACTATCGGATTTAAAGATTTATTCATCCACTATAGTTAAAATACAACAAAATAAAGAAGCAATTGAAATAACTTAACTCACTGGAAAACTTAAGAGTAATAGATACAGTCAGTATTATCATTAAACTGTTCCAATATAGTAACATCCCATAAAAACATCCATGGCAAAAGCCAGTTCAGAACATAGATTGTCTCACATGGAGCTCTCTTGTAGGCAGAGAACCTCCAGCTTTTGGCTGCAACTGAGAGAGGGAAAATAGCTTTTTCTTCTTCAACACTTCAACAGCAACTGTTGAAAGCTAAATGGAAAAAAATTCTGCTTCTGTGGGCAGGAGCTTGACCACACCCATTCAGGCTGCATCTATTGTTCCAACTTTCAAAAAAAAAGCACCCAAAGCTATAAGATAATAAAATGTGAGGCTGGATGAACACAGCAGGCCAAGCAGCATCTCAGGAGCATAAAAGCTGACGTTTCGGGCCTAGACCCAAAGCTACAAGTTCTTCATCTTCCAATAGACTTCTTGGTACCTGTCCCCTAGTCTCTCTCTAAAAGAAAACAGGACAAAACTCTTAAAGCTACAATATCGTCACAGATAATCTTAATTTGGTTGTCTTATTTCCGAGCACACTCAGAATTATTTGGCAAGCTGTATTATTGTGAAAATCACATCTAAAGTTGAACATTGCATTTTGCGTTTTGCATGACCAGGCTGGTTGAATATGGTGAGTATCTTGCCTGTTGCAAACACAGTCAGAAGGACATGCTGTTTGATGCAATCTGTCAATCTTTGGCTTATACGGCCCACATATTTAGCCTCACACCAGCTGTTCGCCAAGACGACATTCTGCCTCTCAAACAATGCGTAATGTGATTGATGAATTATAGTGCTGGTGTAATATTAGTCATCATGCAACTCCATAGTAACACCTCTATCAATCACAATCCACATGCCAACAGTCAGCACTCTCTTGTGTAGAAATGAAACCTCTGTGCAGTTTTATTCCTTTGAATATCCAAATGAGAGCAGGAAGAAAAGCTTTGAAAAAACATAGCTTTTTTTTTAGCAACACTGGAGTTCAGTACCACTGAACAGCTATTTGAAGCAACCTTTAATTAAGTAAGGGATTGGAATCTGGTTTCCCACTTCATCTCACTTCAGAATGAACATAGCAGAACAGAATGATTCCCTAAAGGTGAAACTTGAAAACAGAAAATGTTTTTCAAATAGAAGATTGTAATCTGAGTTACCCTGAAAGCAAGGATAAACTGTCAAGATATGAATGTTGATATTCTCTGAATCTGAACCTTGTGACAGGTGGGAAAATGGAGAGGATAAGTGGATGAGTTATTTCTTTACTGAACACAAAACAAGCTATGGCCAAGCTATACAAAACAAGTTATACCGAACAGAAATAAAATCAGAAGCAAAGTATTTTAAGGGCTGGTCAAGATTTTCATCTTCCAGTCAGCTTCATATCTAAAATTTAGAAAAAGATGATCCATTAAATGTCTTTGTGGCATGGTCAGACTCTGATAGATTTCAATACTAGACAGACATTCCATAGAGAAAATAATATCATAGACTTTAACAAATTGTATTTAAAAATGTAGAAAGTCAGTTTGAAGACAGAAATCAGACCATCAGTTTTCACCTTCATATTGCTAGATTCTGCTGAGGTTTTATATATGAATAGGGTTCTGTCCTTGAGTCAGTTGGCTCCAGGAAAAGATACCCTTTTGGATCAAATGTCTGCTATTTAAAGAAATTCATGGAAAAGTGATTATTTCCAACAGCCTTGATGGTGAAAATGGGATGCTCAGTGGTGTCCTAAAGCATGGGTATCGATTATTGTGGCCTTTCAAGATCAGTTAGATATGGAATGTGGGTCTCAGTGCAATAGTTACAGACAAAAGGAATGAAGATATTATTACATTTAGCAGATCTGGATGTCATAGCACAAACCAAGATTGGAGTAGTAACAGTAAGTGAATAAACTCAGGAATGCATGGGTAATGGTTAACATGTTCTGTGACTTTAAACATAGCAAATTGGCAGCAAATGATTGAAATAGCTGATTGGTTAGACAGCACAAAACAGAGTAAAGAATGATGGGCATGCACTTGAATTTAAAGAAAATGATTATGGGGCCTGCAACAATTCTTGGGAGTTGAATTATTCACATTATATTCATGTCTGCCAATGATGCAACTATTGTTAGTATAGTAAATACTTCAGCTGGGAATACAAAATTACAAAGAAATATTGAATAGGTGACTAGATAAAAGTATAGCAGATATTTAACACTGCCGTTGTGTGTTATGTTTACATTTTGGACTGAAAAAAACAGAGAGAATTGAGTATTTAAATAGTAAAAAGCTGCGATAGTGGAAAGTCCAAAGAGATTTTTGGGGTTCTGTACACAGATAACCAAAATGTGATGTTCCAAAAAATTCAGTGAGTCTAATTCATTGTTAGCATTTATAACATGAGGGTTGGGATATAAAGGTGAATGGATATATCACCTCTATGCAAAGGTCAGGTTATGGAATAGCCAGGATTTTGTTGGGCCGTGGGAAAATCATCTTTTGGTCAAATAACTAGCACAGAAACTCAGTCAGTACTCCACGTGGAGTGGAGAGAGCTAACAGTAATTGGCTGCAATGAGGCTGAGTCCATGACTGGAGTCCAAGGTGGCAGAAGTCGAGCCTGCCAAGATCTCCCAGCTACTCAGAGTGTGACAGCATATGTGCCAATGAGGATGTTGGCAGCGCTTGATGGCACTGAACACACTTGAGGCCCATAATCATAGAGAGGCTCCAAGTCACAGATGAGTAAGGTGGAACAAGGGCAAGGGTAGCCTTCAGTTCCTATATGATGCCAGGTTCTTTGATCATGCACAGAGTGCCTGACCATGAGGATACACCACTCCACCATCATCCCAGAGGCCACTAGCAAAACTAATATGTATTGCTCAGCAGCCGGGGATAGCAGGAACTGCAGGCGCTGGAGTCAGAGACAACTGGAGGAACACTACAGGACAGGCAGCGTCAGAGGAGCAGGAAAGCTAACATTTCAGGTTGGGACACTTCTCAGAACATTTTCTGATGTATTCCTCAGCACCTTTCCAACGGTGCATGATACCCACGCATTCACATTGTAGTGGGCTCAGAAAGATGGATGTCAATTAACTTATTAATGCCCTTAAGTGGCACTCTGCTGGTGGCTGGAAATTCAACATCTGTTCATTCCAACCTCTGACTTAATCAGGGGAGGTTTTGTTGCACATGGTGTGATGTAAGGTATATGATATATATTTTAATATCTTTTATTTTAGAGATTGGATTTTTAAATACTAGCATGTGAGTTGTCAATATCTACGAAAAAAATTTAGTCATTATGTGTAAGTATTTCTATAGTCATGGTCATTTATTATTTTTTAAAAATGAGAGACTTCCTGGATTTTGTTTTCACTGGGTGACTTTTACAATCAAACAGAGTGAACAGTTATGCATTATGTATCAGGTAGAAGGTTCTGGAATTTTTCTGGCTTAGGAGAAGCACCCATAGTTTGAAGAAAAACCTTTTGGTTTCAGTTTTACAGATGTCGTGGCTGAAGCTGGATATGTGAGACAGTTGCTTCCAAAGAGTAGAATAGTTTAGAACTGTTAAGAAACAGGTTACCTCAGTGTAAGGGATAATGGGAACTGCAGATGCTGGAGATTCCAAGATAATAAAATGTGAGGCTGGACGAACACAGCAGGCCAAGCAGCATCTCAGGAGCACAAAAGCTGACGTTTCGGGCCTAGACCCTTCATCAGAGAGGGGGATGCATCCCAAAACCAGTCCAACCTGTCTCCGCCTCCCTAACCGGTTCTTCCTCTCACCCATCCCTTCCTCCCACCCCAAGCCGCACCCCCCGCTACCTACTAACCTCATCCCACCTCCTTGACCTGTCCGTCTTCCCTGGACTGACCTATCCCCTCCCTACCTCCCCACCTACACTCTCTCCAACTATCTTCTTTACTCTCCATCTTCGGTCCGCCTCCCCCTCTCTCCCTATTTATTCCAGTTCCCTCCCCCCATCCCCCTCTCTGATGAAGGGTCTAGGCCCGAAACGTCAGCTTTTGTGCTCCTGAGATGCTGCTTGGCCTGCTGTGTTCGTCCAGCCTCACATTTTATTACCTCAGTGTAAGGAATCAGTTTGAAAGTTCCAGATAAGAGCGTTTGGTTAAAACCCTTAACGGGTTATTTAAAGCTGAGAAAGACTAAGCTCAGTTGTATGAAAACTCAAGGAAAAGGCTGTCTGATTCTCCAGTCTGGGAATTGATATCACAGTTAGGTTAAGTCCTGTAGAGGTGACAGACAGGTAACTCTCTCTGGTTATGCTGATGTAAAGGAGTGCTTTTGAGATTAGTGGGATTTTATTTTATAGTATGTTTCAAAATCCTTGTGTTTATGAAAATAGTTTGTTTTATTCTATTTTATCTTCAATTCTTTTGCATCTTAAACTTTCACTTTATTGTTAAAATCAACTCGACAGCATTGTGTGTTTTGTGTTTCCAAAAAAGATATTCATTAAAACCAACACAACAAAATTATGACTAATTTATTTCAGTCTGGGATCTGACTTGTCTGTTAATAACCAAGCTGGGCTATCATAACACTATGAGAACAACAGGGGAATCTCCAGCAATTGCATATGCCCAACAACCATGGTTCCTGCCAAGATGGATGATGATAAAATCTAATCCGTGTCTGGTGTGTTATGTACGGTTCTGCGAGTTGTGTGTTATGAAGGTTATATTGGTCTTAGAAAGGAATGTCACACAGATTAAGTAAAAATGTTATAATACCTCCAACGATTCGATTACTATGAAAAATTGCATAACCTAGGTATTTATTGTCTGAAATATAGCAAGTGATTTGAATGAGGCTTTTAGGAAAGTAACTGATGGTGTACACAGAGAGAAACATTTTATACTGGTCAGTGAGCACATTGCAGACTGACATCACCTTAGTTTTGGAGACAATGAATAATGAACATTTGAGTTAACCAAGGTACTCTATATTTTTTATCTCATTAGGCCTAACAATGATCTTGAAACATATTTCACAGGCACATGTTGAACATTCGCTGGGAAGGTAAAGACTTCTCTTTTAATGAGGATGGCTATTTGGTGAGACCTTCGATGGCTGTGGTCACACTGAACAGAAGCAGATTTTGGGAAATGGTGAGTATTAGATGAAAATCTTTAAGATAGAGACCTGGTCAAGAGGGCTTTCAATTATTCTCCAACAATGTCTTCATTGTACATATGATTCATACTGGTTAGTCTGCAGTGTGTCTTTTGTGGTAATATTCATAAACATTAAAGTCCAAACTTGTGGAATATTTGTTTCTGTAAAAGATTAACAACTTCAGATTTAAATGTTAAAAGTGTGCATGAATGAAGCCCGTATTATATTTTTCTTTAAATCAGCATGTGGTTCCTGAGATCTGTCCGTGGCAGAGAGGTGATTGGCTATGCAGTTGGGCATGGGTGTGGGGAGGTGAGCATGAGCTGATACGGAGGAGGTACTAAGAATGGATGGGGCGTAGAGGCAAACAGTATTCAAAAACAATTGTGATGAAGTTCCAGAACTGGGATGGACTTTCTAACAGCCCTCCTCAGAATTCACCTGCCCCAACAACTGCCAAAAATCTGCTTCTGGGTTCGGTAGACTCAATTTAATTCTATCCCTGCTCCCTGGAGTGAAAATTGTGGTAACAGTTCCTTTCAAACTAAGGCAGGCCTAAGTGAGGAAATTTTAATCTTGAAGAGGAGTCTGAATGAAGAAGAGTCATATCAAACTTTAGAGTCAGAGAGGTGTACTGCATGGAACTGGACCCTTCAGTCTAACTCGTCCAGACCAATCACATATCCTAAATTAATCTAGTTCAATTTGCCAGCATTTGGCCCATATTGCTTTAAACCCTTCCTATTCAAATGCCTGTCCAGACTCCTTTTAAATGTTGTAATTGTACCCACCTCTATTACCTCCTCTGGAACTCACTCCATACATGCACCACCCTCTACGTGAATAAGTTGCCCCTTAGCTCCCTTTTAAATCTTTCCCTTCCCACATTAAACCTGTGCCCTCTAGTTTTTGACTCCCCCACCCTAGGGAAAAACCTTGTCTATTTTATGGACCAGACCAGGTCCCCTCAAAATATTTTAAGACAGCTAACTTTTTCGCATTTTAAAAAGGTACATGTGAAGTGGGTGCTCCAGATGAGATGCAACTTGTCAAGTGAGTCAATGTTAAGCAAAACACAATTTAAACACTATAGTTAAAACACAAATAAAAGAAAGGGGAATTTAGAATAACTTAACTATTGGAAAATTTAACTGAACAAAGATACAGTACCTATTACTAATTAACTGTTCCAATATAGTGACATCGCAAAAACACAACCCTTGGCAAAAAAGTTAAATTCAAACACAGATTCTTATGTGCACTTTCCTAATCCAGAAGGGAACAACATCAAGAGAGATTTCAGAGAAAGTCAGTTAGGACCCAAACAGCTTCTCACTGCTACAGCTAAAGAGAAAACAAGAAAGCCTGATCTGGGAGAACTGGCCACTCTCGTTTCATTGTTACGACTGCTTTAAAACCAAACAGTCTAAAAGGCATCTTAACCTACTGACTTAGGCTGGCTCCCATAGCCACTTTTTCACCTCTGCCTTTACAACCTTTCCTCAAGAAAATCCAGGACAGAATAACATTTTTAAAAGGTGCTGGCATTGTCACACCTCCTTCCTTTAAAAAAAAGGACCATTAATAAAATAAAATGACTTCATTTTAAAACCCTTAGTCTTACTGTTGGTACACTATAAAGTATAAATTACATTGATGTTAAGCATACAAAACATTAACCACTACATTCTATGTTAGTCATTCACTCCTGTCACCGAACGCCTCAACTTTTCTTTATTCAAGTTTCAACAACACATCAGCAATTATTTTTTCTCATCTTGCCACATGTATAAATTTCAAATTGAATGGATGCAAATAATAAGCTCCATCTAAACAGTCTGGGAATTTTATCCATAATTTTTTTCAAAAACATTAATAATCAATATATACAATTGTCTCAGACACATTACTGGCAATATAAATATTGAAATGTTGTAACGCCAACACCAAGATCAAGGTCTCCTTTTCAATCGTGGAGTATTTCTGTTGATGAACATTCAATTTTCAGGAAAAATACCTGTTAAGTCTTTTTATCTTCTTGTCATCTGCTTTAAAGAGTACTGCACCAACACCAACATCATTCGCATTGATAGCCACCTTGAATGGCTTTGCATAATTGGGTGTGGCAAATACTGGGGCAATGACTAACACAGCTTTCAGGCTGTCAAGGACTTTCTGATAGTCTGCCATCCACTGAAATTTTCTTCACTTCTTCAATAAGTCAATGAGTGGAGCAACCTCACTGCTAGAATTTGGTACAGACTTTTAATGAAATGCTCCAAAGGCTAGAAATTATAGTACTGCTCTCTTTAAGAGTAAAGGAGACTCTCAATAGTCTTTGTTTTCATATTCCATGGGGCCATCTGTCTACATCTGATAACATGGCTCAAGAATGTGACTTGGGCTCTTGCAAATTCACTCTTAGCCAGGTTTATCACCAATTTTGCTTTCCGAAGTGGATCAAATAATCCCAAAAAATGCTGTAAATATTCCTTGTGTGTGTGACTAAAAATCACCAGGTCGAAGTACACCACTCAATGGGGTATTCAGAGGTGATTTTATTGGTTAGTCTTTAACATGTGGCTGGTGCATTTTCCAAACCAAAAATGGCATGACTTTAAATTGGTATAATCCGTTCAGCGTTACAAAAGCCGAAATTTTCTTCGCTCTTTTGGATAAACGTACCTGCCAATATCCTCTGAGAAAGTCCAACTTAGAAATGCAAACTTCTTGACCCACCTTTTCAATAAAGCCTTCCAAACATGGGAATAGGGTATGAATCAGACATTGTAACTGCATTGACTTTTCAGTTGTCCATACAAACATTGGGTACTATCTGGTTTTGGCACCATTAAATGGGTGAGCTCCAGTCACTGCAACTCACTTTGAACGTGTGCTCAGAGACAACATAATCAATTTCCTTTTGAATCTGTGCCAATGTGAGGGTTAAGCCTATAAGGATGTTGCTTAATTGGAACAGCATTTCCTATATCTACATCATACATAACTAAATTAGTAATTCCCAGTTTATTCCCACATTTCCTCATGCAATAGTAATAACTCTTTCAGGTCATTTCAATTTTCCTGGGGAAATAACTCTAAATTATCCCAATTTTTGGGAACTTCCTCATTGTCCAATTTAATGTGAGGAATGTCCAATTCAGAATCCTCTGAACTGGGTTCTTCAGTCTGTTGTAACCAGTAATACATTCCCCTTTTGCTTTCCTTCCCTATCAAGATACCTTTTGAACATATTCACATGACACACATTTCTTTCTATCAGGAATCCTTATCAAATAATTCACCTCACTCAATCTCCTTTTGATTTGATAAGGTCCACTAAACGTTGTTTTTAAAGGTGCACCTATCACTGGAATTAAAACTGATACCCACTTCCATTAGCAAAATTGCAAATTTTTGATTTCTTGTCTGTTCCTGTCTCGTCATATGCTGTGCTACTTTTAAATGCTGTCTAGCCAACTCCCCTGCGCTATTTAACCATTCCCCAAAATTTGATTCATTGATCCAAATATTTTGTCTCTGAACTCTAACTCACCAATTTCTCCTTAATTAATTTCAGTGGTCCTCTCACCTCATGCCCACTAATTCAAATGGACTGCATTTGGTGGATACATTTGGCACAACCCTAATTGCAAAACATACAAATGGAATTCCTTTATCCCAACTGTCTGGATAGTCTTGGCTACAAACCCTCAACATGGTCTCTTAGGTTTTATGGCACCATTCTAACACTCCCTACGTTCTGGATGGTATGTAACGGATTTGAATTGTTTTACTCCTAAGCTATCCATAATTTCCCCGAATAATTTCAATGTAAAATTTGACCCTTGATCTTATCGTATCTCTGAGTTGTCTACAGGTAGCGAAAAATTTGATTAACTCTTCCACATTCCTTTTAGCTGTGATATTGTGTAATGGAAATTAGTGGACACATCCAGTGTTAACAAATACTAATTCCCACCTTTTGTTTTAGGTAGCGGTCCTATGCAATCAATTAAGATCCTTGTAAAAGGTTCCTCAAATGCAGGAATGGGTGTTAAAGGTGCTGGTTTTATCACTGCCTGGAGTTTCCTAATTATCTGACACGTATGACATGTCTGGCAAAATTCAACTACATCCTTATGTAGCACAGGCCAGCGAAAATGTTTTTGTATTTCAGCTTGAGTTTCTTAACCCAAACTAGTAATTTATGTGCTAGCTGCAATACCTCCTTTCTATAACCCACTGGTAATAGAACTTGATTAATTTCCTAAAGAAGGGTTATACCTGAAACATTGACTGCTCCTTTCCTCCAGATGCTGCCTGGCCTGCTGTGTTCTTCCACCCTCCCATTTGTCTACCTTGATGAACTTCTGCCCATTTCTCATCCACCTGAATATGTGATGGTCTCCATTTCCTCATCAAGACATCAATTTAGATAGTAATATCTGGGAATACACTCAGATTCTTCTTCTGTGTATGTTTTTTCATACAATTGCTTCAGTTTTTTTTATCGTTGTAATTCAGTTAATTTCTTTGAACTAAAAATATCCTCCTGTTCTTATTTTGTCTCAAGCATTTGATCAAACATGGTTTCTGATCATTCAACCTCCATACCTTTATTCTTTGATTTCTCCTCCTGCTTCTACTGGTGGGCTTGTGACCTCAATATCATACAGTCAGGAACAAACCCAGCATATACTTCCTGTAATACTTCAGTGGCCTGATTTTCTACTGCTTTTCAACCACAAGAGGCAGTACTTCTGTGATCCATTACCAAGATCTGGCATTTCCTTCTGAACCAACCCCTGATGAGATTGTACATTCTGGTGCAGCTCTTTAGCTTCCACTGATTTCCTTTACCACTGTAACAAAATTCACTGACTTATCCTGTTTTCCTACGTCCGTCTTCCCAATGCTTTATCTAAACCACCACCAATGACTTCATGTGGCCTACTTTATTACAGTGAAAACACCTGAGGTTTTGTTTTCTTTCTTTCCCCTTCAGGGGCTTCCTTTTTCCCCTGTGGTAAACTACCTTCAATGAGATCTACTTTTCCATTACCATTGAGGATTTCTCGTTTCCCTAATTACTACCCCTCATGGATTGAAATTGATGTTGGAAGCCAAACTTTGATGAACCAATTCATAATCATTAGCCATTTCAGCTGCCAACCTTGCAGTTTTAACGTTTTGCTCTTCCACGTGAGATCTCACTACTTCAGGAAGTGAATTTTTGAACTCCAAAATAATAATCTTTCGTAGAGTATCATATATTTGATCTATTTTTATTGCTCTGATCCACCTATAAAGATTACTTTGATCCTTTCAAAGGAAATATACGTTAGACCAGGCTCTCCTTGGATTCCCGAAATGTTGTCTGTGGGCTTTTGACACTAACTCATATACACTTAAAATGGCTTTCTTCACCTGCTCATACTCCTTTGATGCTGATACAAATATCTCACTTGCTCTACCTACAAATTTTGTTTGGATCAACAAAACCCACCTGGTCACCAGCCACTTCATTTGTTTAGCCACTTTCCCAAAAAAGTCAATGCTTGGACATATTTAAACAGATCCTAACGAGCCCTTTGGCTATAATGGATTTTTAGACTAGATTCCCTACAGTGTGGAAACAATCCCTTCGGCCCAACAAGACCATACCGCCCCTTGCAGCATCCCACCCTGACCCATCCCCCAAAACCCACACACCCCTGAGCACTAAGGGCAATTTAGCATGGCCAATCCAACTAGCCTGCACATCTTTGGACTGTGGGAGGAAACCGGAGCACCTGGAAGAAACCCACGCAGACACGGGGAGAATGTGCAAACGCCACACAGACAGTTACCCAAGGCTGGAATCGAACCTGGGTCCCTGGTGCTGTGAGGCTGCAGTGCTAACCACTGAGCCACTGAGCCAATTTGCTCGTCCTCACTGCCTTCCTCACTAAGCCTTCCTTCTACCTTTACCTCCAGCCTTTTAAGTCGTCTTTCCCGTCAAAATGCCAACTTCTGAAGTTCAAATTCTCTCTTTCTGCTTTTCTTCTCTTCCTCGCTTTCTTCTGAGAGGGTCTTCCTCTCCTTTTCATTCTGCCAGGGCTAGTTTTTCCTTTTAATCATAATTCAGATTGCTTCAGTTCCTTTTCATGTTCAAGCTCTTTCTTCTGCAGTTGAATTCCAGTCATTTCCAAAGATTCTGACGGCATTTCCAGCAATTTTTAAATGTCAAACTATTGCTGTAATTACCTTCCCTTTTCTTACGGAACAAAGACAATCCCAATTCCAGCTTGCCTGCCAATTCCAACAGCTTTGCTTTGCTCACTTTTTGTAAAACTCCTGAAGTCAGAAAACTCTTCATGACTGAAAGAGCCATTTCTGCACAAGGCATGCCCTGTTTAAACTAACCAGGTTCAATACCCGAAACAAAAGACACTAACACCTACCACTTAATAAAATGTGAGGCTGGATGAACACAGCAGGCCAAGCAGCATCTCAGGAGCACAAAAGCTGACGTTTTGGGCCTAGACCCTTCATCAGAGAGGTCTCTGATGAAGGGTCTAGGCCCGAAACGTCAGCTTTTGTGCTCCTGAGATGCTGCTTGGCCTGCTGTGTTCATCCAGCCTCACATTTTATTATCTTGGAATTCTCCAGCATCTGCAGTTCCCATTATCTCTAACACCTACCACTTGCTGACTTTGACTCCAACAACCCTAAACCCAAATTGGAATTATAGAACTATATCCTAACAAGGATTTGTTATGGGCTAGACACCACAAAAATATTTTAAGAAGGTAGTCTAGACCCTAACATTTTCTTATTTTAAAAAGGTAGATGTGAAGCGTGTGCCCCAGACATGATGCAACAGGTCAAACCACTTGATGTTAAGCAAAGCACAATTTTTTAAACATTTTAATAAAAAAAAAGAGAAAGAGGAATTTAGAAAAACATAGCTATTGAAAAATTTAACCAAACAATAGATACAGTACCTATTACTAATTAACTGTTCTAATACAGTAATATGCCATAAACACAACCCTTGACAAAAAAGGTAAATTCAAACAGATTCTTACATGCAGTTTCCCAATCCAGGAGGATACAACGTCAACAGAGACTACAGAGAAAGTCACCGTTAGGAATCACTGATTGAAGCTTGCAGCCCCCCAGGGACTCAAACAGCTTCTCACTGTTGCACCTAAAGAGAAAACTAGAAAGCCTGATCTTGGAGAACGTGCCACTCTTCTTCCATTGTTACAACTGCTTGTAAAAAAACAAATTGACTTAGGCCGGTACCTGTGGCCACTTGTGCACCTGTACCTTCACAACCTCTCTTGAACAAAACCCCAGGACAGCATTGTCTCTATTCACCCTGTCCCTGCCCTCATGATTTTATAAAGCTCTATAAGGTCACCCTCAGCCGCTGACACGCCAGGGTAAATAGCCACAGCCTATTCAGCCTCTCCCTACTTTTCAAACTCTTGTTCAGCAATGCTCTCCAGGATCTTACCATTAGGTGTATAAGCCCTGCCCTGAATTGCGTTTCCAAAATGTAACACCTCACATTTACCCAGAATAAAGTGGCAGCACAGTGGCTCAGTGGTTGGCACTGCAGCCTCACAGCGCCAGGGACCCAGGTTCGATTCCAGCCTTGCACATTCTCCCCGTGTCTGCGTGGGTTTTCTCCAGGTGCTCCGGCCGCACTAAATTGCCCAGGGTGTTCAGGGGTGTGTGGGTTATAGGGGGATGCTCCAAGAGGCGGTGTGGACTTGCTGGGCCGAAGGGCCTGTTTCCACACTGTAGGGAATCTAATCTAATCAAAAAAAGTCCATCTGCCACTCCTCAACCCATCTGATCAAGGTCCCATCCTACTCTGAGGCAATCTTCATCACTATCCACTACACTAATTTTGGTGTCATCTACAAATTTGCTAACCATACCTCCTTTATTCAAATCCAAATCATTTATATAAAATCATGAAAATCAGTGGACCCAGCACCAATCCTTGCAGCACACTATTGGTCACAGGTCTCCGGTCCAAAGAGCAATTCTCCGTGCCATCCTCGGGCTCCCATCTTCGAGCCAATTTTGTATCCAAATGGCTAGCTCTCTGCATTCTATGTGAACTAACCTTGTTAACCATCTACTAAACAAAACCTTGTTGAATGCTTACTGAAGCCTGTATAGATAATGTCCACCACTCTTTGTCACTTCTTTAAAAACACACAATCCAGTCAGTGAGACACGATTTTGTACGCATAAAATCATGTTGACTATCGGTCTCTGCCTTTCCAAATGCATATAAATTTTGTCCCTCGGAATCCCTTCCAACAACTTGCTCACTACTGATGGCAGGCTCACTGGTTTATAGGTCCCTGGCTTCCCCTTACCAACTTTCTTAAAAAGTGGCACCATGTTAGCCAACCTCCAGTCTTCTGGCATCTCACCCATGGCTAATCAATGATACAAATATCTCAGCAAGAAGCCCAGCAATTACATCCCTAGCTTACCCCATTGTTTTAGAGTACTCCTGATTCACTCCTGGAGATTTATCCACTGTTATACCTTCGAAGACTTGAAATGTTAACTCTCATTCCCTCTCCAAGGATGCTGCCAGACTCAATGATTTTCTCTAGCATTCTGTGTTTGTTTCAGATTACTAGAATCTGCAATATTTTGCCTTTAAATGGAAACTTTAATGTCCGTGCAAGAGCACGTCTCACCCTTGCTGGGATTCAACCAGTCACCACATGAAGAAACCTAAAAAATATCACGTTGTAGTCGTTCAGTGCCTGAGTAAGGGATTTGACATTAGGCTAAGGCTGACCGAGACATCTCCTGCTTTTCATTGACCTCTCGACTCTTAGCTAGTGACTCCCAGCCCACTCTCACTCGCATAGAGTAAGGACTCCCAATCCTAGGCCTCTGGTGGGTGCAATACTGCCAACAACCATGTGGCTCCAACAGAGAATGGGGAAGGGGGATGTGATGAAGACTGGGATTCCTTCCCAGGAAGGATCAGTGTAAGCCAGTTAAGTGTTTAATGAGCCTTCCCAAATTGAATAACGGTCGCAGGATAAGACCCCTTAAATAGACATTAAATGCCCACTAAGGACTTCAATTAATGTTTAGGTGTGAGGCTGTTCTTGATCCTTCTGGCCTTGGACTTGATCAAGCAGGAGGTAGGAAGGAAGCAGAGTTATTGTCCCACACTCTCACATCTGATGAAATGCTTGCATTAAATTGTATTGTGTGAGCTCTTCTTGACAATGTTCTGAGAATTCAACGTCAGAGACATTCCTATGATTTTCACTCTCCAATTTGCTTCTCTGCCCACTGTCATTCTCAATCTCCAGATTTTGTCCCGCTTATCATTCTTGCTCCCTGTCTTTACCATATAATCACTACTAAGTCCAAGTCCAATTTTTCCCACTAGTATCATCAAGAACCAGTGACAGTGACTCCACTTATGATTCTGTATACCAAATTACTTCTCTTCCCAAGAAGATTCTCATTCCCCAGTGTAAACATCTCTCCATTATTTTTCTCATTCCCAGTGTACTTCATTCCTCAAGATCATTCTCAATTGCCAGTGCCATGTCACCATATTTATATTTTGATCTCTTTTAATTTCATTCTCCATCAGACTTCCCTCCCCATTAAAATTCTCATTCTCTAGCATAATTCAGTCACCAAATCCTTCACATTCAATAGTGTATGTGTTGGAATGCTTTCCCATAGAAATTCAACTTAAAATTACAACAAATGACAGATTGCATGTAAGCATACAGTTGTAACCGTTCAGAATTTAGGTCTCTGAGACACCTTACAGTTTCATAAAATTGCAGTAGTCACTGTATAAATAGTTTTTCTTTTATCACTACACTCCAGAAATATCAATAAATCAGTAAAGCTAATGTAAATGCAAGTACAATAACATCAGGATAACAATGGATAGACTAAAATTCATTAAACTGTTTTCTATTTTTATTTTAACTTGGCTATGTTGCCCTCTGCACTTAGAATACTGTAAGCCATTTTGCATCCCATATCTAAGGAAGAAAGGGCCAGTGTTGGAGGGGTGTAAAGAAAGTTTACAAGAATGATACCAGGGACGAAGTGCTTGTCATATCATGATCAGTTGAGGACCCTGTCTGTATTCAACTGAGTTTAGAATGACAAGGGATTATCTGATTGAAACTTACAGAATACGAAGAGGTCAGGATAGAGTGGAAATGGAGCAGATATTTCCACTAGTAGGAGAGATTAGGACCTGAGGGGCAAAGCCTCATAGTGAAGGGACAACCCTTCATAACTGAGAGGAGGAGGAATTTCTTCAGCCAGAGGGTGTTTAATCTGTGAAACTCATTGCTGCAGCAGGCTGTGAGGCCAAGTCATTGAGTGTGTTTAAGACAGAGATAGATAGGTTCTTGATTAATAAGGGAGCGAGGGAGAATGCAAGAGAATGGGGTTGTGAAACATATCAGCTATCATCAAATAGTGGAGCAGACTCAAGGAGCCAAATGGACTAATTCTGCTCCTATATTTTACGGTCTTACAGCCTTAATCCAAGTTCCATTTCCGAATAGTGACTAGACAGATATATTCCATTCCATAACATATGAACTGAATAATTTACATACATTCCATCACCATCTATGTCTGTGCAGATACAAATGCCTTAAACCCTCGGTCTCAGAAAGGTTTTAATTCATCCTCAGGTGTTCTCACAGGCTACTTGGATCATGTGAAGTTACTTAAGCCAATGCAGTGACGATCTCTCTGTCCAATCTGCCAGGAATTATCTGTACAATCATCTTAGCTGGTTCAATCATTGTTCATCTGTAATTCTTGAATCCACAGTAAGCTGTAACCATCAGCATAATTAACTGCCACAGCAACACCACATCTGCTGGATGTAATTTCTGACCACCACATTTGTAGCCATCAGATCCTTCCAAACAATGACATGTTCCCATGTCCAATATCAATTGAAGTTGTATGAATATTAAGTTTCAGCTATGTGCTAGTTAATGTTCATGACAGTCAATTGATTCAAACACTGAATCTGTTGATACCTTGTATGCAGCTTCTGCATCTTCTTCCTTGAATTAGCAACACCATTAGGATTAAATTAGGGTAGCTGCAAATGCAGATTCTAAGGATGATATTTTAAATTTCTATGATCACATACATAAACATGTATCTGGTGATGAATGACAACAAAACTGCTGCATGAATCAAATTACGTACACGCAAGTACAGTCAACATCCATAATTATAGATTTGTTCAACCAGTGAAATACAACAAGAACAAGCTTGTTCCTTATAACAAATTCAATCAAAATTACCCTGATGGTAATATCAGATATCACTGTCAACCCTTGAACAAAATTGCAGATCAATTTGGGGAAGACCAACTAATAAATACAAAGCATACGTTAGAACTTCCATGGCTCGGAGTAGAACTAAACCTATCTATATTTCCTGCAGTTAAGAATATGGGGAATCTAATTAACATAACTGTTCCATTCTCAGAATTTTTTTGCTCTGTGCTGTTTAATTTCTTTTCTCATTTTCCTTACCCTTTTGTTGCACATCAACTGTCAATCTAAGGTTTTTTAAAAGCATCGCAAACATTTGTAAGTTGTGAAAACCCTGATATTAATTCTGCTGATATTCACCCCATATTCATCTGCACTAGTTCTTTTCTTTCTCACATGTCTTGTGACTTCACCAGGAATCCATAAGACCATTAAAGGTCGTGTTATCTTCATGACCTCCCGAGGGAGTTGAAGATTCATGATCAGACTGTCACCTTGTCCACTTGTGTAATTCTCCCAACCTCAACCTTTTCGAAAGGCTCTGCCTGTCATTTTGAAGTAACAAGTGAGTGAGAAGTGAGAGGCCTTTAACTGCTCCCCCTCCTTATCTAAAATCACCACTTGAACCACCCCCAGCTGCACAAACAGGTGTCTTAGAAAAACTTCCATGAACCAACTACAAGCTAAGAAACTCTACATCAAATTCATTTTGTTACGTAAACAACAGATGCTGCTCTAATTGTAAGAGATCTTTGAGATGCCATACTCACTATAGCCATATAATTGCTATGATATGGTGAGTTACCCACCATGTGCTCCATTTTCATCTTCCATGCATCCCATAAATAAATCCTAGTGAAACAAAAAGGCATACAACTGACAGCAGAATGATAAGGACTCAGCAGAACACATTTAACTTCTTAATTTAATAGTCTTGTTAACATGGTTGTACTGTCCTCTTAGACTCAAAAATTTTCCCCAAAATTATTATTGACAATGTTGGCTTATTCCAAACTATCACAGACCATTAGAATCCACTGAGTGAAATTCAAATGTTTATTACCCTGCTTGTCTCTAGAGATACATTTTTCTTCAACTCCCTGATGTGGTGCATCGCAACTAACAGAAAGCTAGTTTGACTCATTGTGTACTGATTCCACAGATTGACCATGATATTGCATATTCAGATTGTGGAAACAGCCTGTCACACATGCTTCTATCTCAAAATAGTCTCATTCTGCAACTTCATCATTATCTCATTAACAGTTCATTTGCTTGTGCTTGTGATAGACAACCTATAAATCACATTTCCCAGTGTGCTAATCATTCCAACAGGATTTTGAAACTCTTGGGTAAACTTCACCTCACTATTCCCCAGATTCATTCTTTCTCCACTATCAATCCATTCACAAGTGTTAGTATAGCCCCACAAACCCTTCCCATTCCCATATCAATCACTGTCATTCTTATTCTCCCGTGCCAGTACCTCTCTACTATTCTCATTCACTTGCTTACCTCTCTATCCACCTCTCTACCTCAACTATGAAAAGTGAATACAAAGAAATTACAATGGCTGAAAGGTCATATTTAAGGTGACTTCCTCTCTATGCTTAAGCTGAGAGAAAAATGTAAATAAATCTCTCCTCACACCTACAGGTTGGAAGGTGGGAAAATGGCTTGATAAGAATGAAGTATCCAGTGTGGCCAAGATATGGAAAATTTCAGCAGCCTGTAACTGACAGTGCCCATTTAACTGTCGCCACATTGGAGGAGAGGCCATTTGTGATTGTGGAGGAAGCAGATCCTGAAAATGGAGCTTGTGTACGGAATACTGTACCTTGCAGGAAGCAAGCAAACCTGAGTGAAAGGTAACAACCTCCATTTTGTGATGTAGCTAATAAACTGGTGTATCACCTGCAGGAGGCACTGGTTCACAATCACGTGGAATTAAAAGTCTAATGATGACCATGAAACTCTTGTCAATGTTTGGAAAAACCCATCCAGTTCATTAATGTTCTTTAGGGAAGGAAACTGCCGTCCTTACCTGGTCTGGCCTAGATGTACAATATGAGCCAGTTGTCTCAACAACTAGAGGAGAAAAGGACTGAAACCAGATGCACCACTTAACATTTACAAGCCACAACTTCACATAGACATTCTCACAGAATAATTTCTTACACATAACATTCTAGACAATACCATCATCATCCAGTGGGAAAAGACATACCCAGCAGTGATGGCATCACCGTGGTATACAGGCAGAAAGGCACTACACTAGGAGTTCTCAACATTGATTCTGGGCTCATGAAGAGTTAAGGTGTCAGATCAGACACGGGAAAGGAAGCCTGTTGCTGGTTACCACGTACCACCCATCTACATTCCACCCCTACCCAATCAGCTTAGAAATCAATGGTCCTCCATGTTGAACAATACTTGGAGGAAGCAGAGGGTCATAAGACTTTCTCAGCAACATCACTACTGATTGAACTGGGTACGTCCTAATGGGCACAGCTGCTAGACTGAGTCTGCAGCAGGTGTTGAGGGAGCCAAGAGGGAAACACAGTTGACCTTATCCTCAAAAACTTCTTTGTTTGTATCTGTCCATGATGGTATTGGTTAGATTGACCACCATACAGTATGTGTGTCACTTTGAGAATACCCTCCATCATATTGTCTGGCACTATCACCATGCTAAATGGGACAGGCATTGAACAGATTTGGCAACAAGAGGTGCCTTTAGCTATCAGCAGCATCAGAACTACTCTCTAACACAATCTTCAACCTTCCCACTCTACCATTACCATCAAACTAGGGGATCAGGGCTGGTTCAAAGAAGAGTGCAGAAGGGAGCAGTCATACCAAAAAATAAGATGCCAGACTGATGAATCTACATAACAGGAGTATTTCCATGGAAAAATGTGTAAGCCATATGTGATAGGTAGAGCTAAATGGTTCTATAACCAATGTATCAGATCTGTCCTTCCACATCCAGTCTCAAATGGTGATGGACAATTAACAACTCACTGGAGGAGGAGACAAATATTCCCATCCCCAATGATGGGAGAGCCCAGCATATCGGTGAAAAAGTCAAGACTGAAGCACTCACAACAATCTTCAGCCTGAAATGCTGAATGGATGATCTATCTTGGACAGTTCCAGAGGCCCCTACCATCACAGATGACACGGTCTTCAGCCAGTTTGATTCACTCTGTATGAAATCAGCAACAGTACTGAAAATTGTGCTTTGAAACTTGCTGCACCCTGAGCCAGCTGTTTCAGTTTTGCTGCAATACTGGCATCTACCCAACAATGTGGCATCAATGTTCTGTACACAGAAAGCAAGACAAATCCAACCAGATCAATTACACTCCATCAGTCTACTCTTGATCATCAATAAAGTGATGGTAGGCACGGTGGCTCAGTGGTAAGAACTGCTGCTTCACAGTGCCAGGGAGCCAGGTTTGATTCCACCCTCAGGTGACTGTCTCTGTGGAGTTTGCATATTCTCCTCGTGTCTGTGAGTTTTCTCCGGGTGCTCCGGTTTCCTCCCACAGTCCAAAGTTGTGCAGGCTTGGTGGATTGACCTTGCTAAATTGCCCATTGTGTTCAGGGATGCGTATATTAGATGTGTTATAGGGGGATGGGTCTGGCTGGGATGCTCTGAGGTTCAGTGTGGACTTTTTGGGCTGAAGAGCCTGTTTCCACACTGTAGGGATTCTATGATGGAAGGATTCCTCAACAGTGCTAAGAAGCATTACTTGTTTAGCAATAAACTGCACAGTGATGCCCAGTTTGTGTTATGCCAGGGTCACTGCGCTCCTGGCCCCATTACAGCCTTGCTTCAAACATGGGCAAAGTAGCTGGACTCCAGAGGTCAGGAGAGAGTGACTGCCCTTGAGCAAGTATGGGACCAAGCTGGAGCAGGTGAGACTTGAGCCAAGGCCTTCTGGTCTAGAGATGGGAACTCTACCCTGCACTAGAAGAGCACTTAAAATAGATTGTAACATTTTCCCATGATAAATGTTAAGTTAACTGATCTATAGTTGTCTTTTTTGTCTACTGCCTTTTTGAGACTGGACATTACATCTACAGTTTTCCAATCCTATGGGGCTTTTTCAGAATCTAAGGATTCTAGGAAGACCATCACCAGTGCGTCAACAATCTCATTAGTTATTTCCTTTAAAATCCTAGGAAGAAACCTATAAAGCCCAGAGATCCATTGTTATTTGACTTCATTAGTTTCCAGAGTACTTTCTCTCCAGTGAGAGAATATGTTTCTTTTCTCCCCACCTTTGGGCACTAAATCATTCAGTATTTTTTTGAATGCAATTAGTGTGCTCAACCACGAAAACTTATTCAACTCCTCAGCCATTTCCTAATGCCCCATTATTATTTCCCCAGCCTCATTCTTTCAGGGGCCTATATTCACATTGGCCTTTCTGTTGCCTTTTAAATATTTAAATAAACTCTTACCATCTATTTTAATATTACTTGTTAGTTTATCCTCATTGTCTATTGCAGCCCTCTGTTCATTTTTTGGTCAGCTTTTGTTGATTTATAATTTTCTCCCAAACCTCTGGTTTGCCACTTGGGCACATTGTGTTGTTTCTTTCAATTTGCTACAATCCTTAATTTCCCTAGTTAACCATGATTGGTTTATTTCCTTCTTACAGTCCTTCTTCCTCATTGGAATAAACTGTCTTAAAAGTGAGTCATAAACTGTCTTCTTAAACATCTGCCATAGTTCCTAAACTACTTTTCTGCTAAACTCCTTTCCCAGTCCACTCGAGCCAACACTGGCTTCATCGCTATGTAATCACCCCTATTCAAGTTTAGCACAATCTCAAACTGAATGCTAAATTCAACTATGTTATGGTCATTGATCCCTCAGGAGAATTTTACACTGATCATGTGTGATACCCATCTCATTGCACATTACCAGATGTCAAATAGCCTGATCCCAAGTTTAATCCACAATATGTGGAATATCCTCAGAAACTGTCCCAAATGTGATCAACAAATCCATCCTTGTGACAACGTTTGCCAATTGGATTTTCCCAATGTACATGAAGGTACATGTTTACTCATGATTAATGTGCTGCCTTTTATACATGCCCTTAATATCTCCTTATATATTTTCTGTCCTAAAGAACACCTACATTTAAGGGCCTATAGACTACTCCCACCAGCCTCTTCTTCCTGTTGTTATTTCTTACTACCCATATGGATTTTAATCATCTGATCTAGACCATTTCTGTCACACCCTATCAATGCAGCCCACCTCCTCCCAATCCTTCTATTCCTGCCTATTGTTTTGAAAAAAAAAATCACAGACCATTGATAATTACGTTTCTGGCTTTGATCTCCTATTAACCGTATGTTAATGTCTCCTTAATGACTATAAGATCATACTGATCAAGTTCAATTTGTGCTGTTAATTCATTTAGAGTGTTCCAAATGCTAAACGCATTTAAGTAAACAGCTGTTAATTTATGCCTATTTACCATCTTTTTCCCTTTGGCCCCATTAGCTGTTTTTCTTTGTGCTTGTAAACTTTGTGTCTTCCTGTTACACTCTTGGTATTATTAAAATATTCCCAGCATGATTTAGGCAAAGTGCTGCCTTGCCTCTATGCCAGCATTGATGTCACTGCCCCATGAACTAAAATAACGTGGTGTGGAGCTGGATGAACACAGCAGGCCAAGCAGCATCAGAAGAGCAGGAAAGTTTGACGTTTCGGGTCGGGACCCTTCTTCAGAAACTTTCCTGCTCCTCTGATGCTGCTTGGCCTGCTGTGTTCATCCAGCTTCACACCGTGTTATCTCAGATTCTCCGGCATCGGCAGTTCCTACTACCCCATGAACTGAAACCCATTTCTCCCAAACCAATCTTTAAATCATGGATTTAACTCCTTGTCTTTATCTATCCAATGCCCATGGCTCAGGGAGTGATATTGACATTATTGACATTGGAAATTCTGTGTTTTAGTTTAAATCCCAATAATTGTTCAAAACCTTTTCAGAGGAACCCACTTTCCAGTGCTATCAATGTCATTGGTACCAATGTAGATGATGACAACCAGATCACTTCCACCCCTCTCCAAGTTCCTCTTCTTTCACAAGATGTTACCAGGTAGCCAAACTAGCCTTTGAGACTCATGTTCACAACTTCAGAGAACAGACTGTCTTCTAATTATACTGTCCCCACATGACTACACACCTATTTCCTTCCCCCATTTGAATGGTGCCCTGTACCAGGGTGCCATGATTAGTTTGCTCATCTTCCCCTCAGTTTTCATTCTTATCCACACAGCTTGCAAGAACCTCCTAAGTGCTGGACAATTGTAGGTACTGAGGCTCCTTGAAAGCAACCCTTTGGCTCCTCATACCTGCCTGACCTGCAGTCACACCCACAAACCAAGTCTGAATGAAGTAAATCAAAGGGCTGTAAAAGCCTCTTGGAGTAAAGAATCCAGGCTTCCAGCTTTGCTGCTTTAATCATTAGTTTCCTACTGAAATCACTTCTAGGTTGTGGAACTTTTGAGGCCAAGCCAACTGCATTCAAACATGAGCAGCCTCTGTCAATTGGATTTAGGTGCAGTGTCCATGTTAATATCACAGGCAGATGTGCCTTGATCAGAGGCCCCATCACCCTCAGTATCTCTTCCTCAAACTGTTCCTCTCTTTCTCTCAGCTCGACAACATTCTATTTTCATTTCGTGACATCCTGGCCTGACACCATCCTGCACTCTCCAACATCTTGCTACAAGCATACAGTGAGGTAAAGATGAGTGAGAACCCAGTGGATTGGGAAGCCTTTACAAACAATGAGAGGATAACAAACAAATAGTAAGAGGGGAGAAGATGTAATATAAGAGAAAACTATCTGGCCATGTAAAAGATTATAAGAGATTTTTACATATCTAAAAAAGGTAAGAGTGGCAAGAGTGTACATTGGATGACAAAAAATGAGTCTGGAGAATAAGTAATGGGGAAGAAAGGACTGGCAGAGGAACTGAACAGATACTTTGATTCAGTTTTCACAACAAAAGACACCAGTAGCATACCAGAACTTCAAGACAGGGTTTTGGGCAGAGGTGAGTGTTGTGGCCATCATTAAGGAGAAGGTGCTGGGGAAGCTGAAAGGTCTGAAAGTGCATAAATCACTGGATCAGATGAACTATACCCCTGAGTCAGAATCGTAGTATCCTTACAGTGCAGACAAATGCCATTTGGCCCCTTGAATCTCCACAGAGCCTCCAGAGAGAATCCCACCCAGACCCATCCCACCCCCAACCATCCCTGTAACCCCACATTTCCCACAGCTGACCCACCTAGCCTGGTCTTCCTTGGACACTAAGGGGCAATTTAACATGACTAATCCACCTAATTTACACATCTTTGGACTGTGGGAAGAAACCTGAGCATGCAGCAGAAACCCACACAGATGTGGGGAGAATATGAAAACTCCACACAGACAGTTACAGAGTCATAGAATGAGAATCTCAGGACCAGCTGCAAGATCCATGTTACTCTGTCCATCATTTTAGGATCCCTAAATCACTCTAATCTCAGTCGCCCAAGGTTAAAATAAAACCCTGGCCCTGTGAGGGAGCAGTGCTAGTCACTGTGCCACCATCCTGCCCTTATATTCTGAAGGAAGTAGCTGAGGAGATTGTACAGGCATTGCTGGTGATCTTCCAGGAATCACTGGATCAGGAGGACTGGAAGATGGCCAATGTAAAAGTCCAGTTTAAGAAGGGAGGGAGGCAGAAGACAGGTATCAATAGGCCACATAGCCTGACCTCAGTTGATGGTGAGACTTTAGAGACCATTGGGTTGAGATTATTTGGAAGTCCATGGTAAAACAGAGCTGAATTAGCACATTCATCAATGGGAGATCAAACTGAACAAATCTGTTAAAAAATTCTTGAGGTAATGGCCAAGTTGGACAAAGAAAAGCCAGTGAACATGATCTATTTGGATTTTCAGAAGGCCTTTGATAAGGTGCTACACAGGAGGTTGCAAATTAAGATAAGAGCACGTGTGATTACAGGCAAGGCACTGGCATGGATAGAGGATTGGCTGACTGGCAGACGCAGGGAGTAGGGATCAAGGAGTCTTTTTTAATTTGGCAGCTGGTGACTAGTGGGGTTCCGAACGGGACTGTTTTGAGACCACAACTTTTCACATTATACATTAGCGATCTGGATGAAGGAACTGAGGGCGTTGTTGCGAAGCTTGGAGATAATATAGAAATAGTTGTAGGTACAGGCAGTGTTGAAGAAAGGGGGGTGCTGCAGAAGGACTTGTTAGGTTAGGAGAGTGTGTAAAGAGTGGTAGATGGAATATAATGTGGGAGTATGGGAGACTATGCACTTTACTGAGGAGAATAGAAGCATAGATTATTTTCTAAATGGTAAAAGGCTTCTAAATGGTAAAGTCTGAAGCATAAAGGGACTTGGAAGTCAAGTTCAGGATTCTCTTAAGGTTAACATGTAGGTCCAGTTGGCAGTCAGGAAGGCAAATGCACTGTTAGTAATCATTGCAAGAAGGTACAAATGCAGAAATGTATTGTTGAGGCCTTACAAGGCTCTGGTTAGACTGCGTGTGGAATATTGTGGGCGGTTTTTAAGGAAGGATTACTGGATTGGAGGGGGTTCGAGGAGGTTTACAAGAATGATTTCAGGAGTGAAGGGCTTGTCATATGAGGAATGGTGGAGGACACTGGGTCTGACTCAATGAATTTAGAAGGATGACAGGGGAATCAGATTGAAACTTTTAGAATATGGAGAGGCCTGGGTAGAGTGGACATGGAGAATATGTTTCCACAAGTAGGAGAGATTAGGACACAAGGGCACAGCCTCCAGAGTGAAGGGAAATCCCTTTTAGAACTAAAATGAGTGGAATTGCTTCAGCCAGAGGGTGGGGACTGTGTGGAAATCATTACCGCAGAGGGTTTTGGGTCCCAATCAGAATATTTAAAACAGAGATGGATAGGTTCTTGACTGGTAAGGGGATCAAAGATTACAGGGACAATGCAGGAGATGGGGTTGGGAAACATATCAACCACGATCAAAAGGTGGAGCAGACTCGACATACCAAATGGCCTAATTCTGCTGCTATGTCTTATGGTCTTATCTCCTTTGTCATTGATACAAAGTCACCAACCATCCCGCTCAAGTCCCTTGCAACACACAATCACATTTGGATTTATCTTGCTTTTTGGAGCAGAACATACCTAGAAATTTTCCAGATTGCCAGTTAGTGCCTGCATTTTAGTTGTATTACAGTACTTGGCTTTGGGTTCAACCAGTTCTGGAGCACAAGACTTCATTACAACAGTTAAAATGTAGTCAGGACCCATGGACTCTGCAGTATCCAGTGTTTTCAGTCATTTGTTTAAATTGTGACAAGGGGAACCTCAGGGCAAAGGTGAGATGCATTAACCATCACCACTTTTAGATAAAGAGTGATGCAAATCTTTTAATCTTGCTTTTACACAGGTTTGTTGGGTTCTGCAATCATTGCAGATGAGAACGTTTCTGAAGTTCCCTCTATTTCTTTGTTGAATGTTCCACTGACAATTACAACAAAATGCAGCAAGATTGCAGGACTGTAATCTGGTTTGTTGGTTATGGGGTTGCTTAGCACTGTCTCTGGCACACTGATTCTATTATTTAATATGCATGTGGCCCTATGTTACAGCTTTACTGGGTGGGACCTCGCTTTTAAGTATGCCTTGCTTTGCTCCTGGCATCATCTATACTCTTCATTGAGCTAGGGTTAATACTCTAGCTTGATGGTAGAGTGAAGGAGAGGGTATGCCATGATGTTACAAGTTGTGGTTCAATACGGTTCTGCTGTGTTGATGGCCCACAGCTGGATGTACAGCTCTAGGAAGCAACATCTGTTTTAGCACCGTAAATGTGTCATACAATATAGTGGATTGTCTTCAGTATGAAGAGAGGATTTCATCTCAAGAACTGTGCAGTGGCCACACTTAACAATACTGTCATGAAGGTCTCTTTGCCCATGTCTGACCTGATATTGTGATACATCTTGGGGTCTGGAATCAATGCTAAGGAATCCCTGTGCCATTCCCTCCCAACCACATGCGATTGTACTACCACCACTGACAAGTTTGTTTGCACAGTGGGAAAGGACATATCCAGGAATGATGATGGAGGAATCAAGAAGTTGTTTTTTTCAAAGTGTGTATTCGTAGGATGCAGGTATTATTCACAAAGCCAACATTTATTACTCATTTCAAATTGGACATCAGTGTCTTACTGGATTGTTTTATAGGGCAATCAAGAGTCAGCCAATCATGTAGACGTGAATTTGGAGTCACATAAAGGACACCAGGCAAGGAGAGGAGGTTTCCTTTCTTAAACAGGCTGAATGAACCAGATGGGGTTTTACACTAATCCTGTCATTTTTTCCATTATTACTGATAATCATTACTGATAACAACTTAACTTTTTGTTCCAGAATAATTCAGTTAGCTGAATTTAAATTCCCAGGCAGCCATCTAGGGTTTGAGATAATGCCTCTGATCGCAAGCCCACATCTCTGGACTTGTCAGCCTGTAACTTGTTGTGAAACTTGTTAAAAATCCGTGCCAAACCCTGATCTACTGTAATGCATTGTCTTACCCTAAATATATTTCAGCATTGCAGAGACATATACCAAATTGTGTTGTAAAGGATTCTGCATCGACATCCTGAAGAAACTCGCAAAAACTGTCAAATTTTCCTACGACCTTTATCTAGTGACCAATGGTAAACATGGCAAGAAGGTTCGGGGAATCTGGAATGGAATGATTGGTGAGGTATGGAGTTCACGTCCTCTCTGACTGGATCTTTAAACCATCAAAGAGGAACAATTCATTAAGGAACAAGGAAAAATAAACAGCAGTGGATAGGGCCCATAGGTGACACAGGCTGGGGATGCTGAGGGTTGCAGCAGAATGAAAAGTGTGGGGTTGAAGGTCAAGTTGTCATTGGGAGTGCTTAACAAAGATTATTTACAGAGACCACGCACACAACAAGCAACACATGCTCAAAGAGACCAAACTACTCAAGTTATTTATTTATTAAGTAAGTGATAATTACTAAATAACTGCTTTAGGTAAGTGCAGATAAATCAAAACAAGCAAATATGAACCATTCAGGCACATACAGAAACTATCAACACTACATATTGTAGACAAACCACTCTCACAAGATAATTTAAAAAAGTAACAAGAAACAAACACAGAACATCACCCTCAATAAATACAAGACACTCACATTAATTAAAATTCATTCAGGCCCAATAAATGCCACTCATTAAATACGGAAAAATAAACTTTAAAAAAATTCACACTCATTTTGCAGAATTACTCATTTTACATAAATTCAGAGTCGTCGATAGAGGTTGGTATCCAATCACCAAGTCACTCCTTATTTACACATTGTAAGTCCTGGACTCCAGTCCAGCTTCCTCAGAGCCAACTCGCAGAGTGTCAGATTGTCTAACAATCCTCTTATTATCTGTCAGGCAGAGATCCCTGATTGAATAAGATTAACAGCCTAATCAGGGAACTCATATTCTATGAGGTCCACCTACCTGACCTCATTACAACCACTAAATCCACAAACTTAGACAATACAACCTAATCAATAGAGTGCATTCACAATTCACATCACTCAACTCAACTCAAATAAAAGATAAAATACTCACATTCCATCCATACAGACCACTCCACCGGACACATAACCATATAAATTCAGACTACTTGCAGCAATAGGGTTAGGGTTAGACAGTACTCAATCAAAATATGAAATCCTCTTGCACTCTATTAATACAAGCCACCAATGTGAACTGTTCTCAGCAAGAAACGGGACAGAGATAAACCAAGCATCTCCAGGCCAGTCAGCCTAATATCGGTAGTAGAGGAATTGATGCAAGCTAATATCAGGGACAAAACACATTTTTATTTCATTTAATTTAATCAAGGAATACAGCTGTGGATTTGTTAAAAGAAATAATATCTGACTAAGTAGATTAAATATTTCAACAGAGGAGTTTTTGCAGTAGCTGTTGTTTGTATGAACTCTCAGAACGTGTTTTAAAATCTCTCGAAGGATGATAGTTAAGGTGTAAGCCTATGAAAATAAGAGTTCTGGCCGAGAAAAGAACAATCATCCTTGTGAATGAATCTTTAACCAAAAGCCATAATTAGAAAACAATTTCAGACACTGGGATCTGGAATTGTTTACCTGTAAAGATGGAAGCGGATAAAAAAAATTTAAAAAGCAGTTGGATGAATAGTTTAGGTTGAGAAGATTACAGGATGATAGGTAAATTAAAAGAATGTGGGACTAAATGCAATGTTCTTTCAAAGAGCTAACACTGCAATGATAGGTTAGAAGGCTTCCTTCTATCATTAACTCACCTAATCAATACAAAACCCCTTACACTCAGCAAATACAAACTCTTCATATTTACTCCAAGTCTATTCACATTAAACCAGTACAAAACATTTGCTCTAATTAATTGCTGACCATTTTCATCTTTATATATTTACCCAATTTGCTGCGTTATTTCACACTTTAGGTTTTCTACCAGAGAGCAGACATGGCTATCGGATCTCTCACCATCAATGAGGAGCGCTCTGAGATTGTGAGTTTCTCTGTCCCCTTTGTGGAGACTGGAATTAGTGTGATGGTGGCCAGGAGCAACGGAACCGTCTCCCCATCAGCTTTTCTCGGTAAGCAGCATGGTGTTATGAAGGGTTTCAAACTGTGCAACAAATGGGCCAACATTAGGTCACAAGTTGAAAATATCATAATGAGGTCTGCCACAAGGTAAAAGCTTTAATCTGCTCTTTCAACTCATTCACAAGAATTTTGTGAGTGGTTCTCCAGATTGGTTGCCATAACTTTGTTTCACTAAATATCTGGGGCTGTTCAGTGTGATGGTATTAGTGTTGGAATCAAAGATTTGCAATGATGTGAATGATTCAGACTGGTGTTTATGATGACTCTGACTTCTATAATAGAAGCTGCCTTATTGATTAATTCAGGCGTCATAGGTGTTGAAAGGATTGAGGTCAAAGATCGAAGTCATGTCAATAATTGAAAGAATCAGAACAGTAATCATGTTAGATCAATGACTGAGGCCAGTGATTAATAATTAGGCTCAGTAATTGATATCAATATTTGGTATTCGAGCATTGGAGTCATAGTCAAGGACTGGGGCGAGTGATTGGAGCCTAGGAACAATGATTTGAAATAAAGGTCAATGATTGAACACAAGATTAGTGTTGAGGTCAGTGCTCAGAGTCTGGGGTCGGTATTTAGGATCAGGGTTTAGTGATTGGGATAGGTGTCAGTGATTGGTGTCAGAAGTCAGTGATTATCCTTTGAGGTCAAAGTCAGTGATTAAGCCAAGGAACAGTGATGGTGTTAAAGATAAGCCTGACTACCTTTGTAAGATTTATAGAATTAACAATTGGATATATTTGAAGTTGAAGTACTGATAGGAATTTAGAGTTCACAGATGGGAGTGTTCTCTGAGCTAATGCTTTGAGACATTTCGTTTTGCAGATTGAGCTTTGCAGGAGGTGAATGCATGCTGATTGAGTAATTAGAGGGTTCATGACTGCTTGTTGAAGGCACTCAGCTGCCATTTCTCTCTCTGCAGAACCTTACAGCCCTGCAGTGTGGATGATGATGTTTGTGATGTGTCTGACGGTGGTTGCTCTCACAGTCTGTCTATTTGAGTACTTCAGTCCCGTTGGATACAACCGAAACCTCATGAATGGCAAAAGTAAGTTGTCAGTGAGATGTAACCTCTTAATTCAATCATCGTCAACCTGTGTATCAACTCCATTTACACATATTTTGTCAGCCCTTTCACAGAATTATAAAATTAATCCCCAATTGTGCAACCTCTCTTAAAGTTATGCTATTTAGTTCATATTTTCTCCACACTGTGGGCCCATGATACAAGCCTGTAGGTTTATTAATCAACTTGTTCAGGCACACCTCTGGAACAGGTGGGAATTGAATACAGCCTTCCTGACCTAGGAGGTAGGAGCATTACACTATTCCACAAGACCCTTACAAACCTTTTATTCTGGCTCCAAGGCCCCTGGCATACAATATTCACTGAAGTTTCTTAGTGATTTCACTTTCTGAGTGCAGTTATTAGTGCAGCTATCCCATTATTCAGTGGTGCACATGTCTATAGCCTATATTCCTTTTTGAAGATCTGGAACCTAACATAGTTTGTTGGATTAATTGAACTGCCCTGATAGAGAGCTGCTATGTTGCAGTGGGTCAAATGGAATTCTTCTGTGCTGTAACTCATGATTCCCCCAGGTAGCGCCAGTCCCAATAGGAAGATCTGTTGCAGCAACATAAACTGGAGTTGTGTGTCGGCACCATGCAGAAGTCCTGATGTAGTTCACTCTGCGGAAATCTCTGGCAGGATTAAAGTTCTGATCAGCAATTACCCACCATCAGACTCCTCCAAAAACACCCCCAACTCTGGATTAGAGAGAGAGGCTTCAGATAGTTGAGTCACTTGCTTAAATAGTTACCTAGAAAAGGTTTGAGGGACAAAAGCCTCCTCTCTGGCTAACTATGAAGTGCAATCCCCAAATCCGCAGCTGTCTTGAGTCACCACTGCTCACCCCTCTGAAGCCTGGAACATGCAAGGCCGACACACAGAAATCTAAAACATCACACTGCTCCACATGACCTGACAGCAATTCTCCTCTCCAACCTCCCTCAGCACCCTCATCATCTCCCTATAGACTCCCCAGAACCAATGCCGCTTTCTCAAACATGAGCCTTGATCTATTTGGACCCAACATGTCACCCCTTGCCTACCTAGCACTCTAAACCATTCCCAGCCTCCTAACGCAGTATCCCTCTCCAGCATCTACTCCCCAGCACATATTATGCACCTGCTATCCTTCCTGCCTTTTCATCATCTGCTAGCTGTACCCCTGCACCCAACCATCACTTACAAATTTACTTTCTTTCAGCAGCTGTGAAAATGGTTTAAGGATCTTTAAACCATAGAATACTGTAGTTACTACAGAAGAAAGGGTGTGATTTCAGTGCTGATCCATTCCACAGCTGGCTATGTGAATTCTTGGATTTGACTGCATTATTTCATAGGCCCCTGCCCTAGAAGTTTGCTTGGAAAGCTTTTCCAAATTAGCCTGGACAACTTTTAGTCTGGTCAAGTTTGGAATCCTTAGATCAAAAGATTTGAACCTAACATTCATCTCCACATTTACATTTGTAGCTTATGGAATTTAAAAATAATTGTACATTTAGGGTCAATACCAGAGCTTCTTCAAGTGTAATTCTTGCAGCTATTCATGCAGGTAGTGTGTGTACAAATGAAATGATGTTAGATTGGGACACAGACTGTAGTGCAGTAGAGAGTGAGATGGCATTTGGATACTTATGCACACATCCACATAACTTCTCTAATATGACAATCTAACATTCTTTTTTATATAAAAATACATAGTTCCCCTTTACAACCATATATATTTTTCCTTTATTTTATGTCCAAAGAAAATAAACAAATCCACTTTCATAATGAAATACCTTAAGTCTTTTACAGCTTGTTTATATTCCTTAAAAATAATTATTAATTGTATTGGTTATTTGGCATACCATTGTGTTTCTTCTTCTGAGCTTCTCATCGGCAGCATCTTCAATAGTGAAGATACAAAAAGCACTTATTTCTCAGCAACTGTGGGTCTTTTTGTTATCATTCTGACCCTAGCTTTCCTTCTATCAGAAACAAAAACAGATATTGTTGGAAAACTCAGCAGGTCTGGCAACGTCTGTGGAAAGAAATCAGTGGTGCCGTTTTGGTTTGAGTGACCCTTCCTCAGAACTGTTGGTAGCGGCTACCAGGCTGCTCCCAACTCCACTTGCTTTCCTGATAGACCATAAACCTGTCTGTCCTAGCTTTAAATGTGTTCTATATTGGAGCATCAACATGTCTCTGATGTGGCAAATTTCAAAAATTCACAACACTTTGAATAAAGTAATTTCTCCATGCCTCAGTCCTAAATGACTACCTCCCCCTGTGTTTTAGATTTCCTGAACAGTGGAAATAATGTTCAGCATCTACACAATAAACCCCTTCAGAATCCTGTACATTTCAATAAAACAGACTCTCATTCTTCTAAACTTCAGAGTATAGGTTCAACTTACTTAGCATCTTATCATAGGAAAATCCAATTTCCCAGGGACCAATTTAGTGAAGCTTTATTGTGCTGCCTCCAATGCAAGATATCCTATTGTAAATTTAGAAACCAAAATTGCACACAATGCTCCAGATGCAGCCTCACCAAAACCCTGTACAATTTTAGCAACACTCACTTATGTAGGGGCAGCACGGTGGCTCAGTGGTTAGCACTGCAACCTCACAGCACCAGGGACCCAGGTTCGATTCAAGCCTTGGGTGACTGTCTGTGTGGAGTTTGCACATTCCCGGTGTCTGCGTGGGTTTCCTCCGGGTGCTCTGGTTTCTTCCCACAGCCCAAAGATGTGCAGGCTAGGTGGATTGGCCATGCTAAATTGCCCGTAGTGTTCAGGGGTGTGTGTGTGTGTGTGTGTTATACGGGGATGGGTCTGGGTGGGATACTTCAAGGGGCAGTGTGGACTTGTTGGGCCGAAGGGCCTGTTTCCACACTGTAGGGAATCTAATCTAATCTACTCCAATCCCTATTCAATACAGGCCAATATGCAATATGCATTCCTAATTGTTTGTTGTACCCTGCCAAGACTGGGATCAATGAGAATCAGGGAGAAACTCTCCTCTGAATGAAGTCATTCCTGGCATGTAGAGATGGTTGTCATTGTTGGAGGTCAGTCATCTCAGCTCCAGGACATTTCTGCAGTTCTCAGGGTAGTGTCCTCGGCCCAAACATCTTCAATTGCTACAAAGATCTTCCCTCCATCATAATGTCAAAATGAGGATGTTTGCCAATGTTTGCACAATGTTCAGCATCATTTGCAATTCCTCAGATACTGAAGCAGTCCATGTATAAGTCAATAAGACCTGGACAGTGTCCAGGCTCGGGCTGACAAGTGACAAATGATACTCATGCCACACAAACGCCAGGCAATGACCACCTCCAATAAGAGACAATCTAAACTTTTCTCCTTTACATTCATTGGCATTGCCATCACTGCATCCCTCATATCAACATACTAGGGATTACAATTGACCAGAAACTCAACTGAACTTGCATGTAAATACAGTGGCTATAAGAGTAGGTCAAAGCCTAGGAATACTACAGTGCATAATTCACCACCCATCTCCCTAAAGCCTGTTTACCATGTTCAAGACACAAGTCTGAATGTGATGGAATACTTAGCACTTGCCTGAATGGGTGCAGTCTGACAACATTTAAGAAGCTTGACACCACCCAGGACAAAGCAGCCTATTTAATTGTCCCTGTGTCCATTAGTGTCCAACTGACAGTCAGTAGCAGCAGTGTGTACTCTCCACATAATGCACTGCAGATATTCACCAAAGATCATTAGACAGCACCTTCCAAACACACAAACACTCCATCTAGAAGGAAAAGTGCAGCAGATATATAGGAACACCACCACCTGCAAGTTTTCTTCCATGTTACTCACCATCCTGACTTGGAACTATATCTCCATTCCTTCAGTGTCTACGGGTTAAAATCTTGGAATTTCCTTCCCCATGGCATTATGGGTCTACCTATAGCATACGAACTGCAGCGGTTCAAAAAAGGAGCTCACCACCACCTTCTCAGGGCCAACTAGGGATGGGCAATAAATGCTGATCGAGCCAGTGATGTCCACGTATTACATATTGGAACAAACAGTATCACATTGTTCTTCCCTCATCACATATACCAGATTATGGGCATCAAGAATTAACATTATTAGGAAGACTTAAGGGGTCAATTTTTGAGGTTCACCAAATAATCTTTAGTTTTCTACCAAAATGTTCAAAATTATGAAGGTGATTCACAATGATTTTTGTTAAATTATCGTCTGTGGTGAAGGGATAAAGTACAGTATTATGAACACCTTGCCTGATTACATTTGTAAGATTGAGGATGAATGGAGAACTATATTTATGACAGTACTTTTCACTATTCTCTCTGAATATCTGTTCACAGTTACAGGAGGGCCAACATTTACCATTGGGAAATCAGTGTGGCTCCTCTGGGCACTTGTCTTCAACAATTCTGTTCCAATTGAAAATCCCAAAGGAACAACAAGCAAAATCATGGTGTTAATCTGGGCTTTTTTTGCTGTCATCTTCCTGGCGAGTTATACAGCAAACTTGGCAGCATTTATGATTCAAGAGCAGTTCATTGACACTGTCTCAGGTCTCAGTGACAAAAAGGTAAGGCACAATCCAACAACAGAATCTACATCACTGTTGCTGAGTCCAGAACCGATTCCACTGTAACCGAATCTAGAACCCACTTTACTACATCTAAATTGGACATCAGCTGTAAATTCAGGACACATGTCTACTGACACTGAAACAATTCTTCTGCCAGTCAGTCATCAAAATCATTGCCTTCTCTCCCCTCATCTACTTTCTCATTATTCTCTGTTTTTGCCACTTTTTCATGTCCCTTCCTCCCCAATCAATAATTCTCCATTACCTCCCAGAAAGTTGATTAAAGAGAAAACCTCCTACCTGATAACTGAGCAACAAAAATCTGTTGAGTCCATTTGTCTGTCTGAGACCAATCATGAAAATTTCTTATCATACTTCTTAAAATACAACACTAAGATTATTACAGTTTTGAAGAGTGATTTTCTGTTATGTTTAGCTCTAATTTTAAAACTTGGGGTCTCTGGCTGAACATTTCTTGACCTTGAAAGAGTGATCTTCTTCACAAACCACTGGCTTTTGTTTACCTTTGGAAGAACAGCCTACAGCTAATGAGTAGGTTTTACTTAAATTAGAAAAGGTTTTTTTGCCATGCTGGTAAAAATTTGGTCCATATTTAAAATCTATCAAGTTATATTTCTTACAGTTCAGCCGTGAACGGCAGGAATGTGGAGTATTGGAGAGTCATGATATCAAGCCCATGACATAACCACTAATCTCTCACATCAATATCCTCCACCTTTTTTTTAAACTAGCTAGTCTAGCAAGTGATGCTCCAAAAATGAGGTCTGGGATTTTAATGACGTACCTTGAAACTGACATGTATATATGAAAAAGGAGACCACTTAATTTGGTTGGAGTTAAGGATTAAGAATCAAGAATCAGATCATATAGCAGCTGACTTCCAAGATTAGTACATCTTTCCTGACCATATTGCCTGCTACTACAGGTGGAGCCTAGGGTCTCTGAGACTCTGATTTCGGCAATGATACCCTGTTGCTTCCTTCAATGTTTCATCAAAATATGTTCCTAGCGATAGTCCTACATTATTTCGTTGTGTTACTTGGCCAGTTTTAACAATGCTCCTGCTTTGTGTACAATATAATATTGAGAAATGATTGAGTAAGCAACAACATAACAATGATGAGTGATTGGATTGTAGCTTTAGGGGTTAATGTAAGAAACACGAGTCGATGGATCCATTAACATTATTTCAAAACAAAAACAGTTCGTAAAATCTGTTCTTCAAATAGGTTCCGAACTGTTAACAGGCCTTTTTTGAGGGAAGTAGCTTTGCAATAACGAATTGCAATTATTTATGTGAAGAGACAGTCTTTAAAGGATTCAGACACAGCAGGAAGTCTCATCTGTAATATTTATCTGTGATGTAGCAAAAATTTAATGGAGCATGGTTTTCAACAGGTCTTGACAGAGCTCAAAAGAGGTAGGAAAGGAAAAGCTGTCCCTCTGTTATAGTTAGACAGATCCCAGTGTGGCATCTCAAAAAGTCTGTTCCAGATACTCCACCATTAAGCATCTTGTGCTTACTTAAAATTGCTACTCCTGCTAAGATTTGTACATGCATAGCTGTGCAGCAATCTGGAAGGTAGCACGCAAACCTTGTTCCATTTTAAACGTCACAGAAGATTTCATTGATAAAACTGACTACAAACAACAAAATTTCATACGCAATATTGCTTGAAATATTTTGTCATAGAACAAAGAAGGAAGGAGGATGACAGTTGACATTCGGCTTTTGTTGTCTATTCAAAATCATAAACTGCCTTAACCCAGCAGCTCCAGACCTTGCCTGGCTTGGATCTGGGCACTGCACTCAGGAGGATATATTGGCCCCAGACAGGATGCAGCACATATTGACTAGATTGACAGGAGGGTTTGGCAGATGAAATTATGAAGAGAATTTGCTTGGAGGAGGCTTACATTCTCCACATATAAAAGAATAAATAATGTTCTGATCTGAGGTTTTAAAATCATAAAATAAATTAAGAGCACAGAAAATAAACAGTAAAGAATTCCAGAGATTTACAATACACATCTCAATTTTAAATAATCGATCCCTCACTGTGAAACCTTCCCATAGTTTGAGACACTCTAGCCAGGAGAAACACTGCCGCAGCATTTACTCTTTTAAGCTCCACAAAATCTTATGTTTCTGAACTTCAGACAATACATGTACAATCTACTCTACTTCTAATCACATGACTCTCACCCCAAGAAACAAACCAGTGAACCTTTGGTGTACCAGTTTCCATATTCTTCCCTAAATGTGGAATCCAACATTATGCAGATATTGCTTGTTGTACCTGCATGCTGGCATTGCGTTTCTTGTACAAATATATCCAAGTATCCCTGAGGTCTGACATTAAAAAAATGCTCACCATTTAAAAATACTACGCTTTTCTTTCCAAAGTGCACAAAATCTCATATTCCCCCATAACATCTGACCTCTGCGCTGTTGCCCATTCAGTTGTCCTGTCTATACCTTTTTGCATTCTTTTTGTGTCCTCCTCATAGCTTACTGTTCCACCTAGCTTTGTATTATCAGCAAACCTAATACATTATCCTCCATTTCTGTTAGTCATTGATATCAGTTGTGAATAGCTGAGATCTCACCACTGATTATTGCAACACACCATTAATTAGTCTTCCTTGAAATGCTGTTCACTCAGAGTCTACCTTCCTGCCTGTTAACAAATCCTGTAGCAGGCTAACGTGTCCAAAACCACGAATCTTTTCCATGGTATCTATCAAATGCCTTTTGAAAACACAAATAGACTCACACCTGCTTTATCTAACCAGCTAGTTACATCCTCAAGAAACTGGTATATTTCTTTTCAAAATTGATTTTCCTTCCATCAAACAAAGCTGACACTTTCTGAACATGCTATGACCCTTCACCAGACCTGAAACATCAGCTTTCCTTCTCCTCTGAAGCTGCTTAGCCTGCAGTGTTCATCCAGCTGTACACCTTGTTATCTTAGATTCTCCAGCATCAGCAGTTCCTACTATCTCTGAAATGATTTTCCAAGAGCCTTGTTAGCACTTCTTTAATTATAGAAATACATGATTTTCCCAACAATGTCAGACTAAATAGCCGGTAGTTCTCTGCTTTGTCCCTCCCTGCTTTCAACCTGTTAGGATAGTGCTGAAAGATTGGAACTACTTCTGCTGGTGGCACAGCCCGGAATGAGGAGGCAATATAACTTCAAAACTGGATTATTTCAGGGTTGATGTTTCACAAGCAGTCATTCACATCAATAGTCATGAAAATCTAGAACTCTGTTTCCAAAACACATTAATGCTGGGGTCAACTTTAGTTGTCAAGAATGAATGGATAGATTTTTGTTAAGGAAGGATATCAAGGCAAATGATCAAGGGCACATAGATACAGATAAAATGTGATCTAATTGAACAGTAGAAATATTTTGAGGCACTGTACAGTCTTTTTCCCTGAAATACTGATAAATTCGTATTGAAGCTACTTGAGGGTTAATCCAAAGACCTACTTTGATTGTATAATGAGAATAGGAACAAAGTGACAATAAGTTACCATTGGTTGATTGATATGCAAGAAAATTCTTCTTCAGAACAAGTGAGCGATACTTGGTGTAGACTTTAAGCAGAATGTGGAAACAGAACATTGGAAATATTTTGGAATGCAGCTTAGCTGGAATGTTCATATGTTAAGGGGACTCTCAGAGAATCTTGGGGTCATAAGGTGTTATGGGCATCTTGAAGTTGGTGGGTGTTTGTAACGGATGATTTTGCTGGAGCAAATGGTGCCCTTTGTCTGTAACTTTGTTTATTATAACCTGGTTTGAACCTTATGAGTTCTGATGCTGGTTGTTGTAACCCTGTCAATTTGGGGCCAACATGTGGAAGGCTTTGGTTGGGAGTCAGTGAAAGTTTTGCTATTGTTCCTTGCCCCTCACCAGGAATTGTTTACAGGGAGCTGAATAAAGAATAAAATGAGTCTTATGATTTATTCATTGGTGAGATTCTAATATGATATTTTGTTGTGAACAGTTTCAGAAGCCGCAAGATCACTATCCACCATTTCGATTTGGTACTGTTCCCAATGGCAGCACAGAACGGAATATCAAGAACAACTATCCAGATATGCACTCTCACATGACCAAATATAATCAACGTTCTGTGGCAGATGCTCTTGCCAGTTTAAAATCAGGGTAAGCTCTAGGATCTAATCAAATAGATCCATATAGATTGGTTACAGCACAGAAAGAGGGCATAAGTCCATAAGATATAGCAGCAGAATTAGGCTATTCAACACATTGAATGGTGGAGCAAACTTAATCATGGCTAATATGTTCCTCAACCCTATTGTCCTGCCTTCTCCACATAACCTTTGATTCCTTGAAAATTCAACTCATTCTGTTTGTGTCAGCTCTCTGCTACAGCAAATCAGCCAATCTCAAACCCCTCCTCTTTTCCCTAATGTCCGGCAATTATTCTCTCTTTGGGTGCTTATCCAATTGACTTTTGAAAGCCAGGATTAAAACTGCCTCCAACTTATACTCGGACAATACATCCAGACTTCTGAGCACTTGCTGCATAAAGATTTTCCTTATTGTCCTTGCTTCTTTTGTAATCACCGTAAATCAGTTTCTCTAGTTCTTTCAGCCTTTCCACCTGTGGGAAATAGTTTCTCTATATCTATTCTGTGGTCCAGATTGATATAAATGATTTGATAGAGTGTTGAAAATCTTCTCTCAAAAATCTCTCCTGAGAAGAATAACCTCAGCTTCTCCCATCTATGCATTTCATTGAAGCTCCTCAGCCACAGAACAATTTAAATAAATCTTTTGCCCTCTTTCAGCAACAACCAACTTAAGGTTATCAATCACTCGAAAAAATTGAGGGAAGTTGCATGTATTCATATGCAGGGACATTTGTGACTTAAACAAAAGCCTGAGGATCAATAGTTCCCTGATAAATTCTTTGTGGCGCAGTTTCAACCAATCAGCAAACAGTCTAAGCTGATAGTCTCTTTGGAAATTTGGCATTTTTTCACAAGTAATGATGTGTGCAAGATTAAAAGCTTGGACAATAATTCTTTTTTCAGTGATATAGGAAAAATTATAGATGACACTAAGGTCTATCTAAGTGGTAGGACAGTATATGATGCACAGTTGCTTCAAGCAGATCTTAACATGTTGAGGATTAGGTTCATGGCTCTCAGATAATATTTGATTTGGAAGACTGAATTGTGACGCATGTTATGGACAGGAAATGTGCTAATTGTAACATCTAGGGCAACATCATCAAGGATTTTGGAGAAAGAAAGATCTGAATATTCCATTTCTTGCATCTCTAAAGGGAATAGATATTTTGAAGCAATAAATAGAATAAATAAGGCAGTGGGATGTTTTATTTTCATAAAGTTATTACATGATGGGGAATATTGTTTTGTCCTTGTACAAGACCATGAGCACAGGTTTCTTTTGTAAGATAGAAGGTGTTTGGGAAGAGTTTGGCCCCTCTAAACCTAACCAGTATAGTCAAGATTTTTGGATAGGGAGGAGGGGACATTGATGGATGTGTATAGCTTTAGGGAGTCTGAAGGAAATCATTCCTCCTCTCCAGTTAAAGATGATGTGAGGTAGATTAAAGAAGATGATAGTTTCTTCCTATTGATACCAATTCCTCTAAGATTGCCTTAAAACTACAACCAGACCATTCAGGGGTAACGTCAGAAAACATTTCTTCAGACACTAATGGAAATCTGGGACTCTCTCCTTCCCTGTTCAGACTGGAGATTTTCAATTAAAAATATAAACTGAGTCAGGTTCAGGTACATTTTTGTTGGTTAAGGATAAAGGCAGCCTGATGGAGTTAAGACACAGATTATCCATTATCTAATTTAAATTAGAACAGAATCAAAGGGCGAATTGGCCTTCTGCTGCTCTGATATTCCGAACACCAATGTTTTCAGTTGATGTATTTTCCCTCTTGCAGGAAGCTCGATGCCTTTATTTATGATGCAGCTGTTCTTAATTATATGGCTGGGAAGGATGAGGGTTGTAAACTTGTTACTATCGGAAGTGGCAAAGTATTTGCAACGACTGGTTATGGGATAGCTCTGCAGAAAAACTCCAAATGGAAAAGAGCCATTGATCTGGCCCTGTTACAGTTCCTGGGTGATGGTAAGCTAAGCTTTAATTCCATGTTATTATGAAAAGCAAGTAGAAATGAACATTGTGGAGCTGGAGTAACACAGCAAGTCAGACAGCATCAGAACAGCAGGAGAGTCAATGCTTCAGGTTGGGACCTTTCTTCAGAACTCCAGCTCCACACTGTGTTGGCTCTGACTTCAGCATCTGCAGTTCTTGCCACCTCCAAGTAACTTATAACCCCATTGCAAAGCCTCTTCCAAGGATGCCCACCTTGAAGAAGTTATCCTTCTCCCTTTGGAAAGATCTCAGTGGATCTCTCTCCCACTGCAACCCTCTGGTAATTCATCCATCCTGAAGCTCTTTGACCACATACTTAAACAAACCCAGTACTACAGTCACATCTCCTTTCTCAATACCAGTTCTGAAGAAGGGCCCCAACTGAAACATCAACTTTCCTACTCCTCTGCTGCTGCCTGACCTGCTGTGTTCCTCCAGCTCCACACTGTACCGACTGTGACTCCAGCAGTTCTTGCTATCTCTAGAAATGAACATTGAATTTTTGCCCTAATTAACCAGGAGTAAAGCACATACTGTAGTCAATACAAAACTCAAATCATCATGTGACTAGTGATGTAAAAGCATTCTAAGATCACTGTACAAATCTGCAAACTGTCAAAAATAGATGCTAAATAAATAAGGAAATAGTACCCAAACCAGGTGAATCCCACTCTCGCCAAACTCACCATGGCATCCTACAAGAATCCGAATTGAACATTGTGGGGTTACTGGAATTGAAATGTTAACTCTGTTTTCTCTTACAGATGCTGCCAGATCTGTCTTGTTCCTCTAGTACACACTGTTTTTGTAATTTTACAACTCTGCTCACTCATGACACATTTTAATATCCTTTAAAAGCATTTGCTAAGGCAGCCCATTCTAGATTCATTTTAAGATCAGAAAATGTGAATTTAGAGAAAAATAACAGAATAGATAGCAAGTTGGTTACAGAACAGAGTAGGTGCTTAAAGACAGTTACTGAGATTGGGAGGCGAAGTTCCACAGGGATCAGTACTCAGATCACTGCTCTCATTATCCATGTAAACAATCTGAACAACAAGGAAACCATTAATAAACCGAGAGAACAGGCATGTAACTGATAAATGAAATTCCACATGGATTAGAGGGTAGATTTCGGAGGAATTAGAGGTTACATATTCTCTAGAAATAAAAGCCAGACTTAGATTCTACAGACATTTAAAAATGGTAGATGTGACCTTGATGTGGAAATCTAGCATTTGTTTCTGACAAATGCAATTTTTGCTGAAGTGGAGGCATGATTCGCACAGGATGGAAAACCAAACTCAGCAAACCATTTGAACTTAGTGCTAGGTTAGAACTAACACTATTTTAGCTAGCCCAAGGGCCTTAATCTAATGTGTGTGGTGATAAAATGTTTGGGAAGATGTAAACATTCCTGAAGAGCATATAGATTCTCTTTAAACATTATGAATCAGTGAGAATTAAACAAACATCAACTGCTGAACTGGAATTATTGATAGGCCATGAGGTCCGAGTTAAAAAATTATTATTAGCCTATGTGTAGTTCTTTTTGACCATTCCCCAGGGCTATTATTCTGTCATTATGAATACTTATATGAATTAAAAAGAAAACAACATTTAAGTCACCATAGAGAGAGATGACTGGTGGTGATTTAAACCGAAAGTCACCACACCTCAGACAAGGGAAGAGGTTGAGAAGGTTACCTTCATTGTAGCCTCAATTATCCCAATGGGGCATTCTGAGTCCACAGTTTGATTTACAGGTTAAAAAGGCTTTAGTTTTAGCTATGTTTGACGTGGGATCTGAATAGAAGTTAGATTTTATAAGAGATTGAGCACTTGAGAAGATTTAAAAGCTTTGAATTGGGCTATCAAGTGAGTATGTGTGAGAGATCTAATCAGATTGTTAGATATGACATGGGGTATGACGGTGAGTGGAGAGATGTATTGACAATGAAGGGGAATAACAAGAGGATGGTGGGCATGATTTGGCCTGGAGGGTCTTCAATGTAAGGAGGTACCATTTGGCAAGGGAGTTATGGGAGTAGGCGGAGGGTGTGTGAAGGATGAGGACTTAACAGCTTCTAAAACAACTGGGACAGGAATTGAGGTAAACCTTACTATTTCATGAGTCATCATCTGTTTTTGGGAGAATCTACTTTGTGGTCAGGAAGATCGAAACCTCCAAAGTCTCCCTGGAGTGAAAACGGAGTCTAAGATACACTTTAATACACAGCAAATCTGCCAAGTCAGGATATTTCCTCACTCAAACTATCCACCTCAGAACAAGAATTCAGTTCTATGTGTCTAAATTTGAGTAAAGGACCAGAAGAGTCTATGAATCTGTATAAGCATATGGACGTACATGGAATAGTGTAGGTTAGATGGGCTTGAGATCGGTATGACAGGTCGGCACAACATCGAGGGCCAAAGGGCCTGTACTGTGCTGTAATGTTCTATGTTCTATGTTCTAATACAGATATACAAATCACTAAAAGTAGTTCTGTGAAGTAATAAAGCATAAAAGTTGTAAACAAAGCACTGGGCTCATTTCTAGAGAGATATCATCATAATTCCTTTGCTTTTCAATAAACTTGGACAGGACCTTTGTTAAAACACACTCTGAGCACTGTGGACTATTCTTGCTTCCATATTAAAAAATGGATAGAGGCACGGGAAAAGGTGCAAAAAGACTGACCTGAATGATGACAAAACTGAAAGACTATACCTCACAGAAATGATTGAATGGACTTTGCCCTCTTGAAAAGAGAATATTATGGGGAGACTGGATATGTGTGTTTAAGACTATTTCAAGGTTTGAAAGGATAGACAGCGAAGATATGTCCGCTTGCAGGGAGTCCAAAACAGAGTTCATAAATATACCATAGTCACCAATAAATCCAATAGGGAATTCAGGAAAAAATGTCTCTCAGTAGTTAAAATGTTTAACTCACTGCCATAGGGAATACTTGAAGTTAATAGCATTGATACATTTAAGGGGACAATAGATAAACACGTGGGGAACAGAATAGAAAGGATATATTAACACTGAGATAAATACAGATGGGAGGAGACTTGTGCAGAGCAGTAACATCATACAGCCATTTAGAACTAAATAGCCCATTCCTGTGCAAAAAATATTTTTTAACCCACTCCCGTCTAATTTCACAGCCCTTCACTCTCTTTGCCCTTCAATATTTCATTCAGTTTAACACACTGTCTTGTTTGTTCCACTCATCATTTAATAATCCCACTCAGAATAAAGTATTTCCTCTTCCATTTTCTACAGGAGAGACACATAAGCTGCACACTGTGTGGTTGACAGGAATCTGTCAGAATGAAAAGAATGAGGCAATGAGCAGCAAACTGGACATTGATAACATGGCTGGTGTCTTCTACATGCTCCTTGTGGCCATGGGCCTCAGTCTGCTGGTCTTCGCTTGGGAGCATTTAGTTTATTGGAAGCTGAGACATCATGTGAAGAAATCCAGCAAGACAGATTTTCTTCTGGCAATCAGCAGGGTAAGATGCCGGGGGCAGAAAGGGCACAGTACACAGGGTAGAGGAGGAAAAGGGCACAGGGCAGTGGAGGTAAAGGGCTTGGGACAGAGGAGCAAGGGATTAATGGTCAGGGGTCTGAAAGGGAAAGTCCAGGAGTCAGAGGGGGTGAGGTGCAAACTTCAAGTATTATACATACTGATCCTGGAAGTGTGTGCCACTGCGTGCACCACTAACCAGTATCGTAGTGCGTCACTATTCCATTTATTGTTTGAACCATTCACGGTGTCATCACAGCATTGCTGAAATAACTTTGACATGGTCAACATTACCCTGGAGGTCCACTGTTGGAGAGTGTACTTCAATCATCCAGAGATGCTGCAATATCCTTCTAGTACTATATTGCCCAGAACCATGTCCTGAGCATGGGAGGATGAATGATTTTTCTAAGAGGACTATCACACTATTTCAGTTCATGAGACTGTGATCTTCAATCCAAATTTCTGATTATTCCCAACAATCAATGACTCCTTCTCCACACACCTCGTGACTTTAGAATCTTACACCATGAGATACAAAACCTTGCACTACATCAATTTTGAAAGTCTTTCACTTTCTTAATGGAATTCTTCGAGGACGTGACGAAGTTGATTGATGAGGGAAAGGCTGTAGATGTCATATACGTGGACTTCAGTAAGGCGTTTGATAAGGTTCCCCATGGCAGGCGGATGGAGAAAGTGAAGTCACATGGGGTCCAGGGTGTGCTAGCTAGATGGATAAAATACTGGCTAGGCAACAGGAGACAGAGTAGTAGTAGTAGTAGAAGGGAGTTTCTCAAATTGGAGACCTGTGACCAGTGGTATTCCACAGGGATCTGTGCTGGGATCACAGTTGTTTGTGATATATGTAAATGATTTGGAGGAAGGTGTAGGTGGTCTGATCAGCAAGTTTGCAGATGACACTAAGATTGGTGGAGTAGCAGATAGTGAAGGGGACTGTCGAAGATTACAGCAGAATATAGATAGACTGGAGAGTTGGGCAGATAAATGGCAGATGGAGTTCAATCCTGGCAAATGCGAGGTAATGCATTTTGGAAGATCAAATTCAGTAAATGGAGAAGTCCTCGGGAAAATTGATGAACAGAGAGATCTGGGTGTTCAGGTCCATTGTTCCCTGAAGGTGACAACGCAGGTCAATAGGGTGGTCAAGAAAGCATATGGTATGCTTTCCTTCATTGGGCGGGGTATTGTGTACAAGAGTTGGCAGGTCATGTCGCAGTTGTATAGGACTTTGGTTCAGCCACATTTGGAGTACTGTGTACAGTCCTGGTCGCCACATTACCAAAAGGATGTGGATGCTTTGGACAGGGTGTAGAGGAGGCTCACTAGGATGTTGCCTGGTATGGAGGGTGCTAGCTACGAAGAGAGGTTGAGTAGATTAAGATTATTTTCATTAGAAAGACAGATTGAGTGGGGGGAACGTGATTGAGGTCTACAAAATCATGAGGGGTATAGACAGGATGGATAGGAAAAAGCTTTTTCCCCACCAGTGTGGGGGACTCAATTACTAGGGGTCATGAGTTCAAAGTGAGAGGAGAAAAGTTCAAGGGAGATATATGTGGAAAGTTCTTTACACAGAGGGTGGTGGGTGCCGGGAACGTGTTGCCAGGGGAGGTGGTAGACGCAGACACGTTAGCATCTTTTAAAATATATTTGGACAGGTACATGGATGGGCAGGGAGCAAATGGACACAGACTGTTAGAAAATCGATGACAGGTTAGACAGAGGATCTTGATCGGCGCAGGCTTGGAGGGCCGAAGGGCCTGTTCCTGTGCCGTAATTTTCTTTGTTCTTGCGTTTCTGGAGTTTTCTGCTATACTTTCTCCTCGAGTTTCGTATTTCTGACCATTCCCATATTCAGAATTTCAATACTGACAAAAAAACAAAAGGCTGCACACAATCTGGGAAAATGTAGCTGAATACAGGAGTCCAGCAAGTTACCTTTCATCACTTATTGGAAAATGTCACATTTACTTAACAGGAATAGGGAAATGAATAGTATTCAATGTAATAATTATATTCTTCAATCCTCTGATTTGGGCCTCCTGAAAATTCAGCCATTCTTCCCCCTTGCCATTAGTGACTGAATTTTCAGCCATGTAGGCTTCAATGTCTGGAATTCCTTCTCCAAACTGCTCAGCTTCTCCTCTAGCCATGCTTCTGACCAAGTTTTATTCACTCCTCCTCCATCTGTGTAGTCTTTGTCTTTTCTTATGCGTTAATGAAGGCTGTGGAACTTTTTCTACATTGAAGTAGGTGGCTCTGCCTTCAATGCAAGTTGTTGGTTGAGTAAATAAATGCAGCTTCAGTGACTTGTGAAAACCACTCAAGAGATTTGCAGACTAACATACGATTCCCCGAATGCCACCATCACATTCCAGGGGAACCAACATCCATTTGTTTACTCTGAGAGACCTTACTTTTGTAAGCCAGCCACACTATTTATCTTGAGTTTTAAATTAAAGAATGCTATGATGTTAGTCAAGCACAATAGTTATTTATAAATCTGTGATTACCCGTTATAATCACTCATCAACTTCTAACTGCCGAGAAATTTAATCCTGTGTTGGTATCTGGGAACTAATTTACCAAACCGGCTGTTAAACCATCTCTGGTAGGAACCCTATTGCAATATCATCCCAATGCAGGAGCACTCTGAAAAAAAAAGAGAGAGTGACCCCACAATAAAGGATCACCTTTGTAGTAGCATCTCCTCTTTGCTAAAGCCCTCATACAGAGGAATTGTGAATAGTGCCTTTCAGTAGCAAAAAGAGCTCAAGGGACTGCAATACACTAACTAATAATCTGCAAATTAAAAGTCAATGGGGTGTTTTGGGACAGAATATCCCATTGTGCCAATGCTTTATCTGCCCAGGGAGAATTTGATGAGGACAGGGCAGAGGAAGTTTCATCTTTCCTGTGTTATACCTGCCCTATAAGAACAGACACAATGTATAAAGGGTTCTCCAGAAATGACAAGACTCACTTTGACAGAAATCAAATTTTCTGATTTTCACCAAAATAAATGAAATTGAGTTAAAGAGCTGGTTTTTCAGCTGTTTGATTGGCGTGAAGGGGTTTCAATTACCTTAGGCTGCATATGGAATTGTAACAAAGTTTTACTTCATCTTTTTCAGGGAATCTACAGTTGTTTTAGTGGTGTACAGGAAGTCTCCAGCCCACTCCATGTGGCCACTCCCATTGTCTCCTCAAGCTTTTCTCAAGCCAACATGATGAAGATGTTGCAGGCGGCTAAAGATTTAGTCTCATCCACAAACGTGGAAAGTTCTTTGGAGAATGCAACTAAGACAATAGAACATTGGACACGTGCAGGTGAAAACCTCACAAACAAACCTCCTAAAGCACCATCACAGCAGATTGAAGGATTAGTGGCCGTGGATAGCCAACAACTTGCAGTTCCCTATATTTCTAACAGACACCAACTTTGTTACCTTCCAGCAACATTATCTCCATCTCTGGCTTCTGAACGGGAGAAAAGATGGTCAGGTCAACCAATAATTAAATATAAGAGCAGACCAGAAAGCAGATATATAACTTCAAAACCTTTTACTGTAATCCACAACCCTTATTCCATGCCACCAAATGAATTCCCTATGTACTCTCAATATGCCAAGGGAACGGATAGGAGAAGAGATGTGGAATCCCCTTATGTTCCATTTATCAGCAATAATGAATTGCATTACCAGGATATTTATAACAGAAAACATTTCACAAGAAGGCTATCTTTGCCTTGTAGGAAATTGGCCAGTTGCTCCGCATCTCACGTTGCTTCTCAGTGTGGGACAAAGACAGTACCCGCAGTGAAATCTTGTATTGGATTGAACGAGAAATGGTCTGTGCGAAATTTGCACCCTCCAGCATCATATCCCAACCACACCAATTGTAGCTCGTGTATGAGACTTTATTCTAGGTCACAGTCAGAAGGACTACCCTCACTAGCCAGACGATCTTCATATATCAAGGCAACAAAGGAACCAGAGGAAATCTTAAAGTTTCAAGACAGGACAGGAAACTTGGAAAAGCTGGGACTGCAAAGAGAAATTGCTGATTTGTTCTCCAGTCTGAATAATGAGTCCCTAGAATCAACAAGGGATACTAGCAAGCAGTCCTCAGATCTAAGAGAAGCGGTCCTGGGTCATGACAAGAAGATCTTATATTCTCGCTCACCAAACAGACCCAGCTATTCTCCACCTGCCAGACTTCCCTCATACAGAGAGGCCTGCCTGCAAAACTCAGCTGCTCTGAGACATGCCTCCCCGGAACTACTCCAACACTCATGGTTACAGTCCTGTCCTAGTCCCTCCATGTATGTCTGGCATCGCCGAATGGGCGCTCAACGCTTCAACTGGTTGTTTGAATCAGGACACCAATCCTGCGACAGAGGCATTATGATGAAGTACTTAGAAAAAAGGACTCCACTCCATGAAAGTCCTGTGAGGCAGCCCACAGCTGGAAGGAGAATAGTCCACCATAGGGTGACAGCCAGAGGAAATCAGGAGCTGGAGGCTGGAAGAGAAGGAGTCAGTTGTTCTCATTTCAGAAAATCGTGTGCAAGGTTTTCCAGTCTTGAATCTGAGGTATAGATTCATAAAATTTAAAAGAATTAAACTCCAGGAGTGAAAACCTTCCTTTCATTCAGTGATCCCATTCTTCGTTCAATTACTTTGAGTGTTTTCTAACTTCTCCCTGTCCCTCCCTGGTTAAAATACACATTGATTACTGAGTTAGCCAACTGGGTTGAAATGACTTTTTTCCCCCAACTTAACTCTTCCAGTCCCTAATACCAGGGCTATTCTCCATAATGCTACATGGGAAAAAGATGTCATGACAACCAAGCAGATCTCAGGTGAGTGAACAGAAAGTGCTGGGGGCAAAGAACTGTGAATTGAATTGAGGATGGAGTGAAGAGATCAACTGCATTCAGTACTGTGATTCACTCTTGGGAAAGGAGGTCTACTTCTGTAGAAATGGAGCATCCATTCTGTGGGGTTTCAAAGCTGATAAATTATCCAATGTGCTTGTCATATGACTTGAGCTTCTGTTGATCTCAACCACATAGTAGCAGCTGCACAGTTTAGCTGAGGACTTAATGCATCTCAAACTAAGTAGCTCCTGGCTGCTCACAGCTGTACCAGTGCTTTATGACACATATAATCCATGCATTTATACAGAAGCTGATCACAGCAAAATATTTCAATATTTTCATACAGCAAACTGTTGCAGAGATGTCCTGCCATGTTACTATATGTGGGCTTGCAGGCATTAGAGGTCAAGGTCAATGTCAATGACCTGACACTGAGACACAGCCAGTGCAGCCAGATAGACTTGCAACTGTACACTTGGGGGTGCAACCATAAAGTATTCTGTTACCTGGGTCCAAACGTGGGTTGGGCCTGCAAGAGAAGTAGGGCTAGCATGAGATGTCACATTGTGCCCCTTGTTGAAGCCAGTACTATTAACACTGAATCTCAAACACGTGTTTATCCTGGCAGCAGTTTGAGATGGTTGAGTGGTCATTCTCTGACATCCAAACTCAAGCATTCCATTTGATTCACCCTGTGATTTGTACAATTAACTTTTAACATTACGCACACACAGAAGCAGAGACAGAGGGACAGAGAGAGAAAGAACTGAAATACACAATTAACCCATCTATGCTGCACATCCAATATGATTTCAATTAATCTCCTCTACTAATTCCACAGTCATACACAATTCTCATGCCCCTAATTTGCTCAATATTCAAACGTGTATTGACTCTGATTTGAATATATTCTAATGACTGAGCAAGCTGAGATAAAGAATTCCAAAATTTGCTATTCTTTCAATAAAGAAACTTCCCTTTATTTCAGTCCTGAATAGGAGACGAACTATTCCGAGACTGTAACTCCATGGTCCAGATTCCTCAGCTCAGGAAATTTCTTCCTAACACCTGCTCATCAGGTCATTTAAGAATTTGAGATGTTTCTAAGAGATCATCTCTCTTTCTTAAGGCATATTGGCCAATTCTACACAATCTCTCCTTGTGGTATGGCCCTCTCATCTCAGAAAGCAAACGATGAACTTCATTGCATTCTCTCTTAAGAAAGCATATCCTTCCTTATGTAAGGAGGCCAAGCTGAACACATTGTTCGAAATATGATCTAATCAAGTCCTGTATAACAGTAGCAATTGTATAATTATGGTATGATTTCTTTGCCCATGCTGCAAGCTTTTGCTATCTTAAATTGCTTACTGCATCAGCACGGTAAAGTTCTGTGTGGGCAGGCATATCTCTCTGCTGAGACCCAAACACAGATCCATTAGTTAAAATACACCATTCTGAAAAGTATCAGAGATAATGGGAACTGCAGATGCTGGAGATTCCAAGATAATAAAATGTGAGGCTGGATGAACACAGCAGGCCAAGCAGCAGCTCAGGAGCACAAAGGCTGACGTTTCGGGCCTAGACTCTGATGAAGGGTCTAGGCCCGAAACGTCAGCTTTTGTGCTCCTGAGATGCTGCTTGGCCTGCTGTGTTCATCCAGCCTCATTTCATTATTCTGAAAAGTATTCCTGCTTTCTGTGCCCCAATTGTATGGGGCATAATTCTGGGTAATAACTTGTTATGCAGCGCCTTCTTGGACGTTTGAAAATCCATATATACTGCATGGTGGTGGTGGTGTCACTGGCAAGGCAAGCATGTTTCCATCCCAAATTATTTTTGAACTATATGACTTACTAGGTCACTTCAGAGGGCTTGTTAATCTGGAGTCATATGTAGGCCAAACCAGGTAAGGATGGCAGATTTTCTTCTCTCAAGGACATCAGCGAACTAAATAGGATTTTACAACAATCGATGGCAATTTAGTTATGGAATTACAGAGACCAGTTCTAATTCCAGGTTTAATAATTTCATTCAAATAGCTGCAGAGGGATTTAAAACCATGTCTTCAGTGCACAGGCCTCTGGATCACTTGTCCAGTGACAGTACATGTACATCATTACCTCCCTCACTACCAGTCAATCCATGCTCACCTTGTTTCAGTCATTTAATCAGTTAGGAGCTTGACTTATTTTTAGCTTTATTTTTAAAGAAAACCTTATCGAATTTGATTTAAATGCTAGCTAGATTAAATATCATCTCTACACCATAATTTATCCCATTGCTCTTCCATGTACAGTGACATCACTTCACAACTTTTCTCCTGCTCTGCTAACAGCCTCGGATCACACTTTTCAATATCTGTGCTCATTTTACTACCATTTTAACTTGCAAGTCCTAATATTACATGCTGATCTCAGTGTGAATCAAATTTGACATTAATGAAAACTGTCTCCAACTGTAAAGTACCAAAATTTTATGAACATTAATAGCAACAGTAATAGGCCATTTGCCTTTTCAAGCCTGCTTTACCAGTTCATAAAATCATGGCTGATGTGTTAAAACTTCACCTTCCTGCATTATCCTTATATCTTTCAATTCTCAGTATCCTAAAATCTATTAATTTTTGCTCGAATCTACTCTCCAAATGAACATCCACAAACCAAAATGATATAAAATTCCAAAGATTTAGAGACATTTGAATGAAGAAATTTCTCCTTATCTCAGTCCTTGAGGGTTAGCAGCCATGTTTACAATCTATGTTTACAGACTTGCCAACAAGGAGCAACATCTACCCAGCATCCACCCTCTCAAGCCCTGTAAGAATTTAATCAGTTCCAACGTGATCACTTTCACTTATTTAAGCTCTAAGGGATATAGACCTCGTTGATTCAATCTCTCTTCATGGGACAATGGCCTAACACCAGAAATTACTGGAGTGAAACCTTGTTTTATGCATGCACATCCTTCCTTAAATAAGGCAAGCCTACAGGACACATTATTCTAAGTGTTACAAACACCCAATATAAACTTATTGCAGTAAAGGCCAATACATCATTTACCTTCTGAAGTATTTATTTTACCTTCATGTAACTGTGTGATTTGTGCACAAAGACATCCATGTCTCTAATATTAACATTTTCTAACCTCTCAGTGTGTAGACAAAATCTACGTTTGCTTTTTCTGACAAAGTGGAAAGCTTCACACTTCATCACATTGTATTCCAATGTGTCATCCTTTAGTTCAATTAATTTTTCATATCCCTCTGTACCCTCTTTATGTCCTCATTCAAAACTTGTATTATTAGAAAACTTGGCTTCCTCATCTAAGTCATTAAGATAATTTGTAACTAGCTGAGGCTCCAGAATTGATCTTTGCTAGATAAAGTCAGTGGATTGTCCCATTTATTCCAATCCTATCCATTCTCCAGTCATCAATTCAAGTTAAAATTACTCAAATCCCATGATCCCTAATTCACTGCAATAACCGTATATTCATATTACAAGGCCTGGTGTTAGGCAATTAGAATGAGATCTTTGTGCAACTAACCTTGTAACATGATAGAATTGAATCCTCATTAAAATGTTCAAGATCTCAGTGTAAATGCATTCTACTGCCACGCAGTTTGGGTGAGCTCAGTTTAAATTGACTTCAACTATTACACACTTCATGATATATCACTGACTTGCACTCTCCTATGACACAAGGTTACAAGGGCAGCATGTGGCTCTGTGGTTAGCACTGCTGCCTCACAGTGCCAGGGACCTGGGTTCAAGCCCAGCCTTGGGTGACTGTGTGGAGTTTGGACATTCTCCTTGTGCCTTTATGCATCCCCTCCAGGGGCTCTGGCTTTGTCCAAAAGCCAAAAGATGCTCAATTTCCCATTGTGTCCAGAAATGTGTTGGTTAGCTTTGGTAAATACAGGGGGCTGTGTCTGGGTGGCCTTCAGAGGGAGCCATTGCAAACTTGAAGGACCCAATGGTCTACTCCCATATTGTAGGGATTCTATGTTCAAACAGAGTTCCTGAATCCACTTAATAATAATTTTCTTTTCTGTTTACTTTTTAAAATACATCATCCTCCCAGAATTTTTAGTTTAACTGGAAGTATCAGTTAGGAAGTAATTTGTTTCCAACATTATTCTGGGAGTCATGTATCCATACCAAAGCTCTGTTCAACAGTAACATTTCAACTGATTGTTTGAGGTCCAATCTCAAAAGTTTGTGCTTTGTGCTGAGGGTTAGTTCAGTCCTACTGGGAGCACCAGGCTCTAATATAACCCCAGCTCTGCTTATTCCTTGCAGGAAACCACCGTGGCAGTCTGATTCGGCACATCGTGCACTGGGCTTGGACCTGCCCCGGGGGACCTGGACCGGTCTCCCACCCCTCGGGGCCTGGACCCGCCCTACTCTGTGCCTGGACCCACACACCCTGGGCCTGGACTTGGACCAAACTGCTGATGACTATTCTAAGATTTTAATTTCCTGAACAATGACTTCTTTGTGCTGTGTTCAAGTCAGTACATGTTTAAGTACAAGATCTATTTAGATGTCCTGCTCACTCTATTGAAAGTGGTACCTCCATTCATTCAAATATTTAATTACATTAACACATCCTCTGACCACACCAAACACGTTACAAATACTAATCTCTGCATTAATATCACAAACACCTCATAAGCTTCATATCCAAAATGTTACTAGAAACAGAAGCACCAATCCAAATAGGTTAAAAACCAAAAGGGTGCTGTAAACCAGGACCAAAAACAGAAGTTGCTGGAAAAGCTCAGGAGGTCTTGCAGCATCCGTGAAGTAAAAATCAGAGTTAACGTTAACATTTCGGGTCTGGTGACCCTTTGTCAGAATCTAAATGGGTTGTTTTGTCCTGTATTGTGCTTTATAAAATTCAGTTCCACGCATAATGGGCCACGGTGTGTATAAGCCTAAGACCAAATGGTACACCCTTGCATTACCCCTCACTTTGTCACAGCCCTGCAGTCAATTGCATTGACATACACACCTACAGATACAGAGCTTGGTGAGGGGAGGGAGACAAGAATGGGGAGAGAAAGAGATAGGGAAAAGCAGAAGAGAGAGAAACAGAGTAAGATGGGTTGATGAGGAAAAGGGGGAGGAGAAGAGATAATGGGATGGGATGGAAAGAATGAGGGTGAGAAAGGGAGAAAAGTGAGTTAAGGTGTAGGTTAGATGAAGGAGAAAGTAGGTGGATCAGAGGCAGAAAGATTGAGTGTCTTCCTTCAGGCTGTCAATGAGTTGCATACATTAGAACATGACAACACAAACTATGATGTACAACTGGCCCAACTCTCAATGATCCTAATTTGAACATCACTTTGTATGATGGGACCATGTTACTGTATCTGTACTGAGTGATGACAGCCATTGTTTACATTAAGTGTTTTAATTGTAGCAATAAATTAACAAGTGAGAAATAAAAGAGGACAATTGTTGAGCACCAGTTCCAGCTAGAAATGTTTGCTTCTCATGTTGATCTTCATTCCTTCAACTGAACCCAAAAATTGACAAAATGCATTGACGACTTACATTTAGAAATAACTGTGCCTTGTTGGTTAGATGATTGCAGAAAATTTAAAAGGCACAAAGAACTAAAAAGAGAGTTTGGTAAAAAAAACATAAGCTGCATCAGACTGAAGGATAGAAAGAAAATGATTTTAATTAGACAGGAAATCCTTATGGTCTTAGACAACACTGGGGGTGTTTAATATGAATGTGGAGTCAAGTAACCTACAGTAATGGGGGTGGGAGCTCTACCTAGGATTCTCACTAGTAGACTGGCTGGTCAAATGACAGTTTTCAGACCTTGATCATGCCAAGCAGCATTCTCCATTGTTGGCTTAGTCCATCAGGCAACGTAGGAGGTTCAGCTCATATCTCGCATGCGTGAGGATTTGGAAGTGGGAATATCTACATAGTCCAAGTCCTGCAATGAAGGGAAAGCTTTTCTAATTTTGCCACAAATGATAATGTTCAATGACACCAGACTGGACAGCAGCATTCATCAGTGGGTTCACACTGGACAGTGACGCTGGTCAGTGAGCAGATGGAGAGTAGCATTGGTCAGTAAGCATAGCCAAGTGTGTGACACCATAAAATAATAGGAGAGCATGTCAGAATAGTGACCAGAATATAATTTGTTTTGCATTTGTTTTGTAGCTTCGTTCTGTCCCTTCGGGATAGTGCTGGAGATCTGGATACTTGGAAATGTTTTGCTCAAAATAGGGTGTAAATATGAGTCAAAACAACTGCAGGTCAGTTGGTTTAACTTTGGCACGAGGGAAAACCTTCAGAAACAATTATTCAGGTCAAAATTAATTAGTCACGTGGACAAATACATGAGACTGAAGGAAAGCTAGCATGGGTCTCTTATTGGAAAATCAGGTGCACAAAGAGAGGTCAATGTGCAATATTTAAAAGGAATAGTGGCAATATGATAAAAATTGGCTGAATGACAGGTAACAGCAGTGTTGAATGGATGTTTTACAGGCTGGAAGGTGGTTTACAGTGGTGCTTCTCCTGGGTCTGCATTAAAATAGGGTCATAGAGTCACATAGCGTAGAAACAGGCCCTGCAGTTGAACTTGTCCATGCTGACCAAGTTTCCCAAATTGAGCGAGTCCCACTTGCCTGCCTTGGTCCCTCCACACCTTTCCTATTCACGTACATTTAAAAGACATTTGAATAGGGTGTAGTTATACCTGCATCTACCACTTCCTCAGTCAGTTCATTCAACAAACAAACCACCCTGTGCAAAAATGTCACCCCTCAGATCCCTTTAAAATCTTCTTTCTCTCACCTGAAAAATATGCCCCCTAGTTGTGAACTTACACACCCTAGGGAAAAGATCTTAGCTGTTCACCTTAACTAGCTCATGATTTTCTACACCTCTAAGGCCACCCCTCAACCTCCTAACCACACAGTACAAAAAGTCCCAGCCTATCCTTATACCTGAAACCCTCCAGTCCTAGCAATATCCTAATAACATCTGAGTAAATCTTGGCTGAATCTTTGCCAATTTAATAATATCCTTTCTATAGCAAGGCAACCAGAAGTGGACACAGTACTCCAAAAGCAGTCTCACCAACGTCCTGTACAACCTCAACAGGATGTCCCCACCCCCAGAGTCAATAAACTATGCAATGAAGGCAAGCACGTTAAATACCTTCTTAACCATCCCATCGACCTGTGTGCAACTTTCAAAAGAACTACGCACCTAAATCCCTAGGTCTTTCTGTTCAAGAACACTACCTAGGGCATTATCATTTACTACAGAAGTCCTACCCCTGTTTGTTTTCCTGAAATGCAATTCATCCAATTTAAATTCCATTTTCCACTTCTCAGCCCATTGGACCAATTCATCAAGATCCCTTTGTAGTATTAGATAACCTTCTTCACTGTTAAGTATAACACTAATTTTGGTGTCATCTGCAAACTTACTAACTATGCCTCTTAAATTCTCATCCAAATTGTTTATGTAAATTACAAACCAAAATGGACCTAGCACCAATCCGTATGCAACACCACTGGTTACAGGCAGTCTGAAAAAACAACGCTCCACCACCACCACCCCTGTTTCCAACCATCAAGCCAATTTTGTATTCAGTTGGCAAGCTCTCCCTTAATCCCATGTGATCTAACTTTACTAATTAGTCTACCAAGCAGAACCTTGTCAAAAGCTTCACTAAAGTCCATGTAGGCCTAGATGGGCCAAACAATTATAAAATTTGTAGATGATACGAAACTTGGAAGCATTATGAACCATGAGAATGTTGGTATAACATTTGAAAAGAACATGAAGGAGCCAAATTGGGGCACAGGTGGCAGATGAAGTTCTATGTGGAGCAATGTGAACTCTCCATCATCTTCAGAGTCAACATAAAATAAAAGGCGACAATTTGAATGTATATGTCCATATGTCACTGAAGGTGACAGAACAGGTTGACAGTTATTAATAAAGTGTACAGTATCCCAAATTATGAATACTGACATGGAATACAAAATTGAGGCTATACTAATTTCTAATAGCTACAAATTCAGCCTCAGCTGGAATACTGTATCCAGTTCTAGGCACTACAGTTTAGGAAGAAAATGAAGGCATTGGAGAGAGAGTGAAGAAAGGATTCATAAGAATTCACCAGGAATGAGCAAAGGTCAGCTATGAAGAAAGGTTGGAGAGGTTAGAACAAATTTTCCTTGAAGAAAAGGCAACTGAAGAGATTGATAGAGGTATTAAAAATCATAAGTCAGACAGGAGTTGACAGGTTTAAAAAAAATGTTCCCACTTATGCAAAGACCAAGAGAGCAGAGAATCAAAGTCTGAAACAAAAACTGAAATTGTTGGAAAAGCTCAGCAGGTCTGACAGCATCTGTGGAGAGAAATCAGAATTAATGCTTTGCCTCGAGTGACCTTGTCCTCAGAAACCCCCAGAGTTCATTCTATTAGAAATTCAGTATAACCTCACTACTTTTTTTTATTCTATATCCCTATTCATAACTTAGGATACTGTATGCTTTATTAACAACCGTCAAACTATCCTGTCACCTTCAATGACTTAAGCGCATATACATTCAAATTGTGCCCTTTCATTCTGGTGGTGGAAGAGTTTTAGAATAAAACATTCAGAACAAAATTAATAGTCATTCGGACATAGAACATAGAACTGGAGAGTATAGGAATGGGCCCTCCAGGCCAAACTGTTTTGCTGAACATGATGCCAAATTAAACTAAGCCCTCCTGCCTCCCCTTGGTCCATATCCCTCCATTCCTTGAATATTCAAGTCCTTATCTAAAAGTCCCATAAACACCAGATGTATCTGCCTCCACCCACAACCAAAAGTTCTCCTCACATCTCCCTTAACTTTCCCCCTCTAATCTTAAATGCATGCCCCCTAGTATTAGAGATTTCAACTCTGGGAAAAAGATTCAGAGGGTCAACCTTATCTATGCATCTCATAACTTTATAAACTTCTATTAAGTGCCCCCCTCAGCCTCTGTCACTCCAGGGAAAACAATGAGTTTTTCCAGCCTAACCTTAAAGTTCATACCCTTTAATCCAGGCTGGCATCCTGGCAAACCTCTTCTGCACCCTGTCCAAAGCCTCTACATCCTTCCTGTAATTTGGCAACCAGAACTGAATGCAATTCTCTAAATGTGGCCTACGCAAAGCCTTTATGAAGCTGCAACATGACATCCTGACTCTTGTACTTAACTCCCCAATGAATAAAAGGCAAGCATGCCATACACTTTCCTTACCACCCTCTATACTTCATTGGCTACTTTCAGATAGAAAACTTGGTGTATAAGCCCATAAACTATGTACATCAATGCTGTTCAGAGTCCTGCCATTGATGGCATACTTGTCCTTAACATTTGATCTCCCAAGATGCAGCACTTCACACTTACCTGGATTAAACTGCATCTGCCATTCCTCCACCCATATCTTCAACTGATCTATATCCCACTGTATCCTTTGACAACTCTCCATAACTCCAATCTTTATATCTTCTGAAAACTTACCAACTCACCCGTCTACATTTTCATCCATTTTTTAAATATATATCACAAAACAGCAGAGATTCTGGTATGGATCCCTGGGGAACATCACTAGTTACGGATATCCAGCCAGTGAAACACCGTTCCACCACTACCCTGCGCCTTCTATGGGCAAGCCAATGGGCAAACTAATGGCCAAGTCACCATAGACACCATGCATCTCAATCTTCTGGATGAGCATACCATGAACGACCTTATCGAAAGCCTGACTAAAATCCATGTAAACAATATCCACTGTTCTACCCTCAATCACCTCTGTCGCCTGCTCAAAAAATTCAATCAAGTTGGTCAGACATGACCTGCCTTGCATAAAGCCATGATGACTGTCCCTGATTAGGCCATGCTTTTCCAAACGCACGTGAATCCTGTCCCGAAGAGTGCTCCCCTACGCTTCCAACCACTAATGTCAGACTCACTAGTCTATACTTTGCTGGATTATCTCGGTTTTCCTTCTTGAAAAACACTAGTCAGTGGCCAGTCCTCTGGGACCTCTCTAACAGCTAGTGAGGACACAAAGGTCAAGGTCCCAGCAATCTCCTCTCTTGCGTCTCTCAATAACATGGGGTTGATATCATCAGGCCCTAGGGACTTATCCTCCACAAAACATTTTAAGACACCCAAAGCCACCTCTTGATCTCAAAAATGCCTTAGCAAATTAGCATGCCCCACACAAATCTCAGTATTCTCCACATCCTTGTCCTTGGTGAATACCGACACAAAGTACTCATTTAGGATCTCATCCACATCCTCTGCCTCCAAGCACAAGTTCCCTCCTTTATCCTTGAGCGGTCCTACCTTCTCCCTAGTTATCCTCTTATTTGTTAATGTATGTGTAGAATGCCTTGGGATTTGTTTTAACCCTACTTGATAAGGTCATTTCATGGCCCCTTCTTGCTTTCCTCATTCCCGTTGGAGTTCTTTCCTGCTTTCTCTATATTCCAACTTCAGCTTGCTTAAGTCTTATATGCGCTTGTTTTCTCCTTTTGAAAAAGCTCAGAACCTTCCACATTATACAAAAGGTCCCTTAACATTGGCATCTTTCAGTAAAGAGGATGATGATGGCAGTCGTCAAGACTGATTAAGGAAAGCTGCTTGGATTTGTTAAATTTTTATTTGTGAAACCAATTTAATTGTGTTTTGGCAAACAAACTGAAAGGGTTAATGAGGGTAATATATTTGATTAAGTGCAACATAAGCTTGGCAACACAGTTGAAGCCTGTAGAGTAGAGGAACATTGCTGGCAAGTTCTGAAATTAAACAATAGAAAACAGAAATAACGAATTTCAGATTGGAAAATGTTGTTAATTTTTAGTGGGATCTTCAAATTTATTAATGACTCGTGCAAGGCATAATTCAAAACTTTTCAAATGATAGCATTACAATCCAGCTGATACTACGACTGGACAATCAGATTGCGAAATGAAACCTGGCTAAATAGTTTTTTTTTATTTAGTCATTTAACTGCAAAAGTGGTGGTTAGTCACTGTGACACATCCACATTAAGTTGCAGATATTCTTCAATAATAAAACAACTTGCCCACATAATAAATTTAAAACAAAGCAAAATATAGACGTTAGGAAGACCTCAAAACAGTTTTCAATGCAAACCTCAATTTATTGAGATTCAAATCAGCAAAATTATATCTTTAAGCTCTATTCAACTGATCCTTCTCAGCTTCTTTCCTATAAACTGCAGAGTCTTTATTCTTGACGACCAGAAACTGAAAGTGTAACCTTTCTTAACTCCTAATAACATAACCTGTGGTTTTCTGCTGCTGGCTTGGGAAGCTTCCCAAACTAAAAGCTTCTACTCAGGCAATACTTTTCCCCCTTAAGTGAATTCTACAGCTTTAGGAGAGCTTTTGACTTCAGCCACGTCTCCGTCCAACTCTAAAAACTTTCAATCCCCGGGTTTTTGACCGAAAATCAACTCTTGATCATTCTAAACTGAAAACAAGCTAATAGCTTTCATTTTTTTAAACTCATAAACCATCACAACATAAACAATTTTCCATCAGTACAGCATAGTCGACAGCCACATGCTTTCTGAGCATTGTCGGATTGGGTCACTGTTCCAAAAATACTATGACCTTGGTTTGTTTTAAAAGAAAATTCATCAACATCAATATACAACTATTTTGAAAGCCAAGTCTGACAAATTATATTACATGTTACATACCTTTTATAACAACACAAAACTAAGAACTATTAGGAACAAAGCAGGGGGAAGTGATATTTCAAGAGGACACGGACAAGCCAATGGAATGAAGAAATTTGATGCAAAGATCTAATACACTTTGGTAGGAACACGACAAAAAATTAAGAGGGTGCAGCAGCAGAAGGACTGAGCAGCACATGTACAGATTGTTGGTGGCAGCAAAGCTGGTTGTAAAAGTGGTTAATAAGGCATACAAGATCTAAGGCTGTAGAGGGATAGAATACAAAAAGGAAGTTAGTTAGAGTGAATGATTGTAAAAGGCTATCACAGCCTCAACTGGAACACGTGTTCAATTCTGGATAGCACACTTTTAGGAAGGAGTGAATACATGAGGGGGAGAGGCAATTCACAGGAATGGCTCCAAGGTTAAGGAACTTTAGCAATGTGAATAGATTGGAGAAATTAGAGTTGCTGCAGAGGAAGAGAAGTTGAAGGCAAATTAGTGTTCAAAATCATGATGTTCTGAACAGAGTGGAAAGAAAGAAAAAATGTTAATTGACAAAAGGAGTGAAGCACTACCTTAAAAGGTGAATAGAAGAACCACCAGAGGTGACATGATGAAAAAGTATTTTTTTTTAAAAAACAGTAAGTGGTGAGAATTTGGAACAGACATGGAAACAGTCGAAGCAAATTCAAACAAACTTTCTTCAAAACAGAATTGAGGAATTATCTAAAGTCAAAAGATTTGCAGGACTAGGGGTGGAAAGGTGGGTGGGGAGGGATCCAGCTGAATTACTCTTGTACGGCACCTGCTATATGGATAAGCTGAAAGGCCTCCTCCTGAGTTACTGGGTGTGGTGGTGATGAAAATACTGCAGATTCAATCAGTCTGGTAAATGCTGGTCAGCTGACTCAACATCTGTTCAAAAAAGAACAATTAGACATGATCCTTCACTATTTAGGCAGTAGCTTCTGTTCAAACTTCAGCTGTCTTCACAGTTGTCGCTTGTATAACTTCACACTTTTCCCTTAGATCTGTATGAAACAGACGGTTCACAGGTTGTAAGGAGGATACTGCTGGTGTCATTTTCCTATCACCACACTATTCCTTTAGAGAAAAACATACAGTGGAGAGCTGATTAACAGTTTAACAAGCTAAGATGGAAACACTCCTTCCTTACTGAACTGGACCAGCCACACAAATACAGTGGCAACAAGGCTTGATCAGGAGGCTAGAAATACTGCAGTGAGTATTCCACTTGATACCAACCAGCATACTGTTCAGTTATCTGTATGATTAGAAGCAGGATTCAAAACTTCTGTCATCTGGATTTGAATAATGCAAAATTATAGGTTTATTAATACATCAAGACCATTAATGAGAGATAGATTTAATTATAACAAGAAAACCATGCATATTTAGCCAGCAAATTTTCAGTTGCAAACTCTTACTTACTCTCTAGCTTGTGCATCCAAGTTCCTTATTTTCAGTATTGTTTCACTTGAGAAACCAATTGTGAGATTCTAAAGTAAACTGCTCTGAATAAAGTCAGCACTTCCATAATTGGAAAGGTCTGTGAATTAAATTTCTCTATTTCCAAACCACATGTTTGTAGCTGTTAATTTGTAAATGCTCCTGAATTCAGAATTGCAAACATGAAACGTCAATGGTCAATGCTGGTGCACTCTCAAACAGACCATATATCCACTGAAGAATTTATATAAAGACTTTACAAAATAAAATGCCCCAAGTATTTCAAAACAAAATACATTGTACAACCCAAGGAGATAGTGGTTCTGATGACCACAACTTCGACAGAGTTAAGTTTCAAAAGGTTAAAAGAGAAAGGGAGGGTTCAGCAGCAAAGATTAGTGTAGGAATTTCAGATTTTTGAATGTAGACAACAGAAAACAAAAAAAAATCATCAATGATAGTGTACTTAAATTCGGGGATGCTTGAGACACTAAAGTTAAATGAAGACTCATTTTGAAAGGTTACAGGGCTGGGCAAAAATTATACGTAGGGAGAAAAGTCATGAACAATTTTAAAGCAAGAATGATAATTTTAAAATTCAGAAACTGTTTGACTAAAATCCAATGTAGGTGTGCGCACAGGTCAATAGATTAGCACAACATTGCTGGTCTTGACCTAATTTACAAAATTTTGAAATGACCCAAGATCACTGAAGATAAAATGTGGGAGACTACCTCGGGATATTTTTGGGAACGTGGCAAAGTAGAAGAAATTCAGAGCATTGAGGGAAAAGTAGTGGTTTTGTAAGGTTTACTGAAGTGGTGCGGTAAATGGAGGTTGGGGAGGTGGTGTCTTTTTCAACCTCAAACATTTGATTTCCAAATTTGTATCTACAACTTTCATTAATATTGTAAAGTTTACTGGCAAAGAAACTTACTGGGAGGTTTAAACGACATTAAGTATCAATTAATTAAATAACACATGAAAGAAGGTAGGGCAGCTAAAGCACAGCAATTGTAGAGTGTGGGTGCTTCCAGATGCCAGCGTGACAAAATGCTCTTGCAATGCCAGAAGGCATTTGACAAGACTCAAAATAAAAGGCTATGACACCAAAGTAGAAGTGCATGGTGTAAGCGCTAACACATTGGCACAGACAGAAAATTGGCTGGCAGGCTGGCAAAAATAAATAAGTATTTTTCAGATCAGCACAAATTTGATGAGCAGGGTCCCTCATGAATCTATGCAGGGCCTTCTAGATTTTAGAATTTATTTTAATGACTTAGATGAGGGGATCAAAGGCACAGGGCTAAATTTGCAGCTAACACAAAAGTAGGTGAGAAAACATATTTTGAAGATGACAAGTAACAGACTCATAGATAGCTAGTCTTCTGCCCACTTACTTAGCCTGTTGAAGAATAATGTGGGAAAATTCTGTTCACTTCGTGAGGTAGAATAAAACAGATTGCTCAAATAGAGAGCAAACTACAGATTTATTAGGTACTGAAACGTGTTCTAGTCCATGAACCACAAAATGTTAATTTGCAGGTGAGTGAGAAGGCTAATGGATGCTATCCTTTATGAGGACAGGAATTGAAGATTAAAAAAAAGGCATCATATTTCAGTTATATAGAGCATTGGTGAGACCACTTTTTTTAAAAAAGACTTTTCATTCATGGGATAAAGGCATCACTGGCTATGCCAGCATTAATTCCCCAGCCCACAGGACAGTTTAAGAGTCAACCACATTCCTGTGGATCTGGAATCAGGTCAGACCAGGTAAGGATGGCAGCTTCTTTCTGTAAAGAACATTAATGAACCAAATGGGGTTTTTCTGACAATTGGCAATGGATTCATGGTCATCATTAGACTCATTGAATTCAAATTCCACCATGTGCCATGGCTGGATTCAAACATCAGTCTCTAGAACATTACCTAGGTTTTTGGATGAACAGTCTGGCAATAACATCACTAGACCATTGCCTCCCCATCTCCGATATTGCAGCAGTTTTTGGTCTTCTTCTTCAAGAATGGTTGTAGATGGGTTGGAAGTAGTTGGGAGGGCATTTATTAGATTGATACCAAGAATGAGCAGGTTGTCTTAAGATAGAATGGACAGGCTAGGCTTGTTTCCACTGCAGTTTCAAAGAGTGCGGGGGTGATTTGATTGACGTTTACAAGAACCTGAATGGTCTTAAAATGAGATTTGGAAAGGATACTTCCTCTAGTGGAGCGGATCCTGAACTAGGGTCTGTGTTTTATAATCAGCAAGCTCCTTTTCAAAAGAGGGGGAATTTCTTTTCCTCAGACGGTTAAGACACTTTGGATTGCTGTCTCAGAAGGTAATGGAGGCAGCATCAATTTTTTTTCAGAAAAGTAAAAGTAGACAGATATCTGTTACCAAATCAAACAACGGTAAATGGGAATGTGGAATTTGAAACACCCATCGACCATGAGGTTACAGAATTCTTGAGCTGGTTTGAACAACCAAAGTTGTCTCCTGATCATAACTTGTATGCCTGGATTCAAATCTTACCCGATAACTTCAAGCACATAATATCCTGCCTGTAATAGAACCCACTACTTATTACCCTCTTATATTCATGCGCTTGTAGACATTTTTGGTTCCAGTTTTACACTGATGGCCATTCTACTTGCATGCTCTCTCTGCTAGTCATTTTTCTTTTCCTCACTTCCACAACCTGTTGTACTTGACGTAGTTCTCCTTCGAACTAACATGGTTGTCACCACAATTTCTAATTCCATCATTCTCCAAACAGCTCTAACTTTGGTTCTTAGGGAGGGTCCCAACTCGGCCCAACACCTGATACACCAATGCCCTCTTGCTTAAATGTTGATTGGGAGCATGTTGCAGTATGTTTCCAAATCAAATTGAAAGTAGTAGCCCCTGTATGGCCATCTGCAGACTTGCACAACTGTAACCCTCTGCAATTTTCTCCAATACTCTTTTTTAAAATGGAGCCCAATAAAGTATGCCAAATGGCATGATCTTACCTTCTTGGCTTCTCAGCTCTAATCAGGTGAAGTCTGTCCTAACCTCAGAAACTTCACACTTACCCACACCACAATATTTTCGCATTTTGCATTTCACAACGTTACTCCCATTCCACCTACCTTTCTATTTCTCCTGGTCATTTTAAACTTTCACACTAAGCATCAATAATCACCATTCTTTAGAACTGCATTTCCACTACTGTCACTAACATGAACATCTGAGCTTATAGATTACCAACCTTAGTTACCACATTCAGTGCATTTATGTAGATGTTAGAAAAAGTGTGCTCACCTGTGTCAAAGGTCAGAGATAAGTGACCATTCACTTTTATCAGACAATGACTTTCTGCCTGACTACAACATAATATTGAGACTCTGGCAGGGTCATGGTCAGTCAATACTAGCCGACACTCAATTCACCAACCTCTTGACCATTTCCAGTGCTTCCCAATTCTTCTCACACAGACTCACCTACTTTTCCCAGAGCTTCTCAACTATTGTATAAATCCCATCCCTAAACACTCAATTTCCATATATCCCAATTATTCAATGCTGCAAATCCACAATTGATCAATTAAGGAAGCAGAGCCAAATTCTCCATTATCTCTTCCTTCAAACTCATGGCCATGTAGAAAGGCAAAAGCAGGTGATAATAGGAATAAATCACTGCAGATGCTGGAACCTGTACAGAAAACAACAAATGCCAGACAGCATCCACAAAGACCGAACATGCCAGAGTCCAGACAACTCTTCAGAGCTGAGAAGAAGTGAAGAGGCAGCATTAGTGGTGGGGTTGGGGACTGGAGTGCTGTGGGAGAAAATTAAAGTGATCGGAGTGCGAGAATGGCTGAACAATGGCATGTAACTGGCAGGCTCGAAGAGACAGTCCTACTGGGATGGGAGGGGGCGATGGGAGAGGACATGGTGTCAGAGAATGTAACAAGTAAAGCTAAAAAGGAAAAGTAAGGGACAGGAGTTCGTTCATAATTTGAAGGTGCTGAATTCAATATTGAACCCAGAAAATTGCAAAGTGCCTAGTCTGAAGAAGAGATGTTGTTCCTCCAGTTTGCATTGTGATTTACTGGAATACTGCAGCATACTGAGGACAGACAAGTGGGTGTGCGAGCAGGATGCTTGTTAAAATGCTCAGCAACAGGAAAGTTGGGGTCAAGCTTGCACACAGATGGGAGTTCAGCAAAGCAGTCACCTGGTCTCTGCATTTGATTTCTCCAATGGAGAGTAGGTTACATGGGTAATGGTACAGTTGAAACACCGCTTCACTGGGAAGGACGGCTTAGGTTTGTGGATGTTGAGCAGGGAGGTGAAGGGAGAGGCATTGCAACTTCTGCAGTTACAGGGGAAGATGCTGTGGGAAGGAGTTGATGGTAGTGGTCAAAGAATGTACTGAGGGAGAAATCCCTGCCAAATACAGAGAGGGGAAGCAGTGTTTGGTTGTAGCCTGGAGTTGGCTGAAATCACAGAGAATGATCCTTTGAAAGCAGAGGCTAGTGGGATGAAAAGTGAGGACAAGGGGGACAAGTAATGGCAAGGTGCAAGGGCAGAAGCAAGGGTGATGGGTCCCTCAACTGCATCTGACCTGTCAACAGTGAGCAGGAAACAGCATCTGAACAGATAAGGAGTTGGTGCAGGAACAGGCAGGGTGGGATGGAATCCTTGCAAAACATGGGGTGTGAACAGCTGGAGTAAAAAGGTAGCTATAGGGCTCAGTAGATTTGTAAGGGATGGCAGTGGATAGTTTATTTCCCCAAACTAGAGACAGACAGGTCAAGGAAAGGATGATGTTAAAGTTAGAGGGGTGAAAGTTGGAAATCTTGTTCATTTTTCCTCCAAAGTCCTGGCAGGAGCATGAAGTATCACTGTAACAGTTGATGTACTAAAAAAATTTGTGGGATAAGACAAGTGCAGGACTGGAACAAGGGTTGTTGCACTTACCCACTAAAGACACAAGCATAATTGGGGCCCATGCACATAGCCACTCCTTCGATTTGGCAGAAGTGAGATCTCAGCCAACTGGAGGAGCATAGTGGTTGATAAGGACAGTTCAAGCCCCTGGTCAAGGAAGAAGCTGAGAGCTCTCAAACTACCTCGGTAGGGAAAGGAGGGATAGAGAAATTGGACATCCATGGTGAAGAGCAGGCAGTTACGGCCAGGGAACTTTGATTTGGAAACCGTCAATTGTCAATAGGGAGGGTGGAGGAGGAACGGCAGATATAGACTGGTGGGGTCTGGACAAGAGGAGATGAAGTTAAGATGCAGTGCGGGAGAAACAGGCCGATACGATGGGCCTGGTTTGTGGATTTTGGGAAGGAATTACAAACAGGTTGTACAGGATTAAGAGATAAGGATGGAGGCAACGGTGGGTGAGAGGTGTGGGCAAAGATCTCTGGATCTAGTGGAGGTCAGTAACAGTCACAACAACAGCTTGATTCTCAGGATGAGGAATCGTGTTCTGGTTTTTCTTTGGGGGTGGGGGGCAGAAGAGGGAAAAGGAGCATGCAGTAGGAAGAAGTGTCCAACAGTTGTTCAGCAACCACAGGATCAGTGTGCCAGACTATACTAGCATTGTGGGTTAGGTAACAAAAAGTTAGGAATAGACCTGAGAAAGCAAAGTGCAGCAATTTCAGTAGGGGACAGGCCACAGCAGGAGAGAGAGGAGCTGAGAAATTGTGACAACTAATAGCATGCCAGCAGTTTTCAATGAAGAAATCAAGAATAGGCAAGAGGCCTGAGTAAGTGGTTTAAGTCAACACAGTGACTACGGGGGAGGGATTCTTGCCCAAGGAGGAAACGTGGGCACAGAAGCAGCAGAAAAAGTTTAAAATCATGCCAAGCCCAAAACTCTAAACGTGGGGGTGTAAGAGTATGAAGAGGATCCTTTGCTGAAGGTAGCACATTCTGCCTCAACGAAGAGATTGTTAGGAGTTACGGTGAAAACACAGCAAGGGTTAAGGTTGCAGGAAGTGACCTGGGGGTGGGGCGTGGAGATGGGGTCCAAGGCAGAAGTGGGGGCGGGGGGGGTAAGAGGGTGGCACAGGATGAAAAATGCAATCTATAAGTTGGAGTTCCATGACGCACGGAGCGGGAGCAATACTTATATTGAGGGGATACAAGAACGAAGTGAAACTGGGGCATGGCAAAGCTTTAAGAGAGCGTGAATTGATGTTGCTGCAGTGTGGAGTCAGGTCTGCGCACATAATGGAACATAGCATTAATCATGGATCACAGAATGTGGCAGGAACAACAGTCCAAGGATCACATGTCCTGGAGTTACACGTAATCCAGGGGGATTCAAAGCACAAAGGGTGAAACTTGAGTTTAAGTCCAAGTCATTAGCAGTCACTGAGAAAGGAAACTTGGCTGTGAAGAGTGTTCTGGCAAACACCTTATCAATACCAGTGAAATGGAAAGCAAAGATGTACATGATGAAAAAGAGGTGACCAGAATTCCTGTTAGAGGGAAGAGCAAAACTTCAAGGCAGGCATTTCTCAAGATCATCTCAGCCTCAGAAGGCACTTTATAACCTTCTGGACATAATATTGAGTTCAACGCCTTCAAATTGTGAACCCACTCCCATTCCTTCTCTTCTTTTCAGCTTTGTTATATTGTCACCATGTCCTCTCTCCTCTCCCTTCCCCCAACCATAGTGGGAAGTCCGAGATAAACAGCATGGAGCTGCAGGAACACAGCAGGCCAGGCAGCAGAGGAGCAGAAAAGCCGACATTTCAGGTTGAGACCTTCTTCAGAAATGGGAGAAGTGAAGGGGGCTCTGAAATAAATAAAGAGAGGGGGTGCAGTGATAGCAGGCAGATAGTGGAGTGGATAGGCGGCAGGGATGATGGACAGGTTAAGGTGGCAGGGATGGTGGGGTGGGGTGGGGGAGGAGTTGTGCTGGTCTTCAGATGAGATCGGGGGTGGGGAGATTTTGAAGCTACTAAAGTCCATATTGAGACCCCTGGGTTGTAGGCTTCCAAGGGAGAATATGAGGTGCTGTTCCGCGTTTCTGGGTGGCATCAGTTGTGACACAGGAGGCAGCCCAGGATGGGCATGTCGTCCAAGGAGTGGGAGGGTGGAGTTGAAGTGGCTTGAGACTGGGAGGTGCTGTCATCTGTTGTGAACCAAGTGTAGTGCTCCACAAAGAGGTCTCCGAGCCTCCCTGATGTGGCCTCCTCTACATCAGGAACAGTGGATACAATAGACCACATTAGCAGTTGTGCAAGAAACATCTGTCTGATGTAGAAAGTTTTTTGGGGCCTGGGACGGAGGTGAGGGGGGAGGTGCAGGGTCAGGTGTAGCATTTCCTGCGATTGCAGGGAAAGGGGCCAGGGTGATGGCACTAGTGAGTTTGGACCTTACTATGTCCCAGTGGGAGTTTGTTCTCTCAAGACTGGCAGCTGGAAACATTACTGTTCTGCCATTCTCACATTCCAATCACAACCTGAACTATCAATGCCTTTTCCCCCTGCACTCTATAACCCCAGCACAACCACTGGATAAAATGCTGCTCACACACCACACACTTCACATCAGCTCTGAAGCAGAGTCATCTAGACTTAATATGCTAGCTTGGTCTCAGTCCATGGATGCTGCCTGATCCAGTGATCTCCAGCATTTATTGTTTTCAAAAGCAGGTGTTACATAGAAACACCACCACCTGCAAGTTGCCACCCAACCTGCAAACCATTCTGCCTTGCGAAACGATCACTGCTTTTTCAGTGTTGCTGGTCAAAATGCTGGACCTCCCACCCTAATGACATTGTGAGCCCACTACACCAACTGGACTGTAGGCTGTTCAAAGCAGCAGTTCATCACCTTTTCAGGTGTAACTGGAGATGGGCAACAAGTGTTGTCCCAAACAACATCTAATCCCATTAAAAGATCCATGTCCTTCCTGTAGTGCTGCTTAACTTTAAATAGAAAACTTCCTCAGCCCCTCAATTGTTGCTAGTGATGGCAAATCATTAATAGATGCCCCTATCATGTAATTTGGCTGGTCATCCTTCTATTGATGCTTTACAGGAATGGGTAGCCTGGGGTGAGGAATAAGAACCATAACTATTATCTTTCCTCCTGCTAGCGCAGCTATAATCCTATAGCGCAACCTCCAAATTTCAGTCTGTGTAGCACACAACTGAGCCCAAGTTCCTCAGTTTGCATGTCTTCGCACCGTACAGATGAAGGTGCATCACCACACAAATGCTCAGGGGCTTCCCCAGATGATACCCATACCTGGCTGTTAAGTGATCTGTGTATTACTGAGTTTCACAGACTCGAGACATTCATAAGTGATGTGAAAGTGTAAACAAAAATCAGATAACCAGTTTACTAGAGCAGGACTATTACTGTCAATCATACCCAAAATGATTGGCAGAGAGAGAGATGAGATTTCACTCAATACACTTCGATTCAAACACTTTACTATATAATAACAAAATGCAGAAATATACAGCATGTCAATCAACACTGAAATATATAACCTGTGTCCCAATTACACACCCATGTGCAGCTCTTGTGTTCCCCACACAAAACATCACACCCTGAAGTGATTAGTGAGTGATGGCAAAGCCAATAGTGCTAACGATTGAAAATACAGACTGATGACTGGACTACTCATTTTAAAGGCCAATCTGGGCAGATTAGCTGCAACAATATCACCACGACACTCCTTTTACATAAATCTCTAAAGGGAGAAGAGTGTATTTAAGAACAGAGACCTGCATGGGTTCAGTAAACATGAAGCACAAGGCACCTCACAGAGTACAAGGCACTGGACAGAAAGTAAGCAATGGGAGAGTGAGGTCAGGGGGTCTATGGAACCAGACCAGACTGAGGACAGCAGGCTCTGACATGCTAGAGTTAAAATTAGACATTACGGTTCACCAAACAGTGGCCTGTACAGCCCATTTGCTCAGTAAGTGAGGAATAAAAAGTCTTTCTAAAACAAGCTTTTCTCTACTCAATCCAAATCAGATTTGCATTCTCAAGTGGCAGGAAATATCCAGACGGTATTGCTCAGATAGACATTAATTCAGTTACATGTTGCTCCATCTTGTAGAATTCCAAAGTATTTCTTAAACTCAGCTGTTTCCAACAGCTTTTACAATCCAAAGATTTACAACTTTAAATGTTTGCAGTCATTTCATTACTTGATTGTCAATAATTTTAAACTGTAGGGTAAAAACGGTTTTTTGTATGCAAGAATATTCCACAAGGACATGAACAGACCATCTTTACATGGCCCACATTTAATTTTGTCAGGAGAATAGAATGGCTTGAGAACAGATTGTGTTCCTAGGCATGTCATGTGATGCCAAGAGACAACTTACTTCAGTTATAAACCAGGAGTTGAAATTGCCATAATGACAGAAGTGGAGTGCAGTATTTACGGATTCATATGCAGATGGAAAGTGAAACCGCAAAACATGACATCATGAATACTTTAAATAGTTCACCATGAATTTAGCATATTTTGTCACAGTGAAATCATTTGGTGGTGCTTTGGAACAAAAACTGGCTTTTGAGTTTTGAATAATACAGGATGTGTCTCAGTGCAAAGGCTCAGTGTTTGGTTTCTACCAGCACAATGTTGGCTGTTACAAAGATGAAGCAAGACAACGACCACACCAACACAAAGAAAATCCAAAATGTGTGTTTGAAGGGCGATCTGTGCTTATTCCGAACATCATTACCAAATACAAGTTCAACGTCCTTCCTGCTGAAGTAGGCCAAGCACGCAGGAATTATGTACTGAATCCCAGTGCCTGCATAAGAACCAGTAATGCCCACCAGAGTTTCCAAGTCATGGGTGCAGAACGCCACCAGTATAGGAGGAATGATGGTGATTAAAGGAAAGATAATTCGATCAATCAGCCATGGGTACATCCCCCCTTCTCTGTGGAAGACTGTCTTCCAGTTATTGCGTAATGTAACAGCAATTATTGGGAAGTTTGTGCTGATTGTAAAAACTGGAAAAAGTCCCAAGAAATAGCGAATGAAGGGTACATTGATGACATTGCAATTGCTGGTGAAGTTGAGGGTGTACATGTCCTTCAGGTTACTGAAGCAGAAGATGGCTGTGAAGGACAGCAGGCTGTAGAAGGCTAGGATGAGCACATAGTCGATGAGGACCAGCTTGTTCATATGCTTCTTCTTACTGATGGGGGTAATGAGCGAGGGTAAGGAATGTTGACACATGAAGGAGTAGACGCACACACCAAACAAGGTGGGGATGCCAGAGAAGTTAGCGATTGGAGGATGGCCCTCTCCCGAACCCTTACCGATCCTGATCAAAGCCAAAATGATCATGATTATAAAAGCTGTAAGGCAAGGGGAAAGAGAGAGTTGTCAGAAAACAAAGTGCCAATTTTACACATCGTAGAACAAAAACCATGAGTAATACATGTAATAAAAATCAGAAAATGCTGGAAAAACTTGGTCAGACAGTGCCTGTGAACAAATAGGGGGTTAATTTTCAAGCAAATGATCTTCATCAAAACTAGAAAGATTCAGAGACACAATGCACATTAACCACGTGTTGAGCCAGGGAAAGGGAGGGAGGGTTGGAAAGACCAGAAAGAAAGCGAAACAAGGTGACAGGAAGGTGATTACGTTACATGATCTTATAGCATGTACAGTACAAAAAAACAAGCAATTCAACCAGAGCAAAAAAAGTGGGATTTAAACTGATTAAAGCTTTTTTACCTGTTCTTCCTGATCCAGATATCATGTTCAGCTTTGTTCACCTGTCCCTTAAATGGTCTTTTTACTCTTTCATGGGTTGTGGGTGTCACCGACAAGGTCAGCACAGTTGCCCATCCCTAAATGACTTTGAACACCTATTCCTTAGATGCACCTCTTTATTCATTTTACCATTTGCAATGTAGTTGCCAAGTTCTGAAATTCCCTCACTCAGCTACCAGCTCAATTTGTTACTGCCATCCACATTAGATCTAATGCATCACTGTCAACTACTCTTACTGAGTATTTACTCTTTTAGTAGCAATACCATTTTTTGTTTATAAACCAATGATAAGCAGACTGGTTTGTTGTCCCTGGTCATGCTTCATTTTTCTTAAAAAATAGGTATAATGTTAATTAGCCATTAGAACTTTGGCACAGGGCCTTCTAACAAAACAT